>NC_044302.2:77364158-77680564 GCF_004027225.2 Strigops habroptila | reverse complement strand
TACTTCTGAGACCACCTATGCACATAGGTACCGGATCTGGTGTCCCTTTAACTAAGCGTTACATAATAAAGCTTTGCAATGCTCTTATCTTGTTTATATAAAACTAAAATACTGGTTCCTTTGCTGTGCCACCTCCTGTTTCCCAGACCCATATTTTAATATAAGAAATTAATTTGCTCAGGTCAGAAACTCATGGATGTTACAGTGACAAGCCAGCCATGGGTCTATTTTTAGTTACAAACTTGCCTATGCACTGAAAACAACACTTTCTGTGGAGTTCACTGAGCTGCATGAAGCAATAGCCTGAAAACTGGGTGTGTGTTCCCCCACCTTGGTTGTTTTTTTTTTTTTTTCTTTTTTAAACTAACTTTAACTTGGTTAAAGCGTAGAACCACATAGAGCAGTTTGTGTGGTTTGTAGTCTCACCCCATCAGTCTTACAACCAAATGGAGTTTGAACCTCAGTTCTTTTTCTCTAAGCAAGAATCTGTCCTCAGATACTGCTTTTGACCCTGGTCATTTCAGATGAAGACTTCTGTTAATATTTGAAATTGTGTGATGCCTAATTTACTCAAAATAGTCTTGTCTGTCATTCTGATCCCTTTCTATGCAGACTATAAGGAATAGGTATTGCCTGAAAAGTTTTAGAATCACATAATTTTTTAGTGCAAGAATTGGATTGATTTTGGCAAAATGGTCGTGGCAGAAAAAACCTGTTGGTTTTTTCTTCGTAGAAGTACAAAATTTACTTAGAAAGCTTGTCAAAAAAGTAACTTTCTGGGATGTTATGTGAATTTCTATGCTGGAACAAACTTTTCTCGTGCCGTTATTGTATCTGAATCAGTAGCTGGCAGACTTACACCATTGCCAGTCAGTACTGAACAGAGAAGCACCATGAAGAACAGTAGTGCTAGGGAAGTGTATGGAGTACTTAATGAGAAAATAGTAAAATACTTAGTGGGAAAGCAAGCTAGAATTGGTGTGTTCATGATTTTAAAACCATCTACCCCTTTTATTCTGTTCTGTATTTAATCACCGTTAAAGGGTGGCTTGGTCTGTGCTGTGAAGTCCCCTTGTTTTACTTTAAAGACTCTTATGTGAGTGTATGCATTTTGTTTGTAAGATTTTGAAATTGAGGCATCTTTTGGTGAATTTCCTTCCGTTACGTTTAGTTTATATACTGTGTGCACTGTCATTTTTATACTGCTTGCCATCACTGGAGTCCTGCATACCCATTAGTAGGGCCAGAGCTCCATTAGACAGTGCAGATCTCTGACATTCTTAAATAGCAAAATATACCTGAGCCAAACTCTCCCGTCTTTCCTACTCATCATGAGGGAAAATGCTAATCCCCAGAGCATGTGTAAGTCCAGGACTGGTGAGTTACTTAAAGTTCAATATCCTCCAGAAAACTTATATATGATACAATAGTGGTAGCACAGGAAAGCTGTTAATCCTTTCTTCTCAAATGTATGAAATATCTATTTGTAACTGTCATGAGTGGGAATTATCAGGCCTTAAAATACATCACTGATTTACAGGAAGACTTGTCATTTTTAATTTAAACACTATGTTTTTCAATATCGTGTCTATACAGTTGAATGTTAGAACTAAATTAACCTGCTCTCCCAGCTAGAAGGGAATGATGAAAATCTCTCTTTAAGCTGACCGCAATTTCTTCCCCAGCTCTGTGAAGTCTGGAGTAGATGTGTGAAACTACAATGGTATGGAATAAAAACTTCATTACATATGAATGTCTCACAAAAATGTTTCTAAAATTCTCTAATATAAAATGGGAACACATTATTTTTAAACATTTGTTGAGTGTGAGTGGCTTCCTGTTGTCTTTGGTGCTTTATTTGTAGCCAGCTTCATTATATTTCACTGCACATAAATTATTTATCAGGCAGGGATAGTTGTGAGTATGTGAGAGCACTAATTAACCTGTATTACTGGTGGAAGAAGCACATCCTAGAATCTGATGCTTGTCTTGTACATACAAAATCAGCCCCTTATGAATTTGCAGGCAGTGAACCTTTAGGTATTACATAGACTATGATTGTGTGCATTGACGTTTGTCACTTGAATTGCATTCACGTTAGAAGTCTATGAAAGTGCATTACTGAAAAATAAGCCTAGTTGGAACTTGCACATTTGTTTTTCTCCTACTGAAATAATTTTTATCCATTCACACTCAAAACATTTTAATAAGTAGGCTTTGGCTTTATGTATCTAATAATGGTGTTGCAGTAATTTTAACTTAAAGATACAAGCCGTGCAGGTTTTGTAGAGTGTGGTAGGTATTTTTTAGAATACTGAAGTGTAGTTTGGGAGGAGAAAATAAGAGAAACTCCTGGGTCCATAATGCCTTTCATTTAATGTCAGTGGAAATTGTTTATCAAATGTCTATCCTATGAAGGATAATAATAGGCAAAACCATATAATTTGTGTAAAATAATTTATTTGCTGGGTTATCTTGCTAACTAACTGCTCTCTTTTCACACTTAATTTCAATTCAGTTTCAGTTCAGTAAAATTTTTCTGTGACTTTTAAAGTATTAACACTTAAGATAATAGTTTTGAGTGTAAAATAACAAGTTTTCTGAAAGTAGGTAACAATTTTCATTCATATAATAAAACTCCTACATTTATATTATAAATAACGGGTTTTATCTGTGGAATTAAATCAGTGTAAGCTAATTATTTCTGCTTTTTAATCAGTAAGAATTTAATAAGGTGTAGAATGGAGACAGTGGTGCATGTGCATGAATGCTAAATATAACTTGAAGTCAGTATTAAAATGTATCACCCAGTAATTCAAATTGTAGAGTCAGATACATATCAGATACATATCTCTCACTGTGTGAAAAATATGGCAGAATAAAAGCAAAATTTTGGCAATTGTTGTGCTGTAAAGGCTTAATGTAATTTAAAGTGCAATGAAAACATTGAACAATAACATTTTTTGGTTAAGGGAGTCAAGAAAGGTGTGGAAAGTGATAATCTTATTTTCTTTAAAAGAACTGAGTTTTCCCACGTAATGAAGTCTCAAAGTCAAGGACAACATTTCCTATAGATGGAGGATTAGCTTCAGTATTGGCTTTTAGAAAGCCTTATCCTTTTAAACTAGCTAAAGGCTACAAGTGGAGGTTCAAAATTAAACCCTCATCTTGTATGATCATGACTACCTTCAGATAATTTGCAATTCCATCTGAGATTGCTGTTCTTCAGTTTCCTATGCAGGCTGTCAAAGAGCTGAGGAGAGGAGCTCTGGACTTCCAGAGACTGCTGGAACTTTAATAACATTAAATAGCAGTTTATCTAGTCCCCATGCAGGTGGTAGACGGCTGTGTGAAGATGTTTAACTTATGGAAATTCTGTAATTCAGCCAGTCCTCTGCTGTATAGACGCCCCTCTGTGACATTCATTGAACTCTATTCATGAAGCTCTTCTATTTTAGAGTTAAATGTTGCCATTTGATTACTAAAAGCCTGCTAAGACATTTGAAAATTGAGATGAGCTGCTTAGCTTATATGACTCTCTTATCTCCTGCAAAACTCATTACTTGAAAAAGAATAGAATAGGAAAGAAAACACTAAAATTAAACCACATGCAGGGACTGAAAAGCCTATAATGTTCTAACCTAGGATGTGGGCTACAAGGCTGTACTTTTTGAATAAAAAAGAAATACTTTTCAGTGACTAGAAATTAGCAAATGGTGTTCATTGGCCAAAACACAAATGTACATGTCAGCGTGATGAGGGGTGATTAAATCTGCAGTAGTGCCTTCTGCTGGGAGGCAGCCATTAATTTTTTCAGATGTCCAGTTACATAGGAGTAGTGGAAGCTGTCTGGGTGTAGCTGGGGTGTTCTCCTTCACAGATAATACCACGACCAGCAAGAGCTAAGCCAGGCTAATGTGCCTATGAAACTTTTTCAAGGGCTCTGCTGAACAAGGATTCTTCACAGATGGCTCGTTGGTGAAACAGTGGATGCACTACCACCAATGGACCTTCTAATGTTCGCTTTGGTTAATAAACAATATGAAAAATTTTGAAACAAATATCAGAATTGTTTGTTTTACCGTGTTAGAATATAAAATAAGACACAAGAATCCTGGGTGTCAGTAGTCATCCATTGTGTAGCAGGATGAAGGCAGAATGTAATACCAGGTAAGAGAGAGAGACCTGTAATAAGCAAAACAAGAATACTTGCAGATAATTCATAGGTGAGTTGTGTTTTGTACAAGATAATGTGAATGTTATGGTAATATACTACTTCTAAATTAAATTCATGTGATTAAATACTGCCATGGGAGATGCTGGAAGGCTGAGCCTTACATTAATACTACCTAGATTTGTGTATCATTTGAGAATTAATGTTAGCACTTATATGCACATAGCTTTCCTGAGCAAGGCTGTTTGTAATTCTAATGTGTTTTTTGTTTTACTTAAGGAATCAGCTGGAGGGGATATTCAGTCTCCTTTAACACCGGAAAGTATTAACGGGACAGATGATGAGCGAGTGATGCCAGAAGTGACGCAGAACTCAGAACCAAGGGCTGAACCAACCCAGAACGCATTGCCATTTACCCATAGGTACAGATTCCATTCCCACATCCTGATTAAGTGATACCTGTTTCCTTCCTTGTTAAAGGGACCTTCTCTCATTTTGTGTGAAAAAAACCCCAAACCGCCAAACCCAACCTCCCCCCAAAAAATGGACTGGCTTTTACATTTGCACTATATTCTTCTTGTTTTAAGAAAGAAGCATGTATGAGAAAATATCTTGGAATAAGATTTGGGGAAATATTACTTCAGAGTGTAATCAGTTTAACGTGAGCCCTTGAACACTGGTTAGTGTAGGTGTCCCTTTAACAGGAAGCATTATTTCTATGTCTGAGATCTTAGTAAAATGAACTGCTTCATAGAATATTCCAATTAAATTATTTTTACACACATTCTTTAAATGACTGATAGGACTGGATGTTAACCTTTCATTGATGAGCTGTTGGAAGAAGAGGGACTCATAACACTTTTGGATTAGGAAGTTTAAAGCATCCTTTAACTGAACAGTTCTCTTGACAATTGAAAACATTTTTCAACTTCTTTTGAAATACAAGAGAAGTGTAGTTTTGCTTCAGACTGAATTACATTTTGTTGCACTAGGAGTGCTGTGCTCTGTTCTTTAAGAAAGCTAAGACTTTCTGTTTAGCTGTATAGGACTTTAACTATACAAATAATGAGTTAAGATGGATCTCACCTATCAGAAATTGTTGTAAATGGGTCACTCTCAATAAAACACAATGTGTTGAGACTGTGGAAAGTAACTGAAATGTTTGATAAACTTAGAAAAGAGCTAGAAATACTAGATATATTTTTTTAAACATTGTCTAATTCAGTTTAAATAGAGTTTTAAGAGCTCTTGATCAAAGATTGGGGATTACGAGGACTTCAGGTATGTCATGCAATTCAGAATGAGCAGAGATGCAATTTTGCAGGATTTCTTGGGTTTTGTAAGAGAATAATACTAAACTTATCGGGAAATAATATACATTTCCAAATGAGAGAAAGTTACAATTTTGCACTAATTTTTTAACAGAGTGATTGTGTTTATTTTTATACTTCAGCTGTCACTAGTGCATCTATTATATGTTTTAGAAGAAATGGTCCTTTGTAAGAGTGTCGTGTGCATGTTGAAGGAGTATTGCAAGTGTTGCACATTTATCAGTGTTCTATAGTGACTTCGTTTGAACTATTTGTGTGTTGAAATTCTCTATCAATATTTTTGTGGAAAGGAGTTGTGATAAAGTCCACAAGAGTAGTGTTGTTTGTTTTGGTTTGGTTTGGTTTTTTTAAATGAGAGCTGCAAGATCTTTCCTGTCATTCTGCATCTGTAAATGTTTTCTGGTATGTCAGTGTAGTATAACTAAGCTTTGCTCTGCATTGAGCATGACTGAAGATTTGTTTTGAAACAACCCAGTTGTAATTTTTGATGGGGTAGAATAGAGTTTATGAAACTTTCATGTGCTTTGCATTTTTCTGTCTACTTCTTGTATGCAGTGTGAAGTTTGGTTTTAGTTTCTTGTCCTGTTGAATATCACTAGCTAGAATTGGTTTTCCTACAATAACTCTGGATTTTGAGGTCACTTCTCATGATGATTCTCAAAAGACCAGAGATTTGTGTTGCTAATGGTAGCTTCAAGTTTGTTAGTGAGCTATTGCTTAGGAAAATGCAAATTTTTAAACCCCTTTGAAATAAATGGAATTTTTGACTAGATACGTTTTTTATTATAAATAAAGATTATTTATTTATTATAAAGAAATACAGATGCATGAAACACATGCATGAAAGAGATGGAAAGTGAAGTCTTCAAGATTGTGTAAGTCCTGGTTAAATGGGCATGTTTTGTAGAGGGACTTCATAATACCGAATTGGCAACTTGGTAGACATGTAGCTGCTTGTGCTGGCTGAAAGCGTGCTCTTTGCAGGCAATCTGCTTGCCTTAATTTAAAGGAAAAAAAAGAGTTAAATTTAAAACCTTATACCTGATTATTGGAGACTCCCTGGGCTTTTCATGTGTTGAGAACAGAAAGGGACTGTGCTCCTCATTCCCTGCCCTTCTGATGACGCTGCGTGTTGGTGGCACTCCATGTATGATGGAGAGGAGTTGCTGAACTGAGTCTTTTCCTTGTGTACCCTGATAACTCCTGCCCATCACTGAGCCTCTTCCTCCTGCACCCTGCTTTTTAGTAAACTTTAGCCAGTGCTTCTGGGTGAGGAGGGTAACACTGGAAGGGCATTTGGTTGTCGTCTTATTTGTGGCAATGCTTTATACATACCTGCCTTTACTCTGGGAGCTGTTGATCAATCTCTAGGTGGTTTACAAAAGAAAAGGCACTGTGGTCTTCCCTCCAGTGAGTTCAGTGGTAGTGGACTGCCTCTCAGTGAGAGTCACTGAGGCTGCCTGTGCTTCACTGAAGTAACCCTACCATAGGAAGCTAACTTCTTCCATGAATAGGAGAGTTATATTGTGCTCGGGCACTGACAGTACATACTTACCTTGTAAAAAATCAAAGAAGTGGTCCTCAGCGAAGGCATGTGAGGGATTGCATGGCAGGAGCCCAGGCAACTATGGGGCAAGTGTTGGAGCTCCATGGGCAGGACGAGGTGCTGTGGCACTACATGGTGAGGGTGGCTGGTGAGGTTGGAACTAAGTTGCTGCCAGGGGGGTTGGCAGGCTCAACCGAGTGCAGGTGTCTGTGGTAGAGGACAGAGGTAAAGGTTTGAAGGGGCATCTATCAGAACAGTGATATAGGTAAGGGGTTTTCATGTCTTTGTATGAACTGGAAGGGTCAGACAGGAGTTCACAAGGTCAGACATCACTGATGTGGAGGTCATACTTTAGTCTGCGTCTTACTAGTTATCATTTTTAATCTGCACGCCTGAAAAATGTTCAGTTTGATGCTGTTCTAACACATCCTCACTGGCCAGATATGTCCTCTTCTGCAAGCATTCTCTGTGTTGTTTATGTCTCAGTGTAAGTTGATGTGGCCTGTTACTTCCGCAGAATTAAGTGTAGACTACATTGGTATTTATAGTTATTTTCTGACCACTTAACACCTAGAAGCTGAAAGCCAATATTACTTAAGTCACCAGAGTTTTGTTATTAGAACACAAATTTCTCATTATTTCAGGAAATAATTGTAAGTATTGAAATGCAAATTCTCCAGTATATGTCTAAAATACTATTCATATCCCATGAGCATAATGGAGCAGAAGTCTGCTTACAAGCAGCGTTACTCCGGTCAACTGCTTGAGAGATAAGGCTATTTCACAGTTACAAACCTTGCATAGAAGATAAACTCTTGTAATGAAACATCTTGCCTTTTTTTTTTTTTTTTTTTTTTTTTTTTTTTTTTTTTTTTTTTAACTATCTGTGATGGTTAATGTTGAATTACGAAGTAACATTACTTGGGAACTCCCACATCCTATAATAAACTCTAGCCTGAGCACTGCCCTTATGAGTAAGTGTTGCCAGAACAAATGGGAGTAAAATGTAGCCTAAGCCTGACATTAGAATTTTTAAAAATCTTGGCTGACACACTGATCAATCCTTTTCTAATGATAGCTAGTCCAGGAAGGCTTGTTTTTCTGACAGAAGCTAGTTAATCAAATCTAATATTTAAAATAACTAAGACTAAAGGAAGTATGTCTTTTCATTCTTAAGACATCTTCCTTTCTTACAGAAATATTTTCCACATTCTTCGAGTTGTGATTATTATTTCTTTTTCCAAATTGAAAACTGTTGTTCATAAAATGGGGTTTGGAGAGAAGTTGTTAAAAATTTTTTTACTACTGCTGATGTGACTGTTTTTTAAATAAAAATTTTAATCCTGATGGTGCATAGTATACAATTTCTGGTCATCGCAACGAGCCCAGAGAAACAGTATACTAAACTTATTCAGCCTTAGAATATAATTCCAATGTTAAAACTGAATAATGAATCCAGCGAACTCTGCAGCTGCTGCTTGGGGCTTTTGGTAACTGTTTGGTGAACCTGTTCTTTCACCATTGAAGAGAGAATACATTTGTCTGTAACAAGCTTTATTCCGTATTTGGCACCTTAATGAAGCTGATAAAATACACTTTCAGAAACAAAATGTAAGAGGATTCTTCTGGGACAAATCTTGGAAGTCTTCAATTTTCTGTCAACCATGACTTGACCCTGTTACCTCATTTTTTCCTTGTAATAGATAAACTTGGAATTTCAATTACATAACGTTTTGATCAGACTATATATATGTGTGTTTGTTGCTTGTTCGTTAAAATTCCTATTTTTGTATTCAAACAAATTTTTCATAGGGAATTTTGACTCATTGCCTTAGTGAAAATGGATTTACTTCAAATGATGTTAATATCTTAGATATGTTATTGTCTAAATATCTTACCATTTAATGATGCTGCATGTAAATCCAATGCTGTACAACAAAGAAAAATCAAAAATCTTGCTGCTAGCTCATGTTCCTTCACTGAGTTTTTATTAAAAGTTGTATGCAGAAATCTGTTTAGTAGATTTTTCACTTTGTGTATTATAACTACTTAGTTCTACAACCTTAAATATTTTAGTTGTGTTACAGTAAAGGTACTGTGGGGATCATGCTGAACTGTTAAGTTGGCTTTAAGGAAAAGTTTTGAGTTGGTTTTGTGTTGTTTTGTAATTTGAATTTATACTCAAATCCTAGTATTTGGATGGGGTTTTTTGGTAGGGTTACCCATAGCTTCCTTACTAAGTACTCCTAGGGGTGTGTGTTACTTTTTTTTCTTGTTTTGGAATGTTATCTAACCTGATCACAGGAGAATTTCTTGTTCTGAGGAAGCTCAGGAACTCTTCAATCCAAGTTCTTGCTCAAAGATCAGCTATGAGATCAGACCAGGCTGCACTAAGCTTTATCCAGTTGGGTTTTGAAAACCTTGAATGGACACTGATAAAGCCAGGCTTTTAAAAAGGTTTCTCTATAACATAAAAGGCAGTAACTGTCCTCACATTGCACAGTTCTGTAATGACCTGTGAACAATTTAAGGCACACTGGAGGACCTCTGATAAATTCAATTACTCTGTTGAGAAAAGATTATTATTTCTTGAGGAACACTCAGAGAAGAAAATCAAAGGTAATATGTTCCTGCTGTCAGTGTAAGCAAAGGACTGGTTGGTACAGCAACTTAGATGTAGGTCTTGACTTCACCCCAGCGAACATCTGTTTAATGTTGTGAAGGGTGTAGCTATGCTGTTCCTCAGCCTCTTGTGCTCCACCAGCAAGAGTCTGGTGATCTCTGGAACTAGCACACAGGCAGCAATTGCTCACCGCTCCCTCACCCAATTCCTGCTGCTTCCACACACTCCCGCACTTCTGTGTAAGCTGCCAGGATCTAGCTCAAGTAGGCTGTCCTTCAAAATAAAAGTTCTTGCTAGGAAATTATTAATCTGAAAGGAAAATCTTACTTTGTGTTCATGTAATTTTTTTCACGTCTATGACTTTCTGGACTGTGACAATTTCTGAAAAGTCTTTAAAGTATCTTTGGAATACATGGTAAACCATTACATGGTTTTAAACCAGTAGCATGTCAAACACAACACAGTACAGCTCACCCTGTAACATTTTCATAAGATATCTCTAGTAATGGAAGGAGAGGTGGAGATGAATTGTATCTGCTATGGAAAGAATGGTCTTGGTGTTTGTGTTGCTTAGCTCTTCGAAATGAAGAAACTCTCAAACTAATAGAGATAATGGCTGGGGGAATGGATGAGAGCCAAAACACTTAAGAGCATAATTTCATCATCTCCCTTGTGCATCTAAGCACATTCTAGTTTGGAGCATGTCAATTACCTTCTTCCTGCCATTTATTTAGTGAGAGCTCCAAGGGGCAATTCAGGCAATGTGACCTGCGTGTTTCAAATTAGATTATATAAATACTGTCCTCAGAAACAAGTGAGCACTCTTGAGACATAACTCTTAAGTACCTTCTTAGAAAAGGAATGCGATCATTATGCAACTTTATTAAAAACAAACAAAAAACCCCAAAATAAAAGCAAACAAAAACCATATTATTTGTCCTATGTAATTTTTCCCCCTTTAATCACATACATAATTAAAAAAAAGTCCAGTGGGGGGGGGGGGGGGGAAGGAACTATCTTGCTTTAGAAAGGAACTTTTATTTTTGAAAAAATACGTTTGTAGTGTTCAAGCTATCCAAAGTATGGATGAAATTTAAAGCTTGTTAGTACTTCAGCAGCTGTAAGCATTGGGTCTGTGAATTGGGATATAAGATACTTAACAGTAAATCAGATTCAACAGGATCAGTGTTTTTTGAGTTTTTTTGGTTGCATCCATTAATTCACAATCATTAATTTTGTTAGGCATTTTCAAGAATACAGCTCTCTGAAACATGTTATTCATTTTAGGAGTCTACTGTTAGCACGCAGTGACTTTGGTCATGCTTAGGCATTGGTGGAGGAGCTATTCTCTTTATTCTATTGTGCATTTTGATACCAGTGTGTATGCTTGTTTAAAATAGTGGGCAGTGTCTGTGAGGTCTGTTTTATGGTATGATTGGTACATGTATGATTGAGAATCTACTGTTTTGTGAGTTGTAAGCTCAAACATGCAATCATTCTTTCAAGAAGACGAATTAAAATGATACTTATAGACTATCTTATGTAGGCAGTTGATACCTCATGTTTTCTTTACTCCTGCTTCATCAGTGAGTGTCATCATAGGAAACCTTTCAAACAGTAAGTAGGGATAAGCTGCAAACTGAACACTGGACACCAAGGAGTCCATGGTGTTGCCTTTAATGCACCAGAGATCTCTCTGGGTAAATTTTGCTGAAGTTAGGTCAGCATTTCCAACTACAGTGCCTTTCCATCTTTTCAAAAAAATTTTTTTTTTTTGCCTCCGAAACTGAGAGGTGTCATTAGTATCAAAGAGAACAAACACAAAAGAAATGGTGCAGGTCACAATGCACTGTTCTTCAGAAAAAAAAATGAAAAATTTTGAGAGGAAATAGCCACTTTGTAGCACTGCTCTTTATTTTAAAACCATCTGTGGCTAGATGAAACTGGAAATGTCATGCCTTGTTTGGATTGGAAGTCTCAGCGCATACTTAGCATTTTTCAGCCACCTACTAAAGAAACAAGAAACAGAAAGCCAGTAACACCTGAAGTTTCCAGGGAAAAAATAAACCCATGTGGCTGTTGATCCCCTGAGACTCGAATGAATTTTCTAATGGTCATGACCCTTGAAAATCAAAGCCTTGCGGGGGGGTGGAGGGAAAGGCAGAGGGGATGTTTTGTAGGACAAACATATTTTTCACGAACTCTGATCACTCAGACTTCACTGTCTCCTTCCCATTGGTTAGGAAAGTTGACATATGGAAGTATTTCACAACCAAGGTAGTGTGAACCATTCATGTCCATACCTTCAGGTCCTGCTTGATCAACTGGTCTCCTCCTATAACAAAGCGACTCACCTGGTTGATGAGGGAAAGGCTGTGGACATTGACTATTTGGACTTTAGTAAAAGCTTTTGACACCATTTCCTATAACAGTCTCCTGGAGAAACTGGCTGCTTATGGCCTGGATAGGTGTATTCTTTGCTGAGTAAAAAACTGGCTGGATGGCAGAGCCCAAAGCGTGGTGGTAAATGATGTCACATCTAGTTGGTGACTGGTCCCTAGTGGTGTCCTTCAGGGCTCGGTGTTAAGGCCAGTGTTGTTTAATATCTTCATTGATGATGTGGATGAGGGGATTGAGTGCACGCTCAGTAAACCTCCAGGCACCACCAAGTTGGGTGGGAGTGTTGATCTGCTGGAGAGTAGGAAGCTCTGCAGAGGGATCTGGGCAGGCTGCATCGATGTGGCCAGTGGTATGAGGTTCAACAAGACAAAGTGCCAGGTCCTGCACTTGGGCCACAACAAGCTCACGCTTGGGGAAGAGTGGCTGGAAAGCTGCTCATGGAAAAGGACCTGGGGGTGCTGATTGACAGAGCTGAACATGAGCCAGCTTGTGCCCAGGCAGCCAAGAAGGCCAACGGCATCCTGACCTGTATCAGAAATAGTGTGGCCAGCAGGGCCAGAGCGGTGATCATCCCCCTGTACTGGGCACTGGTGAGGCTGCCCCTCAAATCCTGTGTTCAGTTCTGGGCCCCTCACTGCAAGAGAGACATTGAGGTGCTGGAGCGGGTCCAGAGAAGGGCGACGGAGCTGGAGAAGGGTCTGGAGCACAAGTCTGATGAGGAGCAGCAGAGGGACCTGGGGGGTTTAGTCTGGAGAAGAGAAGTCTCAGGGGGGACCTTATTGCTCCCTACAACTACCTGAAAGGAGGATGGAGTGAGGTTGGGGTCGGTCTTTTTTCCCAAGTAACAAGTGTTAGGACAAGAGGAAATGGCCTCAAGCTGTGCCAAGGGAGGTTTAGACTGGATATTAGAAAAATTTACTTCACCAAAAGGGTAGTCAGGCATTGGAACAGGCTTCCCAGGGAAGTGGTTGAATCACCATCCCCAGAAGTGTTCCAAAAACATGTAAATAAGGCCCTTAGTGACATGGTTTAGTGGTGGTCTTGGCAGTCCTGGGGTAATAGTTGGATTTGATGATGTTAAAGGTCTTTTCCAACCTAGCTGATTCTATGATTCAGCCTGGGATTAATTCTTGATGAGGATGTGTGGGCTTTTTTCAGAGCCTGGAATTTTGACTATTTGTATCAAGACTTTGCCATGGCAGTCTGTTCTGCAGGTAAGAGTATCATACAGTAGCTGGTGTATAGCTGCTTCATTTCAGGTGCAAAACTTAGTCCACTTATCTTTACCAATGCATAGTACAATGCTTAGGCAACCATCTATCCGGGTAGATAAATGCTAAAAAACTTTTCCAGATTTGTTACTTTACTTCTTTCTGTCTCTAAATGGACTTTGTAGTTATAATCTGGTTCTATGAAAATGGAGAATAGGCCACTCTTGGGTTTCAGGGTACATATTCCCATCCACATAGAAATTATTGAAAAGGTTACACAGTTTTAGAGAAAGGAAATTAAAGAGAACTGAAGATTTGTGGCCTTCAGGTCACTTCTAAGCGTGCTGCAGAAGAATCTGCATCACTAGCTTTACTTTGATTCTTGTATATTTTACTCATCTCAAGATTCCCGTATTGTCAACTTCAGATTAGTTTCTAAAATCAATATACAGAACAGGGATGAACTTGTGTAACTTCCAGACATTCCAATAATGGAAGAAAGCCTCTGTTATATTTGTTAGAAAGAAACGAAATCGAAGTGTTGCTGCAGAGTTCTGAGTTCAAAGTCCACAAGCTAAAAAATGGCTTAAAAAAAACTCAGCAAGAGAAAACTTATGGAGTTTTGTCAGTTTTGGTACATTAAAATGTGTTTTAATGTACCAGAATGTTTTAACTCATAGCAACAATATATTCAAAATACAGCCTTACTCTTTTAAAGTCCACATAAACCTGCCCCTTTCACTTTTAGAATATTTGTAAAGTCTATGTTTTTAATGAAGAAATGCCTCCAGTTGTTAAACTGTTCAAGCACTTGCATATCTTCACCCAGAGTTTTTACAGTGAGGGTGATGAGACACTAGAACGTGTTGCCCATAGGAGTTGTGGATGCTCCCTCTCTGGAAGAGTTTAAGGCCAGGTTGGATGGGCTTTGTGCAGCCTCTTCTAGTGGACATCTGTGGTAGGGAGGTTGGACTAGACAGTCTTTAAAAGTTCCTTCCAACCCAAACCATTGTATGATTCTATACCAGGAACTGTTTTCCTGCTTTACCGAGAGGACAGGAGCTAAAATTAAGCCACTTGGAACAAAAAAATAACCAAACCACAAAACCTCCAGCAAAACAAACAAACAAACAAAAAAATCCCAACCCAAACCTTTCAGTTAGTGGCTTTCAAACAGAGGCTCTTTGTGTTTTCAAGTCACTTGGCTTCTCTACCCTGCTCCAGGTATAAGTGTCTGTTGGGCCTGCTCTTCTGCTCTTCAGAAAGATCTCTGTGTTGCTGTATCTCATCTATCTGCTTTATTCTAAGAGAAAGGATATATGTGAAGTTTTTAGGTAGCAGGTCCAAACCCAGTGGAATACTTGAAGGAAGTATTTTTTTAAAGAAAAGGAGGGGGGAGAAGACTGTAACTGAGTACATTTTAATGAAGGTGAATCCTTTTAATGCATCTGATTGACTGATACCAGTTTAGTCCTCTTACTCACACCAGCGAGTTACTCTGCCTTCTGTGTTCTCTTCGTTGTAGTGCTGGATCATGAGATACATGTACTACTCATGTGAGAAGCTGCACATATATAGAGAGAGATATCCACTTCTGAAATCCTATATATGCTGTGTGTTTATGGTTTCACTGCTGTCTGGAAGGCCTGATGATAAACATACGTCTATGATGACAACCTTAATGACTGAATGATTACTATTTTCTAAAATAATGAAGAACTCATTTTTCTCAAACTTCCAATCAGGATATAAATAACCATACCTTCGTCCTTTAACAACTCACATTGGAGATGAAATGATTGATTTACTTCACGGATTTTTATATTCCTTTTATTGTTTTCTGTATTACTTCCTTCTAAACTGTCGCTTCTCCTTGAAAATTGATATACTCTGGAAACCAATATCAGCCTGTCTAGGACCATCTTCTGCAGGTGTTTAAGCTGAAGTGCCTGCTATTCGTTTTATTCCTACTGACATATACTAGGATACTATTAGATACAGGGTAGGGGAATTTACGTTACATCTGACCTGAGGTACAAGATGCCAAGCATCTTAAGTCATGGAGTGTTTTCATTTTAAGACTGGGTGAATTATTAGTTGTGGATGGATCTAAAATGTGCTACATGGATCCTTGGATCCGTGGGTTTTGCCATTTATGAAGTGATTAGATAATGTTAATGAAGCCTATATGGACTTAAAAATTAGCTGGTTTTTAATCAATTAGATAACTTTCTCCTAGGTGATTGACCATGAAAGTCAGAGCTGATGATAGCTGACAACAAATTCTTAAGTTGTGGATTCTTTTCCTGTTGAAGATACGACATAGATGTTCTGCTATCCCAAATTCTGTTTAGATTGAAAGGAAGCAGAGTTTAGGAGGTGACTGCAGGTCTTATTCCTTTGTTACCTCTCTGGTGCTTCAGAATTAGCAACTGCAATTAGCAACTGTACTTTGAGCAGCTGGTATGGACTCCTCCAGTGGTCACACGGAATGGAGGATTGGACACTCACTCTAAGGCGCATGTAGCTTAGAAATTAACTGTGCTCTGTCTGTTGATTTCTCCAGTTCAGAGCCAACATACAGTTGTCTGCGTGTTGCAGAGAAACCATGGGATGAAGCCACTTGCTGGTATTACGTATTTATTGATAGGATTCAGCCAAATGGATTATCTCTGCCTACTTCTTGAAAGAATGCATATTTAAAGCCTAAAGTTTGGCAAAGCAGTTTAGAAATCTATAGTACAAATACATAGCATGATTACAGACTTAGTATATTTTTTTTAAGAATTATTTCATATTTAAATGAGTTCCTTATACAAAAAATAGTTTTTATCAAAGTTATTTTTTCTAGAATTTGTCTGCTATAGAGCTGACTGAAATTCATAAGCTGTGTAGCTGTGTATTCTATGAGGGATCATTTTGTATCCCTGCAAGAGATGCAGGACCAAGGACCAGGACCTCCTAATTTTCTCATGAAGTGAAGAGCTTGGTTTCAAGTCTAATCCAAAAGAACTATGCTGTTTTACTAATATGGTACTCTTCGAAGTGTGTCGTTTTTGTCAGATGAATTAAGGTTGATAAAGATTTCTCCCTTGCTTAGAGGTAGACTTTACAAGTAAACCTAGTTAAGGTAGGAATTCCTTTGGAGACTGCTGTGGCCTGGGTCCTTTGGGAGAGAACCAGCAAGTTCTGCCACATCCATGTGACACTGAGGTCAAAAAATTCTGCTTAAGGGGCTTCCAAAGTGCCTGATGCATTTTCTTCTAGACAGGCACCTAACACTAGTCAGATGAACCAGGATGCTTAACCTCTCTTAGCTTTTAAACATCTAAACTTGGGAAAGATGCGTTTCATCCACTAGGCCCTCTTCACCAGGTCCAGCCTTAAATTGTACCCGGTGAGCTGTTTCATTAGCTCTCCCTAGTCACCAGGTCATGGTTCCTTGTCCAGATAGCGTAAGCCCCTGGAAGACCAGAGTAAAAGCTCATCACTCAAGTAGAAGTCCAAAATTGCTTTATTGTAAGCCATTTCAGAACGTGTCTGAATGCGTAAACAGTATTAAGGCTCCACCTGAACAAGTTGTGTCACCGAACATAACTATGGCCTGTTGATTATTTTCTGTTGCATTGTAGTAGGCGAAACCCTTGCAGTGGAACTTCGATAGCATCAATCTGCTTCATAGAGGTTAGGGGCAGGCACACGTAAACACGGAAGTATAATATCTTCTTGGTCAAAAATACAAAGTACTGATATATTCTCTTCTTGAGGTAAGAGTTAGCTTGAAGGGTAAAATGGGAAATACAGGAAAATAGAGATCAACATTTCCTGTAGTTTTCCATCCACTTTATGCTGTAAGGAAGCTTTCTGTACCTAAAGAGTCACATCTTTTGAGTTCATTTGATATCGCTGCAGATGCCAGTAACATTTTGCAGTACAGGCAGAAAGTGGTTTGTGTTGATCAGAGTTTTGAACAAACAAAACATTTGTTGCTGAATAGCACTTCTGTGAGATGTGGACAAATGGCAATTCATAACCATCATAAAAGTATTTTACAGTGACACCAAACAGCCATCAAGTTTGTCTGTAGTGAATTGGGTTGGCACAAAACAGCAATGAACTAGACTGTAAGAGGGTTTTTTTTAATCAGCTCTTAAGCCATTTGGCAAATGAAGGAAGCTGAAGCTGGGTGAAGGTGCTGAAATAAAATATCCAGGATGTCTAGGACTCTGTTGTCTCAAGTACACAATAATAAAACATTACGTGTGTTCCATCTGTTGTGATGAATTTCTATTGTAGGGATTGTTGCCATTGCAGATTTTACACTGTGGCACTATGGTGTAATGATGTTCTGTCTTCCTGTCATGAAGTGCAAAGTATTTGATTTCTAATTTAAAGTTAGAATAGTGGAAACCATTTTTCTGGGAGACTGCAACCACATAGGAAATTAAGAAGTAATTTTATTTAAGCAGCATGGCTCAAATAAAAAAAAACCCAACCTAAACCAAAACCTAAATTGATCGAATTAGAGTGAGTTATTCAAATCTGTAGTTTGCCAAAGGAAAAAGAATAAAAGGGGTTTTTCCTCTCACTATAGTGAAAATAGGATAGAAATAAGATACAGGTTTGTTGTCTGAAGCCAAATGTTTTTTCATGTAGGCAATATATTCAGATTAATTTGCCCTGAATTTTAAGAGGGTAGCTAAAATAGTTTCCTACATGGCCAAAGTGTGATCTAACTGATCACTGTGTATGACTATGACTTAACTGTTCACTTTATCTAGGAAATGCTCTGGAATTTAAAACTAATGTAATTACAGGACAGCACTGATTGTTTAATTGTGCTTTAGCACCTTAGGGATCCTTGGTGCTGGGCTTACGTTCAGCAGAGTGGGAGGCTCAGGAAAGCTGGCTTTTAAAAATCTTCACATCATGCTGTTAGTCTACCCTTTTTCTAGTGTAGGTGTCTCATCAGGGAAAGTGAAGTAGAGCTCACAATATTAGAAAACAAACAAATATGCTGAAACAGTGTTGTAGCACCTAGGTGTAGCCTTGGAAAGGATGGGAGCTCAACACCTGTTCTGCTGTCTGTAAATGGACAACTAGCAAAATTCATGTGCCGTTTCATACTGGCATCCCTGCTGGTTTGGACAAGTTAAGTAAGATGGGGTGGGAAGAATAGTGAGAAGCCAAGCTTTGTGTTTGTGTCTGAAGCTGTTGCATCAATTAAGTGTTGAATTGGGAAGAATGGGTCTATAAATTATTATGTTTTTAACTTCCAGCTGAGTTTTTGAGCCAAATCATCTGATGTATGCTGAAGGGAAGCTGAGGGAAAACTGAGGTCACTTAGTCTAGACTGAATAAATAAGAAGTAGCAATTACCAGTGAATAAGGGAAAGTGCCATGTTGATTTTTTCTTTCTTAAAAACTAGTATTTTTTATAATAGGGGAGACAGAGAAACATATATAGGGACTGCTTCCTCTGAGTGGTAACTGTAGTTCATAGAAAAAGTGCCAGTCTCGGAGACTTCCCATGTATAAAATTTAATCTTTTTTCCATCCATTTAATCTCTTTTTAATAAATTTGACTCTAGGATCAACATAGCACAAGAAAATCAGTCTTTTCTTGGATTGAAATTTGGTTTAAACAAGTCAAATTTAATGCTTCCATTCTCTTAAAAAGCTGGGATGGAAAAGAAACATGAGTTACAGTATCCACTTGTAAGTGTTGCAGCTCACTTAGAACTTGTTTTCTTCACACCTATACAGTCAATAAATGTTTTAGTGTGATCATATAGTTCATGTGACTTACTGCTTGTTTTTCAGAGTACTTCTGACAGCTCCGTAGATGGTTTAGTTTGGGCTTTATATACAGGCTATTGACTCATGTAATTGTATGGCTATCACAGGAGATAAATGAAACTTAATTAGATTTGCCATGCTCTCACGTAGCTTCTTAATGGAATGAAATTATTTCATTGTCAGCGTATAAACTGACAGTTCATCTCCTGCGCTGTGTGATTAATGAATATCTTTGTATTCACCTGGGATAAGCAAACTGCCAATGGTAATGAAAAAATTAATTGCACCAGTAGTTGATATTATAAGATAACCTAATGCACTAGCTGGGTAGAGGCCAAATAATCATAATTCAGAATCTTTATGCAACTGCCTAATCACATGTAAGTATTTCTGTAGGTCATTCTACGGAATGTGTTTCTGTTGCTGGCAGTGGAGTTGTGAGGCCCTGCAGCTTTAATGATTGCTCTGCTGAGTTCAGTTTTTGCTATGAAAGAGTAGCACAGGAACCAGCATTAAGGGGTCTTAGAAGCTGAGCTGTCCTGTGATACCACTAATAGAAGGTTCAACTCAGATCTAAAATAGGGAGTTGCAAATCTTGCACATTAAGCCACTCATAACAGCTGTTCTGTCTTCAGCAGAGGCATAGCACACTCTAGTTAAAGCTGTGACAGTACTTAGAAATGCAGACAGGGGCTTGTGCTGAGGACCTCCACGCTTGCATGTGGCGTATGTCAGATTTACAGGGTTGGGCGAGGTCCTTTCAGCCACCTCACTGCTTATATGTGTTTGCAGTTGCTCAGAGCATAACTCTTACTGTCCTCACTCTGTTGTTGCAAAGCTGAGAATCTCAGCTGAGCTCCATAAAATCAACCTGCAACTGCAGCAGCCTCATGGGGTGAATCTATACAGCTAAATAAAATGGGCCTTGCCACTGAGGGCTGTGGGCTGAACCATTTCCACATGTTACAGCAATGACACTGGATCTCTTCTGTGCCTATGCAGTGTCCTTGCAGCTGTAAGAGACTGTTACTGTTGTCTGTGGAGTCTAGTTCTGCATACCTACAATGATTTGGGGGCTTCATTGCCCAACAGAATGATGTTCTCCTTGCACAAAAGCACAAAGGGACATTGTATGCCCAGAAGTGCTATAGTTGGGCGTGGGGAGGGTTGCAGATCACATAAAGCCTTGGAAGGCTGTAGAGATGGAAGGGTGCTAAATCTGTGTGCAACCTTTGCTTGGGATCTGGCTAGCTGACATGGACCAGGGCAGTTTTCAGAGAGTGAGAACCCCCAAGCCCATATGGCCTTCAGAAGCTCGGGGCTTAGTGGCGGAGATGTGATCACTGGTAAAAGAGTTTTTCCTTGTCCTTACTACTACAGTGCTCTGTGGTGAAGCTAGAGAAGTTTCTAAAACTCACTGAGATGTAATTGAGAGCACAGTTCAGTGAAACACTTAAAATCAGAATAGCACTCAATAAGGGAGAGACCAGCTGAGAAGTGTATGGCAGTTGAATGCTCTCTTCTGTTACATTGCCGACAGAGTGCAGATTGGTTCAATTCTACACAACAATTATAGGCAGGATATTTGAAAGAAACACAGGGTTTTGTCTGGCCAGGGGCCTCAGCAAAATTAATCCATACAAATAGAAAGTGTGAATTTACAGTTAAACTGCTTTAAATTCTTGGGTGAACAAATGAGTTTCAGAATGAAAGTGGTCATAATTTAGATAATTTTAGTGTTAGGGTCACTGTGTCCTGGTATCTGACTTGCCAATAACCACATCATCTAATTGCTTTCATAAAGTGACTAAGTGCCATAAGGAACCCGAGACAGTTTGACTTTTTTCAGAGCCAAATACCTGGTAATTTTAGAAAATGGGACCTAAGTGCCTAAATAAGTTAAGTTGTTTTTGAAAATGTAGTTTGTGGAACATTTGAAGTTTTCAGCACCACAGCACAGCAAGGAATTATGTCTAGTGTTTAATGCACTGAAAAAACTTACCAGGTATCAGTTGCAAAAAATATGAGATACATTATAGGCGCAAGAATTAACTACTTCCAGTGATACCAATAAGCTATTTCAGTACGGGAGCAAGGGCAAATATTTTTTAATTTTTCAGAGTATCTGATAAATATTAGGTCTACGGGGTTTACTATACTGGCTTTTGCAAAGGGCTAAAAGTTACAAGACAGAGTTACTGATTTTGGTTTATGATCTATGGCCTTCACGAAGAGATAACCTAGTGTCTCTTTACTATATAAAATTAAATGAGTAAGAAAAAATTTAGATCTTTTAGAAGAATAATTAAAATAAAAATTGAGCCTCTTCACAGAAATGAGGGTTTTTCTTGGTGCTACTGTGATGATTCAAGTTAAATGCAAGTCTTTTGCATTGTGATACAGTGTACAAAAGACATGCATAAAACTGTTCTTAACAGTGTAAATTTAGTGAGAAACAGAGTCTGAATGACACCTATGTAAATACATAAGGCATAAGCTAGCAGACAATACAAGAAGCTTGGAAACTTCATTGTTTCTTGTGGAGAAGCGTGACTTTTCTCTTTGTCCCCCACTTCAGCTTGGGTCAGGACTGAGATCTAAGCCCTGGTTGATAAGGATCATAGCTGAAGCATTAATTTTGTGTTCATACACAGTCTTCTGCATGCGTGGAGTGCCTTTCAGGAGCATTGCTGTTGCTGTTGGCTTAGTGTTTCCCTAAGCAGAGAATACCACTTGGGCATTTTTTTCCTCTGGCTTTGTTTTCTGCAGGAATACCATGCTGAGTTACCATAGAAAATAAATATGCGAAATTTGCCTTCATTAAGAAGGATTTAATATCCAGTCTATTCCTCAAGTGATAAGTGATAAGCTTGAAAGGCGGTCTGTGTTGTGGTAGTTTCTGTAGGCCCTGTGATGAATGAAGGCTGTATCTGAATAGGATATAGCCACCAATTTGATTGTATAGTTGTCTGCTATATAGTGGAAAGAGTCTGTACCGTTACTCTGCCTCTTTGGTCATCTTCATCCGTCTAGTCTGCAAAGATACTGACCCTTCCCCAGTGAGCTGATAAAGCATAGCTCAAGAAATGCCTAGGAACAGGACTGCCAGTAACAGAACTGGAAAGACAACTTTTGTACTTTCGGGTACTTTAGGTTATTCAGAATCTAAGGGCGTGGTCAAACCGAAAGGCTAAACGAAAGTGAAACATCATATATGAAACACCTTGAAAGAGAAATCTGCAATAGCTCCATCGACACCCCTAAGCCCAAATTTGCGGAAAAACCTTCTGCATTTCTGTCTTCTCCACTGACATATAAATTGGGAGTTCAAGCAGATTGTAGCTCTGAGTTGAGGAAAGCGTGTGCAAAACAAAACAAAATATCCTGGAGTGGGATAAACTTTCAACATTTGTAGAGAATGATAGGCTCTCAGAAAAGTCATGCTGTTACCTGCTGATTTCAGCCTTTCTCACTTCCCAGTAGGTCTGTGTGGCTTTGTCATTAGTCACCTTTCTTAAAGTATGATGTACTTCATGAGCCTCCTTCGCCTTTTTTGCTATGATCAAATTTGTCATTTAATCAATCTAAAGAGCTGATTCACAGCTATGTTTCCCTGGTTTTGTGCTGATGTAACTCCAGTGAGATCATGTAGATATTCCTTATCCCAAAGGAGAGAACAGATCTTTCATGCTCCGTTAATATGCCTACTTCTCTCCCCAGGGGAGCTATCCTCCTTTGCTAAAAATTCTTTTGAATACTCTAATTAAAGATAAGGATCTCTTTGAATATTAATTAGTTTTTCATTGGCCTCCCTCAAAATATTTAACTCAAAGCAATTTCCTGGTAATTATCTGATTATAACTTTGAGAGGATTTACTCTTTTTTAATAAATTCCAGTTTATCAGGTAAGACTTCCATTTGTATGTGTCCAGTTATTCACAACTACAGATCAGACAATGAGCAGTAGCTGTAAAGAGGCATTTTTTGTTGCTGTTTCCTAAGTTTTCTTCTAACAAAAGCTGTCATTCTTGCCATAGTTCTCCCTCTTTTGCTGGTCTTTATTTAACTATCCTGTAGATGACTGTGTCCAATAAGTTCAGAATCTTCTGAATGGCTGAATCCCCTGTGCCTGTACAGGCAAACAACTTTGTATGAATACTAAAATGGCAGAACAACTCAAAACTTTTCTTTTTTTGCCTCTTCCTGGAATGATGAGATAGGACCTGATCCGCTCCACTGCTTTTTCTTCAGTTCCCACTCATTCTAGTATATCATTAATTAGTATAATTGTATTTATTTAATTAGTATAATTAAATAAATGTTTCTGTTTCCAGTTTTGCTTTGTATGTTCAAAAAAGAGGGAGAAACTTACATATCATTACTGAGGGCATACTTCGGACTAGCAGCAGGACAAACTCCAAAACCATCATGTTTAAATCCTTTCTGTCACAAAGTAATTGTACACATTTAATAGATGGCTACAGAAGGTGTCTTTTGAAATCTCTGAAAAGGGGTGAAATTCCCCAGATTCTGGTTTAAAATGTCTTCTAAATCAGGACATGAAGTGAGGAGCTTAACTCCCATTCTCAGCATATACAGCAGGATTCTCTCATTCTCTGTGTTAGCAGAGTCAACATCTCCATCTAATAGGACAGTCACATCATTCCAATGTAGGCAATAGCAGGTGTAGCCCATTGCAGAGATCTGTCCCTTCCAGCCTGGGACCTCAGCATTATCTGAAGCATATTTCATATGGAGGATTTCATAAGGACCTTGTGCAGAATGCCTTCTCAAATACATAAACCCTGACAAAGGGAAGAAGCTATAATACTTGAGTTCACTAGAGCTCTGGGATACTACTGTAACAGAACCAGATCATGCACAATCCCTCTTTGGTTCCTTAAGCATGAAGAGCTGCTACATAAACCTCACCGGCAAGGCTGTCAGAAAGTATCACCCCTTCCTGCCAGCACAGCTAATGTGTGGTTACCAGCTGGTTGACTTGCCTCTCCCACTGATTGGTAATGCTCACTCCACCAGACTCTTAGGCTGCTTCCAGCACATGCCACTATTTATAAATTAGGCAGCAGCTACAGGGACTCTGCTCATCTTTGTCAAGTCTTATGGATTTACTATACCAGATGCCAAATTTTGTAGTGAAAGTACTCCATTCTCTACTCAGCTGAATTCCTCCTCATTTCTGCTATCCCAGAGCAGCACTCTCACCATACACCTGGAATGCAGAGCACAGTGACACCTGAAGAAGAAAAAGTATGTGCTCTTGAGTAATTGTGTTTCTCTGAATCCATGACTATGCTGTATTAAGAAATAAAATTTTAAAATTAATTAATTTTATGCAGTGAATCCAGTATTAAACCCCATAAAATATTAATAGAGCAGAATTCTGCACATATTTCTATAAATCTGAAATAAAGCTTAAACCATGTTTTATAGTGTTGGTAGTACATACAACCTGGCAAACAATGAATAAGCAATACTGTTTCAAAAAGCAGAAAACATCTTTTGATTTGAACGGCTTTTGTTTCTTTGTTTCATGAAGGCATCTCTCAAAATAACTTCATTCTGAATGCAGCTCATTAATGTGTGCTCCCCGCCCCCCGCCTTTGCAAGCCTCTAACTGGCTAAACGTGGTGACTGGAGCTTTTCGGATTAATTTTCCTTAAGTGACCTACTTTGCAGAGAAAGATAATCATGCATTTATAGCCTCTGGCACTCTATTCAGGTCACAGATGGACAGATAGCAAAGCTATTCCTCAGTGACTTACTGGGGTTGTAACTAACACTCAGTGAGAAAGGAGATTGGCCTGATGTTGATTGGTCAGCATACCTAAAAGCATGTGTGATCATTGACTCCTACTTTAGTTTTCAGGAGGTGTCAAAGTTAGGCTGTATGATACCAGCCAGCAGTTGTTCTAGGAGTGTTCTGTGGTAGTGACTGAATTACTGGATGCCATAGATGTTAAATATATGACTCTGAACCCTTTGCCTTGATGGTGGAGCACCATGTGTGTTCTGACTGTGGACATGTCTCAAGTTAACACATGCACCAAATACTGTGGCTGGCACCAAGGATCAGATGTTCAGGAGAATTTTGACCTTTTTCTCAGTAACCAGCACTTATGATCCTGTCAGCAGTTGTCACTGTAAAGATAATTTTCTGTGCAATCAGACCTAAACCTCTGTTACAACAGCATTTCTTTGTATAGCATGATCAGCTGAGCCAATAAAACCCATATTTTGCTGTTATCCATTAAAGGCCCATTCTCCCTCTTGTACTTGTCACTAATGTAGTGATGTATGCAAAACAGCTTGTTCTCTTATTCTCAGATGTTCAGAAGTTTCACAAGGGAAATGACCAGGCTTTGTTCTCTGTTAGGGTATTTTTATAGGTTTGGCGGAGCTTTTCACACTGAGGAATGGGCAACAAGCAGGAGTGTTAATGATGTCTTTATCTGAAGGACCATCTTGAAACTTTGAGTGTGCCAGGCAGTCAGTGATGTTAATTTTTAGAGGTCTGAAGAAGTAACTGTTAAAATTGTGGGACTGCCAGCAAAGGGACAGATGGCTTTCAGAAGAAAACAAAGCATGTATTGCACCACAGGACTGCCTGTGTCACCCAATGCATACATAAAGCATTGCTCTTTGCACTGCAGGACAAAACTGAAAGGTGTTCTGGTAGAAGTTAACATTGTAGTTTGGATCGCTGTGATCACCAGGTGTTTGTATTTCATGTGCTTCCTAGAGCAAATAATTTCAGGACATTTGAGGAATGATTTGGGTTTTGTTTAAATGTTTACAGCTGTTAAGACAACCTAAGAGCTGTGTGTGTAATTTCCTATGACAGAAACTAATGCATCAAGGGCAAAATCAATTCCTTTTGGCAAGAAGCTTTGCAGACAGGAATTAAGTAAAAGATTTTGGAGAGAAAGAGTATGTGCAGCCCTCCCATACCTTCTTGAGGGACTGTAGTGCAGCTGTTGCACCATCAAAATTCTGGCCATGGGCTCTTGCAGTTGTTGTGAGCCCTTTGAATTTTCCACACGTGTCCTTCAGCTTCCATGTGTGTTCCCTCTCTCAGGTGTTAGCCCCAGCATCTTTTCTTCTGAGAGAGTATTCTCATTCTGTCTGAGCCATGTATTTCTCAGCATTTCCTCTTGAAGTATTGATAAATTTGAACCAATGCAGACTTAATGCAGATACTCTTAGTCTAGCTTAAGAACAGCCTGCTGTTGGTGTGCTATTATCTGCTCCTAAAATAATTACTCTAAATCCAAATAAATCCAGTTTTAACCAAAATAATCCACAAAGTGTAATTTTGGTTATATTTATTTTATTTTTAGTTTGTCAATAAAGTACTTGAGAAAAGCAAGTCAGAACTGCCAGGATTGGTTATGGGCTATTTTAATCAAATTACGATTTTATGAAACAAAAACTTTACATCTTTGATTCTAGTTATGTTTTGTGGTATGATATACATCACATGGTTACGTTTATGTCAGAGAATGTGGAGTTTTGTGAGAAGAAACAGGATAAGTCTAAATAGTTGGGAAGTCGTGTATTATCGGATACAAAACTGGACTAATATAAGTAATATGGAGCCATAGTACAATCTCTTTCTGTTTGTAGAAGAAACCTATATGCTACAAAAAAATAACATCTGCATTACAATGGACATGTTCATGCCCACTATGTAGATCTCCTAGGGATAAAAAGTACAATTGAGAAATAATACTGGTACATTCCTGTTGAAAACAACAAATTGAAAAATAACCAGCTCCACAGAAACCTTCTAGCTTTTGAACCAGGATAGCCATAGCAGTAATAGAAAGTACATGCTTCATATTTAATGCTGACATTGCAGTATACAAGCAGTAATTCAGAGCTCCTGGCTGTTTCCTTGGAGGGTAGTAAGGGAACTGGGCAAAGGTGAAGTTGAAACATGGCACGAATACCCTTTGCGTTATTACTCAACACTACTTGAGAGTCTTTCCCTGGGATCTTAGTGTCTTAAAAGTTTATCTCGTATCATTGAGGGTATGCACATTATTACATTGAAAAAAAATCCATTCGCTTCCCTGTTTGCATATTAAATTAGGATGTTAAGTGATCAAACAGTTCTCATCCTGTAACTGTCCCAGATACAAAGGTTTAAATCTGCTATGTTACATCAATATAAAATCTTGTGTGTATATTTCTTCTGTGGAGAAAGATGAGTAGGAAGGCACATTTTGTAAACACTTGTAAGGTGTCACACACTCAAAATTTGCTACTAGTCTTCCCATAGCAGGACTAAAAAGTGGAACTACTTGCTGAAATGTCTGGAATGGGTGCTTGGCAGATCAGAACATCAAGGAGTAGTTATGAATATGATAATGAACTAGATTTTATTTAGCATGTTTTTTACAGAATTTGTTGATCTGCTGCGCTACTACTAAGTGAAAAATAAATCTGATTATAGAAACGTAAGAGTAGACATTGTTACAGAAGTTTCTTCTTCTTTAATACGTGAGTCAGTGTTCCAAATGAAGTAGGAATATTATTATTTTGGTTTAGTAACTTAAAATTTAAAATTTCAAGTGGTGAACTTCTAGTTAGTTGACTAGATCATTAAATGCTAGAGCAATTTGAAAGAAACCCATATTTTTTTTCCAAAGGAACTTGTATTCTTGTTGAAGGGGATGAAGCAGCATCCCCAGAACATGCTGGAAGAATCAGACATCGTGTATTAGTGAAACAGTAGATGTGATCTGAATTGATAATGAATGTTCTTTGGTAGCTGATTAATTTTGAATACTTAAGGAGCATTTATAGGAGTCATAATGTTTTTGAAATATGCTTTGGTGGGATGGGCCGTGCATATGCGTGAAGTGAAAAAAAGAAACTCAGTGGACAAAATGGTGGCAGACTGTTTAATTTTGCATATGTACAAAGTTAAACCTATAAACACTAATATTTCTAATTAAGCCTATTAAATGATATTTATTATAATAACTATAATAATTCTTCATAATTCATCACAAAGCTATATATAAAAGAATTTTGACAAGAGTTACAGATCTTTGGTTTTCAATTGTGCCTTTAATAGCAATCTAATTAGACAATATTATTTCCTGTATGTATTTTCCATACAGGTGTGCACCTCACATGCTGTTAGCACTATACAAGTAAACATTAATGAGACATTTGCATACTAATACCTTGACCTGATGTGTCTTAGATGTTTTTCTCTTGAATACTGAGTGCAAGGATGGGGTCTGCGGATAATGGCCAACTAATTACCTGTGAAAATTAAAGCCCTGTGTTTGTTCAGAGAATAACTAAATTGTAGGCAAAGATTGTTCCTCCATAGGCTATTTCAGTAAACCCTGACATCATCATCTTCTTTGCAATAAAGCAGTAATATCTCTATGCTCCTTCATCTTTAGTCTCTTTGCTGGTATAAATGAGGAGAGGCATATTAATAGTATTATGGTGTTGAAATTCAAGATCTTTGAGTTTGCAAGTACAAATTAAATATGGTATTTAATAAAGAAGTAGAAGGCTTGGATTAAGACAACTAAGCTGTAGTTCCAAAGCACTCCATTAGCTCTCTTTAATCAATTTGGTGACAAATCTTTTTCTACAATATATTTCATAAAGTAGTACATTAAAAGAGCACTTTCACTCAATATGTATATATTAAAATAGTGATTAATTGTAAACGTATGCTAGAATTGCACACTGTTGCTTTTGGGAAGCTGATGTGGATTCCATCATCCTTAACATTTTACTAAAAAAAATAACCCTGTTGAACTGGGAGGGTAGAAGTTGTTTTCCAATGAGGATATACCTGTATTTTCAGAATTTACAGTTTTGATTATTTGAGCATTTGGATTCTCATTTGCACATTCAGTCATAGGATTTTTGCATAATTCTATTTTCCTAGGTACTTTGAAAAAAATTATAAGAAATTTTTAATAAAAAAGAATATTAAGAGATTTGGGGGCTCTGACCATTCTCATTCTGTCTGTACAGTTCGACAATCAGCAAGCATTGGGAGGCAGAACTGGCCACACTCAAGGGTAATAACGCTAAGCTCACAGCAGCCCTGCTGGAGTCCACTGCCAATGTAAAACAATGGAAACAACAACTTGCTGCATATCAAGAGGAAGCAGAACGTCTTCATAAGCGGGTAAGTAACTCAAGGCAAATGGCCAGAATCCTTGAGGTAGAAGTACTGGTGACTGTATTCACTCATTTTCAAGTAAAACAAATAAATCTATTGTTGTGGTTTCAGATTAATCTTTGAGACAGAAATTAATGATTACTTTAAAGCACTGGGTTCCTTCACTGGGAAATTCTTTCCTTTGTAACAGTTATTTTTCTGCAAAGGGTATTGTTGCAGGCAGGAAGAATTATCTAACCTTATCCCGTTTTTGCCACTTTCACTCTGCATTTGATGCCATCACATCTGTTTAAGGATCTTCTCCATAGAATTACACTTTAGTCCCTCTTGCATTTAAGCCACATAAATTTGACATCAAATCTGTAAGTTAAAAAACCCCATCTGTAGTTTTCATATGCAGCAAAGACAGAGTTCTCTCATCCTTGCTTCTAAAGAAACTGAAGGTTCAAGATCATTAAACACAGTTAGAGATCTGCTTCTACTTTCATGCAGGAGGGACTGTCCTGTTCCCTCCACTGTAAATTTTGCAGAGGTCTTTTAGCAAACCAGATATTAGAGCACAGTGTGGGAAGAAAAGAGAGTGTTTGAGGGAGGAAGAAAGAATACAGGGTTGAAGACTGCGTTATGAAAGCAAGTATACAATATTTTAATTTTTCACATGTAACTCTTTATACATTGTATAATCTATTCACTTTTATCCATATGAATTTGTAATCATAACTTTGGACACATTTTTGTGCAAAGTGAAGGCAAGATTAGCATGTGTACGGAGGGAAGATGTCTTTGATGAAGCTGGATTACTTTTGTTAATATTAGTTGACTTAGAAAAATACCAAGGAGATGTACTTTGTTAAGAAAATAAAAACAAAACCAACAAAAAAGCATTGCTTTTTTGCATGAAAACAGGTTTCATGAATATGCTGAGAGGAAGGGAAAGGTCAAGTAGCAAACATGGCAGACCTTTTAATTCTGTTTTGCATGCTGTACTCAGCTATATGAAATAAGAGATGGCAGTTACAGTTAGCCAACTCATGTAAATTGTGAAGGGTTCTTTCAGACTGTGCTGGACCTGTCCAACTGTTAGTAGTCTTGGGCTATTAGTAGTCCCAGGAACACCTGAGAGGGGAAAAATCCAGCAGAGTTCATCTAACGTGGAGATGTGGAAGCGAAGCAAGAATTCTCTTGAGCTTTGAGAAACCTGGGATAATGGCAGGTTGTTAAGGTTGTCCTATACATAGACTGACTTGCAGATGAGGATCCTGAAGTCCCAGCCAAATGGTCTGATAGGGAAGAACAACGGTTTCCGAAGGACTGTAACTGTGTATGCCATAGCTGGCTAGATGAAATGCATGAAGTAGAATTAAAACTGGTGCTTCTTGCGAAGTGCTTTTAGTTCAAGAAATTGGCAGTTGCTGGCAAAACTGCTTTGCTTCAGAAATTTTCTAGTCAGGCTCAAGCTTGTCATGTGTGTTTGTACAGAGGGAGACTTTTCGCTTTGTCTGTCGCCTCATTTAAGCTTCTCCTTTGGAAGGGTGGGAGTTCTAACCTGTGCTCCAAGTTTGTGAATAGATGGTAAGTCATTAATGATAGAATTATTGAAATTACATCCTGGTATTAAAATTACTATCATGCAGATATTCAGGTGGATTTGACCACCAGATGGGCTTTACAGTGAAGAACTCATCGCTAAAATGCAGACATGATAAGGTAGCATTCTTCCTAATATAACATACTAACAGCTTTTGTTGCAAAATAAACCAAAAAAGAAAAAAAAAAAAAAAAAGCTGAGACAATACTGTTCTTACCTAAGAAAGAAAAATAACACACAGCAGCTGCATTTACCGTGGGGAGTCCCAACTGGCCAAGACGGGCAAAGATCCCTTTTTCTTGATGTTACTGTCACTCTTAGTCAAATCTTACTTAGAATCTGTTATTGGAAAACAGTTAATGAATATAAAAATTTTTAGCTTTTCTGTGATACTACAGTAGTAGTAGTAGTAACCCAGTTTCTGTAGCTACATTCATTAATAGCTGATGATTTTTCATGACCTTTACCCAGCAAATTTTCTGCAATTATTTTGTATTTCTGAGGGAATGCAAAATCTTTTAACATGAGGTCATCTACCCTGTGGTCTTTTGATCGCCATTTGCATGCCTTTATTAAATTTTCTGTAATCTGTGACCTATGGAATTGTTGATACCTCACATGGAATACAGGAACACTCAGTGCCTTTGTCTCTCTAGACATACCTGTAGATTACAAGTTAGTGCAATCAAGAGTACTGCCCTCTGTTGGAATTGCTTTTAGAAAAATGGAGACATGGCTAACCCAATAAATAGGACTCTTTAGGCAAAAGTATGGAGATAATGTAAAAAAAAAAATCAATTTCAATCTGTTATCATACAGTGCGATACAAGAGCTCTTCTAACCTCCATGCTCAAAACTGATCTTTCAAATTGAAATAGTGCCCCATTTCAAAAAGAAGCTGCAAGATAGATGCTTCTTTTTTACACAGATTGAAAATGTGCTGTTGAAATGGCAGATCTGGAGGCTGTTGGTTATGGTACATGTGGTAACAAGCAGTGTTAAATCACTGTGTTGTGTTATCTTTCTGTTCAGTTTATCCGTTAAGCTCAGTACAAACATGTAGCTGCAGCTGGTCGAAAAAAAATATTCATCAGACTGGAATTTGTCTCATCTGAGGCCATATAAAAGTTACATATTAAGTCGAAGATAGTTATCTGTTTTTCTTGTAATTCTAAGAGACACAGAAGCATGTGAAATAAGTGTCCCAGTCTTAACTCAGGTGTTGAGTTGAATTTGCAGCAGTAAGGCTTGTTTTTTCTCTGTAGAATAATCATATAGATAGTCCTGTAGGCATACTTTTAGTCACATGTTATGAACTATGGCAATGTATAGTTGTTTTGTATTGGAAAATTTGGCTGTGACAGCATCTTACCCGCTGGAGAAAAAGAATGTGTGTGGATATGTACGTATTGGAGGGATATGCTCACTTACAAGATCATAGTCGTGTATAAAATAGACCAAAACCAAGAATGGTACTGCTGACATTAGATGCTACATTTAGTTCGATTTAATAATATATTATGTGGTTATAGTGTAATTGTGGTATTCACTCCTTATGTGCTTCAGGTTTATATTCAAGTTTTGGTGCCTGAGTCATCTGTCTGCAAGCTATAGCAGATGCATATGCTCTGTCAAGTATGGTGTGTGTGCATATTGATTAGTAAACTTTGCATTGTTGTTTCCATCTTTAGTTTGTTCTTTATATAAATAGCCTTATAAATAGCCTTATTTACATAAATAGTTTCCTTTTTATATGAAAAAAAATATTGCTAAAACTGTCTTATTAGTTGACTTCTTATGGTACCTTTTTCCACAGATTGAACTTTGTCATGTCTTATTTATAAACATCCTTTGATTTTACATTATATCTCTTTTTTTTAATCTTCTGTTTTTTTCATTCACTTTGGTAAACTGGGTCCTTCGTCTCATGCAGTATTTGTTGTAAACTTTGGTTTTTAAGTTGTTCTAAATTATTTTAAGCCCAACATTTTTTCCTATAATTGTTTTTAAATTTGTCTGAAATCGGTTTTCTGTGTATGACATTATTACTTCTAAAAACACAGAAGCAAAGCTAAAATGCCCCTTTCTTTGATTTTGATTGCATTTTTAAAAATTAATTTCATTTATTACTTGCTGTTTCTGAGTAATAAGATTTACTCATCTATCAGTCCTTTTTTTTTTTCTTATTAACCTATATTTAGTTGCTTTCTTTGAGGCTTTTACCTTCCTTTTTCCATTTTTTCTCTGCATTAATAATCCCTAGAGGTGAGACAAAGCAGAATACAGATTCAGTGTGGCTGAGTGCAAAGTTCTCAAAAAATTAAAGTTTTGTGCTCTCTTCTGACATATTGTGAGCTTGTCAAAGTACTGCACTTTGATATTTTGTCAGACATTATATTTTTCAGAAGTTTGCTAAATGAGTGTATGGATTTTTCCCTCTCAAATACAAAGAGATAATGATTTTTGGAAGATGTGATGCCCAGTCAAGAGCTTAACTTGGAGCTCTCAGCCTTCTCTCCTCTAATCTGCTCAGAAGCAACTTAACAAGGATTTCCTGTAAATGAAGTTGGGGAGCACTCCTACACACCTTGCATAGCTTTTTGAAGTCAAAAGGGATTCATGAGGTTAGAACAGCTCAGTAACAGAAAGAAAAACCCTGAAATGGTATCCTTCAGACAAATAGAATAGCATTGGTATTAATGTTAATCCTGATGCCACAAAAAAGAATGGATTGAATGGTGATATGAATTATGGAAAGTAACCCAAAGTCTTTGGTATGTTAAAAATGAAAATGATTCAAGTTTTTTTTTCTTGCATGCTAACTGCTAAAGTAAATCATCCTATGACACTGGGCAATAGCACAGACTAATAACACTAGTGCATGATAATAAGAGCAGCAATCCTTGAAGATCATTCATCTGCAGAAAAAGAAACCTAAGATAAAAAGAGATGAAGGGAAATGATCAAGCTCTTGGGTATTCCTGAAAGAACAGAGAGGTAAACTCTTGAGTTCTAGCTTGTTATTTTACCAGGATTTCCTAAGAAATAAGATAAAATTAGCCTATTATAATCTGCTTCTTTTATTCAGTGAATGAAATAAGTATATCTTATGTAGTTATCAAAACCATCTGACACCTTTCACTACTGTTAAATTTTAAACTGAATATTAAGAAAATGCATGAGTGTGAAAACCATGGTCATTTTGTTAGGCTATTTTTGTGCTACTTAAAGAAAACAACAATCTATAAAAGCAGTTATTAAAGTCCACAGGAAGTATGGAATACTATATAAACTATCTTCTCAGATTATCTATAGAAAATCTTTGCAGACCCTTTAGCAGTCACCTCCATGTTTCTACAAGCTGTATTAATAACTGAGTAACCAAAACTGAATTTTGAACATGTAGATGTGATGAAGTTGCTTGCTGAATCAGAGCCCATGCTGTGGGCTTCATGCTTGCTGAGGAGTCAGTTTACTAGCACCACTGTGAGACTAGCAAGAATAACTGTTTGGTATCATGCAGCTGAAAAAGGACATTATCTAAAAGTGGAAATACGAAAGAAGGTAATGGAAATTCTGGTAGGAAGAAACTTATGAATGGAGTTTTGATCCAAAACTGTGTTGGCAATGTACCTTTTTTGTGTGATGCCTTTCTCTTGTCATCCTCCCTTTAAAACTATGTTCCTCCTACCACCAATGAGCAATCCAAACTTATATTTAAATTTGGTTCGATTGAACTTATCCAAGTATAACTTCCTTCCTAAAATACTGTAATTAGTATGTGACTAGATAGCAGCTTGGTACCATTTATTTGTAATGAAAATAGATGAGCATTTTGCAGGGTAGAAATGGGTAGCTTGGCAATACGATCAAAACAGTGGGATTATCATTTTGTTAGTGTTTATCTATGGATTTATTTGAAAGAAATACGTGTACCAATGGACACGTAAGTACATATATTTACATATACAATCCTTTCATCTGGAATTGCAAGCAAACTCTAGTTGCACTAGAAACCCTGAAAAGGCAAAAAAGAGGGCAGCTCTTGCCCAAGTGAGGTCACAATGTTAAATATTGACCAAATGTTCAAACAGATGTCTGGGGAGTATTAGGGTTTTATGTGACACAGTAAGATTTGGAAAGGCTAATTTGTTCCAACTTTGATAATCAAGTTTTTAGAAGACACAGGGAAATATAGTTACTGGTTTTTATTTTTCAAATTGTGATATTGCCTTAAGAAAGAGTTTGTGTTTCTGAGCAGGCTGTAATTATCTGAGTAAGGTTAGTTATCCTTCTCACAGTGGAATTAGTTTTTAATAAAAATAGAAATCCAAAGCAACATTTTAAAAATGCTTGAGAAACGAGTGCAGAGTCTGACCACCTTCTTTGCACCTTTGTATTAGAGGATAGCAAAGGGAAAATACAAGCATGTTATTTCAGGGAATATGTATTTTTTTCTCAGATGTACATTCTTGCTCCTTCAATACCAATTTCAGCTATCACAAGTTCCATGTTATTTTTGAAATGGTGTACGTTGTCAGTTGTGACGTGAGACTGTTAGAGCATTTTCCTAGGACGGTGCTTCTGAATTTCTCAGCTACCTTTTCTAGTCTACATCTAGCCTTTATCAACGTTCAACCTTTGGTTAATAATTACAGTTTACTAAAAAGATGGTCTCTTTTCAGACATGGCAGGTGAATCAGGTTATGTTCCTGAAATCAAAATGTGGTTTTGGCTCTTTTTAATGTAGGGTGAACTGAAGTCAAGTCTTTTCTGTCTTTTTCCATTTGTCTTGATTTGTTTTTAGAGCAGATTTGCATTTAGGACCCAAAACTATTTCGTTGGGTTTTTTTTCTGGGAATTCACTTTCACTGAAAATCACAAGATTATAATTTGAAAAAACCAAAAACCAAACCCCAAACCAAAACAAGCTACCAACCAAACCACTGTCACTCTGGGAAAGGAAAAAAAGTTTCCACAGAAGGATCTTTCTTCCCCATCTTCATCTTTCTAAGAAACCTGAGAAAAATTTAAGATCCACTTATAATAAGCAAACTTTGCAGAAGCATGCCATGCCACGAAATCTTTATGTATTGACAGCTTTGTAGAATGAAGCATATCCTGTAATTCCAAAACTCCACTGAAGAATGAGGAAATTACTGGATTTAAATCCTTAGGATTAAAGGATGACTTCTCTGTGCTATTGCATATATTTCATGAGCTGGCCATGTAGCTGGAAAAAGTATTTGCTAATTAGATTGCGGAGAAAGGCATGTCCCCTGAAGTTAGTATTAGCAGTATCAGTTGCAAATAATAACGCATGGTTGAAGCTCAAAGCATCAGTTTTACTAAATTTCTTATATTTTCAACTATTCCTACTGCAGTTTTATTACTTTCTTCACAGTAAGCAAGCAGTTGATGGATTATTCCTGTTTCATCTCTGTAGAAATGAATAACTGTGGAGAACATTTTGATATTTCCATGGCTTGAGGCGTCAGTGCCCACAGAGAAAAATATGTCCCTTTCAGCAAAATCTTTAATTGTTTTCCTTGAAAAACTAATATATTGTTGGTAATGTAAAAACTCCCCCTGTCCCCAGGCTGTCACTTTATCTATGGGTAAATCTTGGAAAATGACAATAATTAATTTGCTGTCAGAAGTGGTGTATATGAATAATATGGTGGTGTGCTTTTTGTTCTTTCAGCAGCAACCTTGAAAAGCAATTTTCCTTGTTTTCGGTGTTTTCACATTTCTTAGCACCAAAAATCCTTCCAAAGTTTTTTTATTCTTGAAAGTAATGCTGGAATTATTTTTATACTTGGCTTGTTGCATGCTGTCTTGTATTCTACTGTCCACCATGAAGAATTGAGAAGCTTCTTCTGCATATGTTATGTGAAACTTTATGCAGTTATTCTGGTTTTGCTGAGCCATGCAACATCATTTTTCTTCTCCATGTGGAAAGCAAAGGGCTCTTTTTTCTTTGTAAGAGGTTCATTTTGAATTATTGATGGAACAATATTATCATAGTCATAGTTATGATCCATTTAGGATGTAATTCAATCAGCTAAAAATACATAATTAATACTTAAATACAATCTTGCAAGTGAGCACTCTGCTTTTTCTGCAGCGAAGCCTGGGCTAGTAGACCTTGGATATTGAATTCCACACAAAAGAGAAGGGGTAAAATACGTTTAGGAAACAAGAAGTTAATAGTGTTAGGTGTATAAAATAGGCTACAGTTACGCTGAAAATATGTTGGTAATGTGGTTAAAAATACGGCTGGACAGCTGGGTCCAAAGACTGCTGGTGAATGGAGTTAAATCCAGTTGGCAGTCAGTCACAAGTGGTGCTCCCCAGGGCGCAGTACTGCGGCCAGTTCTGTTTGATGCCTTTATCGATGACCTGGACGAGGGTCCTGGATTGAGTGCACCCTCAGTAAATTTGCAGACGACACCAAGTTGGGTGGGAGTGTTGATCTGCTGGAGGGTAGGAGGCTCTGCAGAGGAATCTGGGCAGGCTGCATCGATGGGCTGTGGTCAATGGTATGAGGTTCAGCAAGGCTCAGTACAGACTCCTGCGCTTGGGCCACAACAACCCCATGCAATGCTCCAGGCTTGGGGAAGAGTGGCTGGAAAGCTGCTCATGGAAGAGGACCTGGGGGTGCTGATTGACGGAGGTGAACATGAGCCAGCTTGTGCCCAGGCAGCCAAGAAGGCCAGCAGCATCCTGACCTGTATCAGAAATAGTGTGGCCAGCAGGGTCAGGGCAGTGCTCATTCACCTGTACTGGGCACTGATGAGGCTGCACCTCGAATCCTGTGTTCAGTTCTGGGCCCCTCACTGCAAGAGAGACATTGAGGTGCTGGAACGGGTCCAGAGAAAGGCAACGGAGCTGGAGAAGGGTCTGGAGCACAAGTCTGATGAGGAGCGGCAGAGGGACCTGGGGGATTTAGTCTGGAGAAGAGAAGTCTCAGGGGGGACCTTATTGCTCCTTACAACTACCTGAAAGGAGGATGGAGTGAGGTTGGGGTCAGTCTCTTTTCCCAAGTAACAAGTGTTAGGACAAGAGGAAATGACCTCAAGTTGTGCATGGGGAGGTTTTGATTGACTCTTAGGAAAAATTTCTTCACCGAAAGGGTTCTCAAGCACTGGAACAGGCTGCCCCGGGAAGTGGTTTAAATACAAGGTGTAGATGAGGCCTTTAGTGATATGCTTTACTGGTGGACTTGTCAGTGCTAGCGCAAGAGTAGGACTTGATGACCTTAAGGATCTTTTCCAACCTAAATGATTCTGTGATTCTATGTTCTAATCTTTTCTTTGCGTTTCTGTAGAAGTTGAGGTAATTCCTGTATGAAGTTTAGAAGGAATTTCGTGATCTGTTGGTACTGAATTTAAGATGCTGAATAAATACTATTGTTGCTTGAGAACAGAAGTGTACAAATTTATCTCAAGAAAGTGATTTGAAAAAAACAAAAAAAAATCAACCTGCAGCAAACAGTGCAGATTCATTCATTCAGTAATTGCTTGGGGAAGGTGATCACTCAGAATACTATTGTCATTCTCACTTCTTTGACTCTGACTAACTGAAGTCTTTGCTTGTGAAGTAGTTGTCTGTATTGGGATTTGATGCATCTCCTCTCTTGGTTTCTTTGTGATTTGATTTGGTTTGTTTTCTTTGAGAGATTCTTCAGTCCTTTGAAGCTTTGGACAGCCAGTGTTTTAAGCTCACATCAAGGCAGTTACTCCTTGTTGTGTTAAGTGGCCCAAAGCCTAATTCCTCCAGTCTTCACTGCAGCCCAGTGTGTGCTAACAGTCTGCTGCAATGAAAACTTTTGCCTGGCTTCCTCCTATATTTATAGGTTGTTTACCCTATATTAAAGTTTCCAGAAAACACTAGAATGGTCTCTGCTGAGAAAGCTCTGCAGGAACAACTTGCCTTGCTATCTTATTTCAGCTAATGCATTTCTCACTGAAGTATGTAGTTAAATACAGTGCCAGCCATATTCTAGAAGAGTTAGCTCATTAAATAGTCACTGAAAAGCCTTTTCAGAATTTTTTTCCCTATGTGCAAAATTACCTGCATGATAAATGCAAAATAAAGAAGCAGTGGCTAAGAACATTGCTTTTTTTCTTTTTTAGTCTCAAATACAAAGCCACAGTATTGCATTTTTTTCAGATACACAAGTCATTGCAGTCTTACGATACCACATTAAACCTTGTTTAATCAGTTGTTCAAAGACTGTTCTTTCAGTCTGAATTCTGTACTGAAAACAAGGCTTCATCACAGGTACATTGCTCAGTGTTAATGTGCAAAGGCTGGAACGATTGATTGAGGCTTGCTCTTAAACATGAAACATGAAGAGATGCCCCTGCAAACAGCAGGTGGGAGGGTCAGGGAGCTTCCTTTTATGCCCCCTTCTGTGTATAATGCATGAAGTTATTTTTAGTGTTATTGGGACCACTGATCACAAGAAAAATAAATTCACTTTGAAACAAGGAAAGAGAGCAAGTAAATGCTGTCCAGATTTTTGCCTAGAGGTTTATCTTCTGTTCTGTTTTCAATCACATATTTCTTGTATTGCATCATTTTCCAACCCATCTTACACTACAGATTTTTTTGAAAGGGTGACAGTATGATTTTCTTTTTTATAGGTACACTCAAGAAGATAGCATCATGAAGATATTTGCCATCTTTTCAGATCTCTGTAGGAATGGGTATTTAAATAAGTCTGCGATTAAAGTAACCCCATTTTTTAAATTCTTTTTTTTTTCAACTTACCGATTCTTCAACAAACAGGAAGCAAAACAGTTGAACAATGCATTATTTTCATGCATAAGCAGTAGGAGATAGATGTTTGCCGAGAGTAAAGCTGGACCAGAGTAAGATATCACAGCCCTTTTAGTGTTGGTAGTTAATTGCCCTTCTGACAATAGTTGTCTCTGTTGGCAAGAAATCAACAGAAGGATGAGTGCACTCCCTGCTCTGCTCAAGCAATATTAGTTGTTTACTTAAGCAATTCTAATAGGTGTCTTGAGTTAGTATGGACCAGAGCATACTGGGAAGCATTCATGTAGCCATGTAGGTGGCGGGGCTGTTGCAGAAGGTGTTTTCAGCCACTGACAATGCATGCAGCCAAGAGCAGGAACATTCCATCCATCACAGTTCAATCCACCAGCCTCCTTGGATTCCAAGATTGCACCAACACATGCATTGTCTCTGTGTGTTTCCTCAGCTAGGAAGCCACGTGGAGAACAGAGGGGGTCCAAGCACTTCCTTAGTGACAGGATGAGACACCTCTTCACACTGGCTTCCAAGGCACAAGGTGCTAGGACAGAGGTGGTTTGGAGACTGGGTATTCTTCGGTCTCTCCAGTTGAGGCCCTTAAACTTTGTAAATGAGTATTCGCTGTGTGAGTGCTTTGTAAAAGCCAGTGGGTATTGCTGAATCAAACAGCTTTAAAAGAGAGATTGACCTTTTTGTAGGTTCCCATACAATGTTCCAGTCTTTCACAATGGGTGGGAGATGGCCTGACCTCCTAACCCTTCCAGGGTCTGGGTGCACAGAGGCTTCCACCTTCAACTCAAGACTCAGCAGAAAAGCTTGGAAATGTTTAAGGAGTTAAACATCAGAAGGGGTGAATGTAGGCAAGGTGTGTTTGACATTTTGAGCAAAACTTAGGTATGAGCTAAAGCTCTGCATAAACCTGCAATGTCAGGAATACAGGAATCTGCGTGAAACTGTGGCAGCTGTGCTAGATAGTGAAGGGTTCTTGACTGACCAAGACCGTAAGCAACCAAACGTGACCTCAAAATTGGCCTTATTTGGAGCTGGAGGTCTCAGTCAGATGACCACCAAGGCCCGCTTCTAGCCTAAATTACTCTGTGCCTCTAATTCTTGCTATATCTAGATTAAGCCATTATGTAGTCATAAGTTTATCCCTGTGTTCCAATTCTGCTTGAGTTTGTGTAATTGTAGTGGTGAATACTGTAAAAGTCACAATCGGTAGCAGTCACAGGAATCTAAATAGATACATTCTTGTGTAGAAGCAAATGGAGAAAATTATCTAATAAGACTTCAGTTGTAATGCTCAGTGACATATAAAGCTGAGCAAACTGCTATTACTTTTTGCTATGAGCACTGATATTTCTTTTGGGACAATTCCAGAAGATAATTCTTTGGGGTGAGGTGTTGGGTGTCATGTTACCAAGCTGTATTCTCATCCCTCATTCCCCTTACCCCTCACAAGAATTTTCTGTAATCTCAGTTATCTCCATTTACAAAAAATTTGCAAAATGTCTACAGTTTTCCAGTAGAAGAAACTAGCCTCGTCATAGGTGTCACAGGGGGGAAGTTCATGCCTTGTGACTCAGAAAGAAGTTGATAGGGATTTTGTTTCAATTTTCTTGTATTTCATGGCTTTCCTTTGACTTCACTCAGTAATCTACCTTTTAAGCCTGCAGATAGTTCAGAGTCTGAAATCACTGGCATCACAGTGGCTTCACTAATTAAAGTACATTGGTGCTGGAGGGCACAAACCTTAATTCCTCAAGACGCTCTTTTATCTCAGAAATAAAATTATCATGAGAATGCCTGCCCTCTGTCTAAGGGCTAGTTCTCCAAGAAAGTTGAATGGACACCCAAAGGTTTTCATTGCAGACTTGGGTAGAACTTTGTACAAATGAGTTTTGGGGGCAGATTTGTTAGTTGCTGTAGGTAGATGGTGCAGTTTTGTTGAAAAATGTATACGAAGATTGACAGGCTCATATCTTCTGGGGAAAAAAGTTACTAAGTTTTAAATAGTATTTTTAGTATTCTAACAGTTTGTTCTTAAACGAAAAGGTTTTAGTGCATACATCCACGGAGACATGCAGTGTGAGAGTTCTATCATATTTTGATCTGTAATTTGAGAAGTACTCAGACTTTTCTCTGTGGAGTCTAGCTGCATGGATTTCATTTCTTTGGTGCAGAAGCTATTTTTTGACAACTGTTCATCTGTGGATGGCAGGATATTAACTAACATCTCTTCAATTAAAATAAAGAGGGCATACCACTGCCAGGTATCTTGACTTATCCAAAGGCAGATGGAGAGTGTTTGCTGTCTGATGATAAAGAAGAAATGTGAAATCCAAATTGTGCCATTAGTTGTTGGCTTTGAGACTGATAGATGAGGTTTGAAAGTAAGAAGCTGGCAGCTGTACATTGGTGGCTGAGTATTTGCTATTACACTGTTGATGCTGAGTCAGAAATTGAGGCTGTGAAAAGTTAATTGACTTGCTAGGAAGTGGGTGAGCATTGTGGCTTAGTTGGTTCAGGTGGTACAGCATTAAAAGTGTCAGATGGAGAGGTTAGTTAGACAGATCTGTGTTTAATTGTCTAGCCACTACTATTTCTGAAATGGTAATTCAGCTTATTGCATAAAATTTAGAATAATTAGGAAGTATAATTTTTAATTAATGTTATTTTCAGCCTGCAGCATAATAAATTTATTTCTATAAAGAAGTCATGTCAACCATTTTGTACTAAACAATTTGTAAAGGAATTTTACGGTAACTTCCTAGAATACCTTCACCATTTTAATCAACATAAGTCACCCAAAATGAAGGGTATATTTCTCATGCAGCTATTGGTGCAAAGAGTAATAGTACCTGGAATTTGCTGAAATTATTCTATATGTGTTACTTCTACTTATTTCAACAGGTGACTGAGCTAGAGTGTGTGAGCAGTCAAGCCAATGCAGTCCACACTCATAAAACAGAATTAAACCAGACAATACAGGAGCTAGAATCTACGCTGAAGAAAAAAGAAGAGGTATTTTCTAACATTTATTCATGGCTTTTCTCTTATGTCATTTCTAAAGGCTTTCAATATTAAGCTTGTGATAGGTGGTAAATAGTGTATTATTTAGATATTACAAAGTAAATTTTTTTTGGTTGATCAACTAAAATTTTTTTCAGCTATTAATTATTTTGAAATGGTTAATATTTTTCCATGTATAGAGCTGGGTATCTGAACAACAAAAAAAACCCTACGATGTTTTCCAGTTTGCTTTTACCAAACATACGTGTTTGCAGGAGTAAGTCATAAGTGGTTTCCACAGAGCAGTCATCACTCTGATGCAGTCCAAATTCACTAAGAGAAGCTGTCATAAGAATGCTTTCCTTTTTCTGGAGAGTAGGGTTTGGAACAAGTAACAGATCAATACCTTTTTCAGGCCAATTTTTTTTGAGGGCTATGTTAATGTAGCTGACTTCTATGTTCCCCAAGATGAGCCCTTTACTTAAACACATGCCAAACCCCTGGCCTGAAACTTGATGATACTGTGGCATCTGCCTTTGGCTGGACCAGCAGCAAGAAAATAAAAGGAATTGGAGTAATACCTGCACTGGCATGAGTCCTAGAGGAAAGGAGATTTGTGCCACAGAGTGATGAAGAATTGCTCCTTTATGGGTGGAAAAAAGGAGGTGGAAGGAGCTGTGTAGGAAGGATTATTTGTCCCTATAAGACAAGATCCCTTGAGCCCTCAGGGGGTGCCTTGAGGCACAGTAACTACAGAATATCCTCCCAAAATGGAACAAAACCTTTTCCAAACTACCTCGTACTTAAGAGATTAGCCTCAGGTTGGTAATGTTTCCCATTACGGTGCCCATTCACTTTTGAATTATACTCAGCTGTTGGCTGCAAAGAGAACTTTCCGCAAGGAGTTCTGGGAGATGAATATGTCCTTCCAGGGAGAAGTACTTAATAGTTCTAAGTTTGATACACTCTAGCTTCATTAACTGTTTCTATTCTTGTCTCTAGAAAGTCAGTTAAGGTTTCTCTTCCACTCATTATTTTTTTTGTATTTGTTATTTTTATACCTTATTACTTTCTTCTTGCAAAATTAAAGATACCATTTCTTTTAAACTCTTTTTACGACATCAGTGGTCATTTTTCTGATGCTCGGCGCTGCTGCTAGTGGCATAATATGCAGCTCACAAATGAAAATCAGATCTTTCTCTTGGGGGAAAAAAAAAAGTAGGACAGATTCTAATAGAATTTAAAGTATAATATTGTTTCTCTTAATTCCAAGGACCCTTAATTTTCCAGGAGAAAAATATTTCAGATCTTTTGTGTGGGAAAGAAAAAGTTGGACTTTTATAAAAGAAAATGCTTATTGTTTTCTATTCACAAAGGAATCACTGATTTGGGACTGTGATTCATGAATACTGAGAGCAGGGTTTAAACGTGTGCTGTGATGGGCGGTAGCCGGCTGCCAGTTTTGTTATCATTGCAATGGCTTGCTCAGGAGGAGAAGCAGTAGCCAGCTTACCTACAGCAAAGAGAACCTTACCAAGCCAAGGTAAGGTATTGCTAGCAAGGTTGTTTCTTCTCCTTTAGGAAATAGAAGGATTGAAACAAGAAATCGACAATGCCAGAGAGCTCCAGGCACAGAGGGATTCTCTGACCCAGAAGTTACAGGTGAGCTATAATGCATCATCTTTATTTAGAGAGAAGGAAAAAAGTGATCGTGAAGTGAGCAGTTCATATCAGCAACTTATGCTATATTCACTGAAGGTGCCAGATAAATATGTAAATCAGACTGCATTGCAAAGTAGTAGGCTGGGATGATCCTTACGAATTTGTATCAAAATTTCTGCCTGCTCTAAGTTGCTATTTGTACCTGAAGGAACAGACCCAAATTTCATTTACAAGTCCACAGAGTACTCTCAGGCTAGCAGATGTCTTTCAAGAATACATGTCCTGGGCAGTTCTGGTCTCATTTTCACTGCAGTGTCTTCGTATAGGTCTTGTGTGCCACTGAAACCATCAGGATGTATATCATCAGCTTGGGATGAGTTTATTCAGCTTTTAAACGTGATCTGAGAAAGTAAAGGTTGAAGGATTCATGTGTAGTACAGTCTTTAAAAACACACTTTGACATTTTCTTGAAATTACTTAGAATCATTGTGGTTTTATTGGGTTTTGTGGGTTGTTTCTTTACTGTGTGTAAAGCTAGATACCTCAGCTTTACCAGAATCAATGTGCCCTTAGTATATTCTCCCTTGCTACCTCTGTCTGTCTGTTGCTCGGCTGACCAGTCAGCACATACGCACCTCACGTGTGAAATCTGCGTTTGTGATAAAAGTGAACCAAAGATGGGTTAAACTCTGAATTCAGACTGCAGAGTTTTAATGGGAATGCAAACTCAGGTATTAAATAGCTCCATATCCAAAGTGCTGAAATGTGACCCTCACTGTTCTGTGGCTCAACCTAAATCATGCCCCATCAGACTAGCCACAGCTTAAAAATTATTAAGTAGTTATTCTTTGAAATGTGATAACATGAATAGGAACTTCCTTCAATCTTGTTTTAGCCTACAGAGTAAAACACATAAGAACAAAATAATTTTATTCATTTTTCCCCCTTCATAAGACAAATTATTAGCAAAAAGTATGCTCTTACTTTAAACAATGTTTAAGGATTGCTTTGAATACACCTGAGCTTGCCTGTTCCACTATTCTAAAAATTGTTGCTGGCTTTAGGCTAAAAATGGGAGTTTTCAGCTGAAAAAGTACTTACCTGAGAGACTCAAAAGGGAGATTATAATGAAATTTGGAAATTGTTCTAGCAGTAGCATATGCAATAATTTCAGTGTAAGATCATATGAGAAATAATATTGAGCCAGGAATAAGCTATCCTTTGCAAACAGATTTATGAAAGACTAGTAAAAGATTGAAGATTAGAAAATGAAAAGTTTTTATTGAAATTGTATTTTATAAGGTCAGTAGCTGCCTTTGGTATATCTTTAGTATGGATATATTGTCTATATATGTCCATATGTCATGTTGTAGGTGATGAGTTTCTGAAAATAGTTCTGCATGGTTCAATTCAAGTAAATTTAAAGTTCACTTAGGATCTCAGTTAAAAGTTGCCTTTCTTAAGCTTAAAGTTTATTACTGATCTGATGCAACCTATCTAAGAGATCTTGAGTCTTTCCTTTGCTCTAATTGTCCTGCTTTGATTACACCAGCCTACTCTGAGCCACCCTACATCTGTGATGTCAGTGAAATGGTGTTTTCTTCTGTAGCTCCAGACAAACCACCTCACATCTGTTCACTTAGTTGACTCGTCATCTATTTTTAGGGTGATTGTCCTCAGGGTCTGTACTCTTTTTTTATTGTGCTGTATTTTTTCCCTCTTATGCTTGCAAATGGATTATGTAACACTAAAATAATTTGGAGTATAGTCTGTATGAAAAATGCTGTACCAAAAAATTACTATTTCAAGGTGTATTGCATTTCTGATGCACTAATACCAGGGAATGAATTAGAAATCCAATTGGCAAATTCCAGTGAAAAGCAGTATGTTATCACTGTGAACGGTAAGTATTGGGGCCCTTGTTACTTAGTAATTCCATTAGCAATGTAGAGAAGGCATTCAGTGAGTCATGATCAGTGTGACTCTAACAGTAAGTCAGGATATCTTTATTACTATGGCTGATTCCCAAATACAGCAGTTGTGTATGGTTTGAACATTTTATTCAGATCCTTGCACTTAATTCCACAGAAGATTATTACAGTGCAAACCACAAACAATAACTTGTTAATAATTTATTTCTTTTCTAGAAGAAAACAATGTTTGAGAAATTACTGCATCCGCTATAAGCAGAGCTTTTAAAAACAGGGTAAAATACACTCTGCAAAGGGCCTGAATATATCAAAAGAGTCAGTTTATTGTTAGATGAGATTAACTGCAAATAAAGTGAAATGACCCAACTAGGGAAGAGATTACATTACATGGACACCTCTCTGCTTCTTCCAGAGGTAGATTTATTTCTAATAGGAAACTGCACATGAGCTGGACATGAACTTGTAATGCAATACTATGGAGAAAAAATCATTAATATTAGTCTAGAGTAAATTAGTGTGAGGATCAAATGTAAAATTTGGGAAGAAGCGTTTTCCAGAAATTAAAAGCAACAGCTCCTGGCGTATTTCAGTTGATTCTGCTTCCCCTACATCATTAAATACATTAAGCATCAGTTAAGAAAAACAAAACAGGAAGAAGTGTGGGACAAAGTCTATCTGAGGAAATGTTTGGGAAGCTAAGTGTATGTGGATTAGGAAAGAGATGTCCAGAATGGAATATAAATAAAATATGCAAGCTGGAAGTTTAAACAAAAGAATGGAGCTCTTCTTTGAAGACATGCAGGGCAAGGACTAGCAATGGAGAGTTAGTCTGTGGCTGAATATGGATGGAAGTGCCTACATCTAACACAAAGCTTTTGGTTTTACCTGGGTGCTACCACCCTAACAGGTCACAGCTGAAAAATACCTCAGTTTAAAAGTGTCTGAGGAGGGCCTGAAAGATGATCTTCAGCATTAGATACAGGCCAATGGGATGTTCTTCAGGCCCAAATATCACAAATAGAGCCATGTATGTATCTGTCCATTTGTTCCAAAGTGGTCTCTTTCATCACTGGCTTGTCTGCCTATAGAAATTAATTATGTCTGGGGTAAGAGCAGTGGCAAGGAGAGTTTCTAAAGCACGCACATTAGATGAGTAGAAGAGGAGCAGTGACAGGAGATGCAGGACATCTGAGTAAACATTGACAAACAGCAGTCGGTTTTGTGTGAGCTAAAGACAGGACTATGTCATTCCTGCAGAGCTGAAAGGACTTCAAATTTCCCTTTTAGTCCTGTACTGCAGTCACTTGGTCCCAGAGGGTCTTGAACTCATGCAGGCACTACACCAGATAGTACTTGTCAGTACTCAGTTTGGAGGGCAGCAGTAGGCTCAGTGAAGAAAAACCTTCAGATGGTATGGCTGGGTTATAGTCAGCTTGTTTGTTTATAGCAGCAGTGGGGTAGCAAATCACTATATAAACATACATGTGTTCTAACTGTTCCTGCAAATATTCTTTTCAGTGAGCTTCCTTTAGTGTTTTGGCAACTGTATTGCTCAGTGTTAAACAGATTGAACTAATTCTTCTCTTGGTCCTGGCAGCAAGGGGTAACTCCTTCTCCCAGCTGTGCTGTCCAAGACCAGTGCCCAAAACTCTGTAATTTTTGACTTGCCCATTTACAAACAAGAAGTAAGGGAGGTATCGCAGTTCAGCTTGGACATAACCCCTGGCTGCACAAGTAGCAAAAGATAGGGGGAGATCAGGTTCCCAAGGCTCTGCCTTCTCTGCCTGCACCACTGTGGGGGTCCCAGAGCTCTCCCCCACTCCAGAGGCTGGGATCTGAAACTGAGCTCTGGCCACATCACCAATCCCTCCACTGGCCAGGGATGCAGCGGCCAATTGATGCTGCCAACAGACTCCTTGTGAGTGGAAATATGTCTTGGGCCATGGACATTGACACAGGGCTGCCGTTTTATACTTGCTACTCTTGACTGCCCAAATGCATATTCTGTACTGGTCAAGATGTTTCTTATGGTTAGCTGAGATCTTTCCAGCATAAACATGAATGTATTTGTTAGCTTTGAGGAAGACAGAAGAATTATAACAAAACCAGTGGGAGAATGGGAGGGCAGAAAAAGGAGTCACTTGGGCTTGGAGCAGTGGCTGCTGCCAAATCTCCCTTCCTATGGCTGTGTGAAAGTAGTTGTAAAAACTCAGAGCAGGTCCATTAAAGCTTTGTGATGCAAAGCCACTGTGGAGGGAAGCGCTATTGAAAATATGTTAATGTATGTAACATATGTAAGTGTATGAATTCACTATGCACTTTTCCAAAGAATGGCTCCACAGGGCGTATGGTGTACTGAATACACTCTCTCTGTGCTGCCTTTGAAAGTGTTTCTCATAATGGAAATTAGAAGGTTTAGCATGAATTTCTGAGATGTGCTATGTATGGGACAAATGGCAGCACATTGTTCCAGACCCACACAACAGCCAAATTAGACATCTGATAGAAGAGAGGGTGCCCGGTTTGCACAGAGCCGAATGGCCGTGACCTCCATCCCTAGTCAGGCGGTGGGCTAGAGATGAGCCTGCTCAGGGTGAGATCCCCTCAGCCGTGTGTAACACACCACCACCTCATCTCTCCACCCGCTGTATGTGAACAACTTGTCCTCACAGCGCTGATGGCTCTGGTGCTTTCCTGCTCCCAGAGGTGCGCTGCTGTGGGGCTAGCGCTTGCAGGGATTGTTCCGGGGCACAGTGCAGTAAGATAAGATGTTCAGCCTGCACTTGCTGGTTTAAATTTCTCACAATCAGTGTCACCTTGACATCAGTCTTGCTGGTTGATGTTTCTGTCGTAATTTTCAGGGTGAAGAGGCCTGTAATGTGGGACAGGAGTAAAGCAGTACTCCTCCATCCATAAAGCAGTATACTGGATGGGTTTCTGTATCACATGGTTTAATGGGAACTGTGTCCTTGAGTAATTCATGTAGTCTGAATCAGGGAATACTTGAACTTAAGTAAACCTTTGAAAAACTGTTTTCAGTAGGTGGTACATTTCTGAACGATAGAAGCAATAACTTACCACAGTAAGTATATTACATCCGTTGTTTACTGACTAAATTTTATCCTTCTCCAAAAGTTTCAGACCTTCAGATGAATTACTGAAAAAATGGAGGAATTGGCAGTACATATGTGATTGTAATAACAATTTGGGTTCTGGTTTTGGCTTAGTGGAAACTGTAAAGGGTTGCAAATTGTTTTAGAAATCAGTTGACAAAAACAGCACACTATAATACCAGCAGGAGGTGAGACCGCTTTCTCTTTGCAGACAACACAATTAACATGTTATGTATTTTCTCTGAAGGAAGTAGAAATTCGAAACAAAGACCTGGAAGGCCAGCTGTCTGATCTAGAGCAACGTCTGGAGAAAAGTCAGAATGAGCAAGAAGCATTTCGCAATAACTTGAAGACACTTTTAGAAATTCTTGATGGAAAAATATTTGAACTATCAGAGTTACGAGATAACTTGGCCAAGCTAATAGAATGCAGCTAAAGAAAATGGGTTTTCAGTGCCAATCAGTTTAAAGATGCACTGTCTCTCTTCATAAGACTGTGTTGGGCTCTGCATCAAAGTTGCACAAAATTAGAGAATGCTCCTCTGAGAGGGCTTGTTTTAAAATTGAGTCATATTTCAATGTAAAATTTAGAACTTACTTAGCCGTATCTTGATGAAGAAAAAACACAACAAAAAAACTTGAATTACAAATTACCTCCTTGTACATTATTGGCCACAGATAACTTGAAAGATATTAATAGTAATTGAATGCAATTCTTTTCTAATTATGAGTTGTGGAAGAATTAGCAGTGTCCCAGGTCACTTCCCCTTTTTATGATAGATACAGTATAGGTTGTCTGCTGTTTTATTTATTTAAGATATTTAATTGCTGTGTTTTGTGCAAGAACTTAGTGATGACAGCCCTGTATTTTGTTGTTCTTAATAATTTCTCAGGATACTTTGCACTGTGGAGAAGCAGTGCCATTACCAATTTATTCTTGCCAGGAGTGAGAGAGAGTTGCATCTTTAATTGAAAAAAAGTCACTATAACTGCTTGTATAAAATTCTTTCTTTGGGGGTTTTTTGGTTGGTTGGTTTGGATTTTTTTTAACATATATATATATGTACACACATACACACATATATATATATACTGGAAGATATGGTATTTCTTTATGGAGCTTACTCTGGTGTTCTGCAGTATTGTCCAATGTAAGGTTTACTTTCTCATGAATTCCATGTAATTACAGTGAGATGCTATCTTCCACTTAACTGTATTTTGAAGCCAACCAATGACAGAAGGTGAGTCCCCCAGAAGAAAGGGGGAAAAAAAAAAGGGCAAAAACCCCCTGAGAATTTTAAATGTAAAATTTGACATGCACAGACAACAAGGAATAGCTAGTCATTTGTTTTCTGGCCTTGATACATATATTGAATATGTATGTTCAATTAACTGTTACCCTGTTCTGCAGGAGACTTTTTCAGAATGTCTCATGAATTTCAGGTTTTGTGAATAATGGCTTATGAAGAGTACTGTTTTATTACAGATTGCATTAAGGGCATAGAGCTGTTGCAAGGAATTACTCGTACACTGAACTTGTCCAACCAAGAAAGCTGCTTGTAGAAGTTTTATTGTCATAGCAAATTGAAATGGAGACGTTTACTCTTTTATGGTCTTCATATCACATCTTAATTGAAAACACCAGGCAATATTCTGAACTGTTAACTAAATGTTTAAAAACAGGAAATTGAATTCAATTATCCTCTATGAGCAGGTTTTAAAGTTATTTTGATGTAATTTTAACAGACTTTTGGCAAACACACATGTCTTTATATAATAGATTTATTTAAAAAACAAAAACCTCTTTGAAAGGTAAGCCAAGTGTCATGCATCTTGCATCAAAGTACATTCTCGCCATAAACTGCTTGTAATGCTGAAGAGGGCTTTTTTAAAATGTAAGGATGAATGTCAGACTTCAGAGTCAAAAGATGCATGGACCTTTGTTTGCTCCCCAAATTAATTTGAATGGTAAACATGAAATCTAGCTGCTTATTAAATTTGTACAACACAATTTTCTCCACTTAGAGACTACTATTCAAAACTAGAAAATACAAGTTTGTTTTCATGTGTGTACTGTGTGTATGTACACCATGCAATACACACAGGTTCTCATTTTTATTAGAAATACATGCTTTATTTCTAAAATACTGGGTTTTTTTTCTTTACCAGTGATTTATCAGGTCTCCCCTGACTAATCAGGAAAATGGTTTAGGTCAAATGCTAAACCGTTGTGTATTATACGGTATGTAATGTAGACAATGTTTAAGTTTTCTCCATATTTTGGGGGTATTTTCTCATTTATTTTATTTATTAAAGGGGTGGGGGGAGCTTGGTTCAGCGTGCTGCTGGTTGAAAACTTACTTTGTGGTGAGCTACATGTTTTGCATTTGGTGGATTTTACACGGTGGCGTGTATATCTTCATCATGTCCAGATGAGCAGATACTACCATTTTTTTAATTTTATTGGGGATGTTTTGGCCTGATTCTCCTGTCACTTTAGCTGCTGTAAACCGGATGTGTCCTTGATGTGTCCTTGTGTTATGACAACTGAATGTCAGTAAGATTCAGATGTCATAACATCTGTGGAAGTACAAGGAGAATCTGGCCTGTTGATGCTCAGTGGACATAATAAGGATGAAGAAAGAATAAAAACACAAAACGTTAATGATGGAATAAATGTAATATTATTTTTAATGATATTATTATTGACTTTTTAAAGATACTATGTCATTTACATGTGGGAAAACAGTGGACAGAAATATTTCCACTTAAATTTTGTGACTATGTGTGGTACATGAGTATTTCTATGTATACGTACACACACATATGTATATACAGAACATGGAAAAATTTAGATGTGCACATTTTTAATATTTTCCTATTGAAATTAAATTTAAAATTGGAAATTGATATTTGAGAATTTCTTTTCTCGTAGAGTAGATACGTTTCATTTCTTTTTTTTTTTTTTTTATTTTAACAATACAGTTACGGAGGACTGCACCTTTGAATTCCCAAATAGTTGCCAAACATAAATGTGGGATAAGGTGGACACACGTGCACATATAAATAAAGTCCTATTGCTAAGACTATTTTTAATGTTTATGTACAGTAGGTGAGTGTTTAGAAATTGCGATCTAAAGTTCATACTTAGGTGGCTATACCTACTGTAGACTCTACACTTCTGTTTTACAATGAAAGTTTGCCCACTTGGAACATTACTTTCCCAGAGACAGGTACTATACATTTGTAGGAATATATATAGGAGGAAACAGTGTTGAGTACTATAGCCTGAAAACATGACCATGAACTTGCACTGTAGGGGAGAGCAGTCACATTGTGTGTAACTTCTTATATGGCAACTACAGTGTTGTAAAAAAAAGAGCAGAATTACCAAAAGCCTAATACATACCCAACAAAAACCAAACCAAGCAAACAAACAAAAAAAAAGAAAATAAAAAAAGAAAAATCAAAAATGCAGTTTTTTATTTTGAAATACACTTGCTGTTCTCTGGAGAATGTAATTTTACTGTTTAGTTTTTTCTTAACTCTTTTGGAAGTATGTGCAAGTGATAGCAGCAGCTACCTTAATCTTTCAGGTGCTACTGGATTTTGCATTACTAGTGTGTTATGTTATGAAATCCTGACTTTGACATGAAAGATTTTTGTAAGTATATCCCCATCTGGATAGTTAGTTTTTGGAGTGTCTTGTTCATAATCCATATGCCTCAATGACCCAGAAATTGCATTTTTCTATGTGGACAAAGTAAAATGTGTGAATTAATGTGTCTGTTACAGACTGGGAATTCCTTTTCCTGGGTAATATATCCAGGAAAGAGGAGGACAAAATGAACTGATAATGCAGAAATGCTGTTATGAGGTCTCTAAGAAAATACATTTTCAGGTAAAATAAAAATAAATAAAGGGCTAAACCAGATGTAATACTAACAAGTATTCTTTAACGCTGTCGGTGGCATTCACAGGATAATTCCTTTAAAGAAAACCACACAAGAATGAACAATGCGTCATTTAAAAATTAATACTTTGGGATGTGTCTTTTAAGTTATCAGTTGTGAAAGGTTTCTGATTTCTGCTAATTTTTCTACCAGTTAGGGGTTAACTTCAGGTTTACCTTTAGTAAGAGGCTAAACCTCAGTTCGTTCTATCTTCTTTTATATTCTGTACTGAAGAGCGCTTTATCAACACTGCATTCAAAAGTCAAAATCAAAACCTGTTTTCAGAAATACTGCACGGAGAGAGGAATGGAAAACTGTTGCAGACCTTAATTCTCTGCAGAACTGTGGATGTCAGTAAAAGCACTTAATTTGGTTGACTGCAGAAATCTTGGATCTTGAGGCCAAAGATAAACCTGATTAGAGATTAGGTCTGGATGTCAAAACACAATTAAAGAAAAGGAACATCAAGAAACTCCATCCAAATGTGCACATTTCAGCTTCAGTAACTGAACATGTCAGTGAAGTAACCCTGTATACATTGGTGTTTTTTCAGGAAACAGACCTGACTCTGCAAAGCAATGTTCAGATTGTCTTGTTTACATATTCTTAGTAACGCTGCATATGTGCACTACTTCTGAATGGTGCTAAGCAGAGAACACATCACTGAATAACATACTTTTAAAAATCCAAATTTTTGCTTAGTAGCGTTATATTCTTGTTTCACTCCACTTATTTCAGAAAAGTAGGATTAATTTTCCCCGTTATGTTAAATGTTTGGGAACGAAGAACAGAGTTTTGTGTTAGATCCTGAAGTCAGTTTGGCTCATGTCCACTCTTCTGGCCGTGCAACATAGCCAGAAAGCAGGTGCCAGTGTTTATATCACAATACCTCTATAGACAGAACCGTATGGGGTCTCGTAGCTTGCCCTCCACAACCTCTCAGGGACCTGTAGCTGCCAGTACTGCCTTTGCAGTACTGACTCTGGCAGCTCATCCTAGGACCAAAGAAACAGAAGCTTAATTTGTACCCACTTTCTTCCTCATTGCTGGGTCTTGCACAAGGAAAGCTCAGCTGCAACAGTGCATCTGGCAGTCTGTGTCATTTTCAGACACAGGCATGGGAAGGAGGAGCAACCATCAAAAATGTTTCCAATCTGGAGGGAAATGCAGAGTTGTAAAAAAGATTCCTTTACATGGAACTGTACATGGGCAGAATGGTTTGCACAGCAAAGGACAGACCACCTGAGCTGTGCAGCAGTTAGGAAATGTTCATGAAAAAGGATCTTGCTTTCCTTAGGCATTCACAGCCTGCTAATACTGAGCACACCTGGCTTGCCCCAAAATTCTGCTCTGGTTGCGATAGGCTTCCCAAGGTCAGCATTAGGTGTGTGTCATGAACACAGCCGACGTCCTGACAGTCTGCAAACCCCTTCAGGTCCTGTCAGCCTTTTCACAACTCTAGAGGTTCAGTATCAGCAGGGATTGACAACACTCCCTGTTTTTTCCTGCCATCAATTCCTATCACCTGTGGTGTCTGTCTAACAAAGTTCTGAGGTGGATTTGGGGATTTTTCTTTTAACTTTGAAGTAGTTTCAGACCCTGTCCATCCCTGCTCTGGGGATGTTCATCTGCTCTCATCCGAGTCTCATCCCACTGCATGGCCCCAGCAGTGTGTCAGCCGCTTTTGCTTCCACTAGATTAAGAATAGGAACCTAGAAGTTTTCTTGGAAGAGAACTTGCATTTCTGTGACTGGTAATTCTTGAAGAATTCTTGATCTAGTAGATCAAGAAGGAGGCAGAGCCCACAGCCTTCACAAACAATACGTGCACTATCCAAGTGCTAAGGGGAAAGGAAGACCTACACTGACAAGGTATGTTGAAGTACAATCTGTATGTATGGATTTCCCCCTTTTGAGTTAAATACAGTCATACAGATATTTGCAAGCTTAAGATTTTCCGAGAGGGAACAAAAACTTTGAAACTCTTTGAGTCTGGATTGTATTTTGTTAAATGATGACAGGAATTTAAACAAAACAAAAGAAACGGGAAGCAAAATGATCTTCCCTGCAAAGAGAGGCATCACGGCCCTTACCTGTGGATGGAAATGTAAAAATCAAATCTACTTTTTCTTCCTCTGAATACACTTGTGTTTATAATTCCAGCAGTGTTGTTTCTGAGGAATCTGCAGCAACAGGAACCAGAAATCTATCAGTGAAAGGCACAGCTCTCTATTTGACTTCCACTTAGTGAAAGGAGCCAGGATAATAGTGTGTAGTTCAGTGACTCAAATAGTACCTAGCGTGAACATCCTGCACCGAGTCCCTGCTGCTCAGGCTCCATGCTAAACCCTGCTAGCAGTGTGGAAGCCAGCCCAAACACAAATGCACTTGCTACACTTGATGTCTGTCCCAAAAGCAGCCCTGGAGGGTTTGTTGCCCTTTGTTCAGAAGCTGCTGGTTCTAACTGCGGTCCTGTCACTACCAGTTGAACCCATTTGAATCCAGAGCATTCTGCACATTTGGAGATACACTTGCAGGGGAAGAAAACAGAGGGGAAATGTAATTCTGCAGATCTTAAAGAAGCAGGCTCAGTGCTGGCTTGATATAGGCACCTTTTCTCCATCTCTTTTTGAAAGAAAAGGAAAGGATGAAAGCTTTATTTGGAGTGGTAATTGTTACCATTTGAACCCACAAGTCAAAACTTTTTTATCCTATAGTTCTTGTATTTTTCCCTTTTTCCGTCTATGTTGTTTTGGCCTGCGTAACATGGAGCAGCCAAGCACACATTTATAATGAATGTAATAAAGTCCTGAACTGCTTTTGGAATGAGATACATAAACATCCAGTGACCTGCTCACCAGGCAGGCACATCAGCAACCCAAACAAAAACCACATAGAAGATATCTGTAGGTATAGGGTGCTGTCTGTTGTGCGCGAACATCGCTTAGCCTCAGTGAAGGAATCGGCCAGCCAAAGAACTCTAGAGAAGAGGCAATGAGGAAGCATCAGGGATGTTCAAAACAAGTGTTAACTGAAGCATGCCACAAGGAAGTATTTTGAATCAAGGCAGCTAAATCAAAGAGCAGTGCAAGTATTTTCAGAAGACAGGAATTTGTGTGCTCTTTGTTGATGATGACTGCATTGCAGACACAGAAAATTCCTCAAAGGCACGTGTAACTCCTCAAGTAATATACAATAATATGACAGGATTGGCAGGCTGTTTTCAAAAGAAACTGAGCTGATTGTCCTGCTAAAACAAAAAGATCATTCACTGGGCAGCAAACACGCTCATCTAGCCAGAGGATTTCTGCCATCAGTTAGGAGAGGAGTTACAGATCTTTTGCAAAGGAATTACAGCAACATTAGGAAACTTCCCTGAGAGAAGCAGTACAAAGATGAGAGCAGAGCTGTGTGCCACTGCTGCAGTGTTCCTGAGCCAGACTGGGAAAGCTAGCTGCAAGACTTACCCCTGTGGCCTGGCAGGACGGGCAGGTAGCAACTGTGCTGTAGGTTCAAAGGCTTTTAAGGCAATTGTGGTGCTTGCACCCAATTGCAGTAATGAAGCTGTAACAAGGACATAGTGTCTAAAAATGAAACCCAGAGGGAATTAAGGCTCAGAACACAGCAGGAGTCAGCCCTGTGGGGGACCAAGCAACCACACGAGGGACTCTTGGTGTGTCCAAACACACTATCTCCTCGGTGACCGTGGCAGAGCGGGGAGTTTATTGCAGGATAGAAGGAAACATTATCCAGCCGTTCAGGCTGGGTTTACAGCTCAGGGGTAGCTACTAGATCGCTGTGGAATTCACCATGACATTTTAAGTCTCTCTGTCGAAGTGCTGCACCAGAAGGGGGAGCTGCTACTTAAGGAAGTTGTAAACTGGCTTTCATGACCGCTGTAAGCTTAGCTCTGTGTCTTATATTGGATATAAGCTGGGGCATAGCTACTTCGAAAACAGTTATCTGGTGAGAGCAGTGTGTCAAGAGACCAGGCATTCATCAGCTGAGAGGTCTTGACAATTACAAGTGAGGAGATTCTAATCTACAGTATTTCAGAATGTTAGGAGTTTTTTTAAAGGACTGCTATTACAGTGGCATGTTGATGGGCTAACAGAAAACATCTTAGTGTCCTCTTTCAAAACAGCTAGGCTCCTTCCACTGGGTGAGCTCCAAAAGGAGCAGAGCCAAATTATACATTTAGTCATTTAACCAAGCTGGTACAGACAAAGTCTTATTCAGAAGCATCCCTGAAACCTTGAGTATCCACTAGGAACTGCAGCAGGTTCATGCGTCTGGGCCTCCACAGGCAGGAAGACTTCAGATCTGTTGGGTAGCTGATGGCTGAAAGCAGAACCCAGGTTTATCCCAGGTGGCTGATAGAGCAGTCTTGACAAGTGCTGGTTGACACAGAGTTTCTGTTTAAAGTTTCTTATTTTGAAAGATTAAAAGCCAAAGACTTGAAGGGCTTTTTTTCTGTGAAATGGGACACAGCATCGACTTGGAATTGTACCTACTTTTGAGTATTTAAATGCAATGTAGTTGTAATAGATGTTAGTTTGCGTACAAATCTAAGCAAAGCAAGCCTGGGTAGGCAGTGCTGGCGTATGTGCTCCCTGAAAACATAGCCTGACACAACAGTTTTGAGGATTTTTAGGGAGGAGGGTTTGGTTGATTTTCTTTTCCTGACAGGTGACAGACTTTATCTGCTGAACAGAGCTTTGCTCGGTCAGGAATGTTTAACTAATGCTACTTTTGACCGAGGCAAGTCCTGCACTCCTCCCATCATTTCCCAGACTGGATTGAGCAGGAGCAGACATGCTCCAAGCATCACTCACAAGCGTGCAGCTTTTCTCCATCCTGTCTGCTGCCCATGAGCACCAGAGGGGTGGCCCAGGACGGGTCAGACCTCGCCAGGCCACCAGGTGCCACGGAGCACGGCTTTATGTAAAGCTGCGTGGCAGAGCAAGGTGGGTGTGGGATGTGGGGGACACAAACCGGTGTTGCAGAGCAGGTGGAAATAACTCGTTCATACAGTGGTAGCGGGCGGGAAAAGAATGAACATGTGCTTTAGCATTGTATGATACTAAAAGAAGCCTTCAATCAGTAGGCACTGCAGTGGATTGCTTGGAGAGGAGGTGACCTTCCATCAGTAGAAACCTTCAAGAAACTATTATGGGAATGACACAGGTATATGTTCTCCAGCAAAAGAAGGATAGGATGTGTGATTTTAAAATATTTTTTATATTGCTAATTTTATTTTTTAATGCCAATTCAAGACTTGTTTTCAACATGTCAACATTTGAAACCAAGAGCAGTGTATTAATGCCTTTGTCTAATTGTTTTTGCCAGACTCTGTCCACTCCAGCAGTCATTTTACTCACAGCAAGTGAGTGTGGGGATAAAAAAAAGGCCATCGCTTTATGATGCGTCATATGAAGTTGATTCATAACATGTCTGTTGTTGTTTACATTGTGTAGTTAACATGCATGGCAGTTTGAGCATGCATTGAAGATTTTGTATGCTAAGAGCTCGGGTACATGCCTACTGAAATCTAACGGGATTAAAATTAAATACTGAGGAAGTATAGTTAATATAAATGCTTTGTATGAATTGCATGGCTCTTCAATTTTTCTTATTCCTGTGACTTTTAAACATTAATATATGAAGGGAGTGTGATGCAAATTAGATAAGTTGTTTAAGAAAAGCATGAAGTAAACAATGAATTTTGTTTGAAAGACCATGAATGTGCTTGGCTTTATATAAGCAATATGGGGCATATTGAGATGTCTGAGGGAAGTCAAATCTACTGTCTTTCTGGTGAGGAGAAAGAGTGAAAAGAAGGTAACACAGGCAATTTGTCTGTGACACAAGTGTCTCCAACAAACATCCCCAGACAGCACACAAATAGGTAGGTACAAAGGGATAAGGCAGCAGGTGGGAGGGAGTGAACTGGAATATAATTCTCTGTTTTGGTTTGGGTTTTTTCCCCCAGAGTTTTGTGTGATTAATAAGGAGAGAGTAAACCCCAGCACTAATGCAGACAGGCAGCATTTGTAACAGCAGATAAGAATCTTTGCCTGTTTTTATCCATCAGCCCAGAGATGTGCTGTCTTGGAGCTGATGAACATCTGAATAGTCAGCATGACAGTGGTGAATATTTGAATAGAGTTTAGAGAAAGTATGAGAGACTGAGAGTCTCGGTGCAAAGGGGACATCTAAAGTTTGGAGGCTATTTTATCATTAGGTTAATTACATCCTTCCCTCCTTAAGGGTAAAAACAGAGTGGCAAAAAACTCCTATAGCACTAGACCTAGATAAGTGATCTGGGACGTGAGCATAAGACTCAGGCTTTGGTGGTGTGGTGATTCAGAGGTGCTGCAGAAGTCCAGGACGTGTGTAAGCTCCCTCCTATGGCAGGAAGAATAAGCCCTGTAAAATGGGTTTCTCCCTATGATGGGGAACAGCAGTAAGACCTGCAGAGATAAGGAACAGTTCATAGGTTTGGAAAAAGAGACCTGACAGACTCACTTTACATTTTTACTTCTCTCCCTTCTCTCCATCATCTCTGCTGAGTATGAAGCAGTATAACAGAAACATACACTACAGAAACCAGATAATGGTTTCTGTGAGAAAGAGGAGGTGTTTCATTTCTACAACTTTGAAAAGCACTGTGGCCAGTGAATATTTACTCACAATGGACTTTTTGATGTGTCTTGTAATGAATATGAAAAAAGAAAAAATGGTTCTACCCATCTCCCATCTTCTATGTGTTGTAAAACATGTAGGTCTTATTCAGTAGCAGATCACCACCTTCAAAGTGCACTTGCAGAAATACTAATTTGCAATTCTGATGCATGCATCAGATATGCTTCCAACCTGTACGAATACCCATCAGTCACATAAAAAAGAAGCCACTTTTCTGCAATGCCAAAGTAGACACCAGTTGATGGCAGCAAATACTCTTACACAGAAGTTTGTCCTTCAGCGCAGAACACATGAGGGCACGCACAGCAAGGTCACACATGCTGCCGAGGGCACAGCTAGAAATACAACCTTCTGTTGTAGGAAAGGCCAGTGGTGATCAAAGAACCTGCTTATTTCGATAAACATTTCCTACTTGTTCTACATGCTCTACCACAACCCAAAATTCACTGGAAAACCTGAGCCAGGCCTTGGATTTTGGTTAAGACAATTGGCAGTGTAGGTTTGTACTGAAAACGCCACCACCTCTTTGTTACTAGAAATGTCATACCTTTTTCTTGTTTTCTCAGGATTATAATTGCACTAAAAAGTTCCTGCTCCAGAAATACACCTTTTTTTTTTTTTCTTATGTTAAAATATGAGTCAGTGCAGGCATAGAACGTGCCTGCACTGACTTACCTGCACTCTAGTTCTTGTACCAGAAACACCAGAGTGAAAGAATAAAAATACACAATACAAACGTATTTCTTGCATAAGATTTATGTAGATAAGTAACAACACAGAATGGCTTTAGGGAAAAACAAACAAGCAGCTGGCAACTCTAGTCTGGGACATTATCGGTTGTCTATTCTGGGGTATGTCCCCTCCCCCAGAAAACAAAACAAAACAACTTAAAAACACTCATAAAGGTACTTCTACAGTATCTTCATTTACAATCGGCTTTGCTTTTGAAATACATTGTACATATACCAAAAAAAGCAAATAGTAGAGAAGTTGCATGTTTCTGATCTGAGCTTTTCCACAATCCTTACTTGACTTTTTCAGTGACTGCAGGTGGAGGCTTGCTCTCTCTGTGTAATGGCATTGCCATGGGCTAGCTGTAAAAGGGTAGAAGAGCGTAGTAAGGGAACTAAGCTCTTAATATTTCTGGGTTTAAATTTTTACCCTTCTTCATAGTATTTTTATCTTTTAGTTAAAGGATGGGAAGTGTATGTGATTTGTATTTCAGCAAAACTATCCTGCATTATTTAAGAGTAAGATTCTTCTACAATACCTATATTATGTGACTTAGCTACAAAGATGTTACCCAAATATAATTATTCCCTGCTGCAACATAGCTTAGGCACAACCATCTGCCATGAAGCAATGACAGGCAGCTTAAGGAGTTCAAAGAATAACAATGTAAACCAAATGAACTAGGTATGCTTTTTTTTCCCCATGGGAACTAAACTATTAAAATTTTTTTTCATGTTAGTACATATTCAAAGTTAAAACCAGAGAGTGGTCAAATAAATATCCTTTAATAAAGGAAAAAGGAATCATTTTAAAGCACCAAAATTGTGAGTATGATGTTACATCGCATGTACAAGAAGGTGAGTACAGGTTTACACTTCTGAGTCATGATAATAAAAAACATGAAATACACAGCAATAAACTTGCATTGCAGAAAAGCTGCACTAAAGAAAAAAGACCAAAAAGCAGACAGTTAAAACTTTTTTTGTTTGATTTTAGGTATTGCTAGAAATGTTTGTTTAGTTTTTTAACTTTTTTTTTTAATCATACTTGTTGCTTAATACTTTATAACATTGAGCAATTTTAGGCATAGTAACTTTGCAGTCGTTTACAATGAAATATGCATTGAATATGTCCTTTTGAATATAATGGAGTTAAAGAACTTTCTTAAAGCCAAGCACAATGTGCTAGTAGTGTTTGAGTCTACTGATAATATTGCACAAAGCTAGTGAATGGCGAATTGGTTTTCTTTTGATTATTTCTTACTTATTCAATAGACTTAACAAAAAAATTAGTTTCATTAAACTTCACTTGCTTCACTCATGCAAGACAACCTGCAGCCATCTGTATTTCTTAAGCTTTCATCTTATGATGATGTATTTGTACATACTTAAGATTAAATTCAAAACATATAACAACCACAGTAACACACTGGGAGATGTTAAGCGAATATCCCCAACACTTATTTTGTAATAAAAAATAAGTTTCTAAATCTGAAAATCAAGCCAGTCTATGGCAAACCTAAGTATCAAATAGGTGACAGTCTCTGGAATAAAATCTCTGCAGAGTTTGGAATATCCTCTCCAAAAGAGCCATCATCCTTTTCACTTGTTCCAAGTGGACACACTACCGGTTAACAGCCTTGGGTATCAGCTTTCAATAATACTCTAGATTAACATTAGAAACTCAGCAGAGTAGAATCCATTGCCTGGTCATTTTCCATATTAGAGGTACATCAGAGCATTCACATTTGAGAATGGAAAGATGACCTTTTCTGTCAAATTCTGAAGCTGTGGGCCACAGAATATAGAAGACCTGAATCACAATAAAAATACATAAATGTCAGGTTGCAGATTCACCACAGTCAGAGCTGGGAGTTTTGGATCAATAGTCAAACTGAACGGGAAGTGCAAAGAACCGTATATACAACAGCCCCTCCCCAAAATATACTGGCATGCCCACCCACTCTTGACCCTCCTAAAAATTCTAATTTTACGTATTTATGTAGTAGGCATATTAGCAATTAAATATAAATTCATTCTGTAGGAAAAGTTTAAATTACAGTATATTTATAGGTTAAAAATAGCCATTGCTGTACTTTTTACAGCACTGCTAGCAGTACATCAATGTGCTTATTACACCAAAGAGCAATTTGCAGTCAAGTTTAGGATGACCTGTCAGCTCCAGTAGCACTGAAATCATGCAACGCGCTCTCCCAGTAAGGTGCTTCTGTTTACCCCTTTTCTTTGCAAGAAGCTTCGCGTGTTCTTAACATGAATTCTGTAGTGCTAAACATAACATATTGTCCATGCTTATGGAATCATTACCAGAAATATATCCAGGTAATCTAATTGCATAAGCATTGCAAAGAAAAAAATCTGATTACACATGTGAGCAAACTTGATTTACAAATTACACTCTTGAAATTCAGTGCAACAAACGGAATAAAGGTAACATTAACCAATAAAAGTTTCTGTCTCCTCTTCTCAATAAGTTGCATCTTCAATAATGCACCTGTCATTAATATTAAACATTACAGAATATAGTGCTTATACTCAAAATGATTCTTTACAAATAATGTAGTGAAGTATATTGAGTTGTATCCCCAATGCAGCCACAAAAAACCACAATATATAATTATACTAATTGGTTTTATAGGTGTCTGGTGTAGGATGCAGACATCAGATTTAAAAAATAAAAAACCAAAAACAACAGAACAAACAAACAAAAACCCCCCAGCAACTTGGAAGTGACATTTAAAAAAAAAAAACCCAAACCACCTTCTACCCTAGATAGGTAACTTAACTAATACATGAAAACATACTAACGTGAATAAAATAAGACTACTGGTCACTTGTAAAGGATCTGGAATCTCTGTGAATCAGAGCATCAAATTCATGTTGATGCAGATCCATTTCTGATCGAAAGACTATTGCTGTTTACCTTGTATTTTGGTTATTTTAGTAGAAATTGAATACTTTGTTTCTTGTTCCCACTCATAGAAGATTTTTCAGTCCTAATATAAGCATTTATACTATAAACATTTTTCACCTTGCTGGATCAGTTACCCTATAATAGAATAGTTATAATTTGAGCAGAGAAAGAAGTTTCTAAAAATGGAAAAAGCCTGAATGCTGTCAAACTGCTTAAGTGACTAGCAACAGAACAACTCAGCCACAGCAATAAAGTCCAGCCACAAATGAAGAATACCAGTAATAGATAGAAAGGTCTTTTTATGGAGGCTCTCTTTCTTTGCATAAGTTTATGTGTTTTTAATGTAGTGATGCTTGCTAAGATTTCTCAAGGACCAACACAGCTTTTCTCAGCTATGGGAGAACCAATCTCAATGCAGGACTGTCATAATTTCCATGAGTTTCTTGTGAACATTCTTAAGTTTCCCCATTTGCTGCTGTACCCATTCCACTGCAAAATTCCACATTACAGAAGATGGGAAATTTTATGCATAATATTCACAGTTTTTATATCAAAGTGGAGAATTTTGTGAAATTGTGACATCTAGTGACTCATGGAGGATTAAAATCCAGGATATTTTTTTTTTTTAGCTGTATGTGGAAAACAACCCCATTTACTTTCCACATTGAAGATGGCAGTTTTGAACTGATATAAACTGCTATGCTTAGCATAACAACTACTTTCTGTGTGCGTATAAAATACATGTTCTTATAAGAACTCAATTTCTATATACTAAACTATTACAGGAATCTAAGATTTCAGCTAAATATAAAACATATTAAGGACAGTAATTCTTTTCAATCATGCACACATTTTTCAAGGCAAAGATGACAGATCACATGGCAAACAAATCTGAAAACTGTGGTACAGTACAACATGGAGCTAATCAGATAAATCACAACACAGTGGTAAACTGCAGACACAAATATTGTGCAAGAGGACCACTGCACCTATACTTTAAAATTACACTATTTTTCCTCCCCTCAGAATTTTGCTAGTGTCCCATATGTGTAGTCTAAGGAAAAAACCTGAAGGCTGGAAGGCAGGAAAAAATGGACGTTAAAGTTGCTCAATCACCACTGTTAATTTAGCACTAATTTTCAGATGAACTGTATAATCTGATTTACAGTTCTGCTTTGTGCTACAGCCAAAAATTTATTTGATTACCTTGGTTTTAATGTGTGGTGTGACTTGAAGAGGAGCAGAAACACCACAGCTTACAGTAGAGGCAATGTCAAATGACTATGATGAACTTCGAAAGTGCCGTTATTGCTGCACAAACAGAAAGTTAGACAGCCTGCAACCACGCCACGTAACTCGGGGTTCAGAGAAGCAGTTTAAGAAAAGTAAATCATGTAGTTTTAGGTCCTTGGAAAGCCAGTATCATGTGTTTCATAGAGCTGATCTCTGTACAGAGAAATACAGACCTGATGACTAACACAGCGAAATCCATATGACTCTACAGTAACGCTGCTCACAGGCACTTTGAAAATGAATGTTCACTAAGTTTATAAATAAGGCAACAACATTACGAAAATGCCTGTGAGAGCAAGGGTAAAGTGACATCCTTTCAGGATGTCTGACAGAGCTTCAATTTCAGGACAGCCACAGCAAAAAAACTGAAGGGTCCAAGAGCTAAGGTTCCTTTAGGTTACATAGCCTATTGCTAAGGTAAGGTCTCCTATTCCTCTTTATATAAAGTAAATGGCAAGACATGAAATCTCCTGTTATTAACACAGTACATGTTCCATTACATGACAGCAGCAATGCGTAACTCCACTTAAAAACCCTCAAATCTGCATAATACTGTGTCCATCACAAGAGGAACAGTGAATGGACCACACTACACAAAGGACAGCAACTATGTATTTCTCAAACACAGTGTATGTCATGGTAGTAAAAATAAAATGCTACAGAAAATTCAGTTTTCTTTAAATTGTAATGGGCTGACTATCACACAGAGTTTATAGATGGTACAAGGTTATTTGCATCTCTGTACTGACCTACCTCTTAGTACTGTGGTAGTGTAAGAATAGCTGCCTGCAGCCATTAGTCACAAAGCTTAGGAATATTTCTAAGCATTCACCACAGAGAAAGTTGTAACTCTTGTTTAAAAAGAACAAAAAGGGAACTTTTTTTTTTTCATCCCATAAGCCTTTGGGTATGGAATACAAACATTTTTGAAGCTACTAAAGGGAATAATGAAAATAGCAAGAGAAGCATGATTTTCACAAGTGAATCATCAGTATAAGTGCTTTGATCTTTTTTAAAGAAGGCTGCTTAGACTAATCAAAAACGATTTTAAACCAAAAAAGAAAAATAATTTTAAGTACGAAATTACAAAATACTGCTTAAAACAAATGATAAAAGTAAAACTAACTTGGTTCAGCATAGCTAAATATTATTATTGAAAAAAAAGCATGAAGACGTCTACTTTAAAAAGGTGTCAGACCACAAATGACCTTCTAAAAAGGTGCTGTAATATGTCTTGCTAAATGTACCATGTTGGAAACCAACACATGCTTGAATATGTACTGAATTCAACTCTTATTTCATATTGTGCTGTGTCACTATGTTACTTTTCATACTGACATACACTTCTTCAAACTAAGCAGAGAAAAGGTTTTAGTTGCATGTTACTGAATTTCAGCTACTGTAGTGCAACTAGGAATTCTGCTCTTTCTAGAACATCAGACTGCTACACCTTCTCTGCAAGGAGATATTTAGTTGGATTTCAAGGCAGATGATATATTCAGTGCAGTGAAGGGAACGTTTTATAGCTAGCTTGATGTCTTGGCTGAATCCCGAAGTTACTCTAACAGCAAGTATTCTTCAGTACATTCTCATATATACTCAATATGCTCCCCTCACTTAACTGGCCACACATTACTAACGTAAATATAAAATGTGCTTAAGAATCGGGCATTCTTGATTCTGTAAAATACACAGCTAAACAACTTAGCTTTCTGCCGAAACCAGAATTTTTTGAACAAAAAAACCCAAAAAAACCCAAAAACCCAAGCCAACCAACCAAACAAAAAGTAGTGACTCAAAAATTAACTTTTCGGGCTACTTCTTCCATATACTGAATTGTTTGCCAAAGAAAGACTATTTCTTTGCCAAAGAAAGCCTCCTGTGGAATTGATGGTCATAACTGCTGGCTCTGAATTTTCAAAAATGATGAGGAAAAGTAATCTTCAACGGGCGTTTCTCCTCTCAGGTCAGTAGCTGTGAATCACCTGTTCAGGGAAAAAAGAAAAAGGAACATCTGAAAAGCTAAATGGCTGTACAAATACTGTCTGATCAACATATTAGGCAATTCCAACATGCAATACTGAGCAGCGTCTTCAAAAGCCTTGACTCTCTTTGCTCCCAGGGTAATGACACACTCAACTCTGGAGCCAGAACACACAGAGTATGACCAGGTCTTTTTTTGCCTTCTGTATTATTGGCAGTGAATGCAGATTAGAGCTTTAAGAGGCCCAAAATAGTGCATTAGAAGAGTGTGAAGACCAAAAACTCACTGCTTCTCCATTATTTTGTCACTCCCACAAGCCCAGGTTTCACATTACTTACAGTACTCTTTAATGTACTATAGTGATTTATGTGTACCATTATGTACACACACACATGGATAGGCTTGGGATACTTTTTGACATCTTCTGATAAGAAGTGATCTTCCAACTTTTCATACAGAAGCTACTGCATCTTTATACTGCTTGTTCAGCTGTACTTCCAATACACAGAATGCCTCAACATTTTTGTGCATGGTTTAGCGTGCCCATTAGGAAGGAACCGCTCTTAAAAAAATTAGTCATAATATTATGTAGAGGTTAACTCATAAATATAATACAAGAGATTACTACATCTCCTGCAGGAGTTACTATTAGTTTGTCTTCAAAGTTAAATAATTAACGAAACCGCTTCAGTGGGCACTGTTTATACTCCTTGCACATACATCGGGACACTTTTTGGCACTTGATAAACATTAGATCAGATTTAGCCTTCATTCCTAAGGCAAATAATTGCATTACATTCAGCCTATAAGGATGTACATGTATTAAATATAGTTTGTAATATACCAATACACTTTTGTATAACTGTTTTCAACCTAAAATCTCTATGCAACTAATTTTTGTATATGCAGAGCTTACAGTTAAAAACCAGCAAGTCAATCTTAAAGCTTGGTATTAAATGGATAACCTTATAGAAAAAACACTATTCTGTAACACACTTTCATTGGATTTTACTCTCCAGTAAGAAATTCTGGGTAACTAGTCTGTACGTTCAAGCAAGCACATTCATCCATATGAAATGTATTTATTCATCTGAATTTCATAAGGGCTTTGTCTCAATCTCAGTTCTCCCAGATTATTTCATTTGCTTCCACAGCAGGGGGCTATTTTCCCTTTCTGAGTGTTAGCTATTTCATATAACCATTTTTCAATCAAAATCTGTATTCTCTGCAAAATAATCTCATTTCATGAAAATAGGATTGTTTCCATAATAAAATATGACATTGTTAGAGAAAGCAGGTCCAAGATGTGAGAAGAACTCCAAGGGGCATGCACTCAGAACTCTGTCACTGCATCCTGCTCTAGGTCCAAGTGATTTCATGGGACTTCAGTGTTTGACAGGAGTGCTTTCTTGAAAAGGTAGTGCCCTAACTGTAGACTGGTAAAAAGGAGGCAACAACCACTGCACTACAGGTACTGCACAGCAGTGATTTTCAAGGTGCACTGTGAACTGCTTCTATGCGGCTGCAAAGGATAGCAGAGGAAAACATCTATTTATATTGTTTGACAATGCACATGTGAGACTTCTAAGAGGACACACTTCCAACAGTAAATGTTAGGGAGGCCCATCCCATTAATTAGATTAAAAATATTCAAAGTCACTCTTGGAAAAATCTTCCCTTTTTTTTTTTTTTTTTTTTTTTTTTTTAGAGACCCATGGTATTGAAGAGTATTCTTGCTAAACAATGCAACAAGATCAAAGAATAACTTAGATCTAATAAAATCATTAAGTCAAATCACAAAGTTTAAATTTGTTCAGTTATCTAGTAAATGAATAGAGAATAATTGCACTGAGAAAGCCAAATCAATTCCAAGGCATGTCTTCTTTTATAGCTTGAAGTCACTTGATTTCTGAAGGTAGTGGGAGTTCACAGTATGCAAGTGAAGAAAAAAGTGACATCCAATCAAAACTATTTTTACTTTGAGTTTTAGCAAGAGTTAAGTGTACCTCTGCTCCTGGATTTTCAACTCCAAAAGTAGCAGTACATTTGGTATGGAAAAGAATTGGCATGCCGTAATTAAACAGTCATTAGTAAATCATTAGTGTGGCCAATGGCTAGTTCATGAGGAAATAAAGGCAACACTGATTCTCCTTTTAAAAAATTCTAAATAGTATTATTTGAAAATAGCATACCAATAGAATAATTTGAGACATGGTATTTCATAATCACAATAACATTCAGCAGAGGATGTGCTAAGTCACTTTCACTTTTTAAACAGCTGCAGCACTTCATCAATACTCACTCTCCAGCTATGGTAATAACTAACCAGGGTAGAACTTCCAAAAAGGTTATCTTTTTCCGACTGCTAGCTGTGTTGCAAGGATTATAAATATTTGTCTTGTATACTCTTGAAATAGCCCTGGATTTCTAAAAAGATTTTAAAATTCTTTGCTGATTTTCATCTTTTTTCTCCAAATTTTAAGTTTAGTGGGAACTTTCATTAAGGCTTAAGTTCATCCACATGCCAGTAGCAGAAAAGAACCATTGAGGAACAACAGTGGTGTATGCTGTTGTTGTAATCAAGAATCTGTTTGTGCTACTGATGAAGCCATAATTTTGAAGATAATCTCTTGCTAATTTCTGGTTTGTTCTGAAATAATTAATTTCATCTGCTGAAGTCTAGTACCTGTAGTTTCAAGCACTGTAGCTTAGTATAATGCAAGTTCATTTGTATGAGTAGCAGAAGTATAAATAATTTTTTTTTATATTTACTGTTCATAGTCTGGAAATTCAAGTAAGTCAGAGAGTTTACAGTTTGAAACCAAGCTATCAAAAAGTCAGTCACACAGGGTAACCAAAGAGATCCCAGTGTGTTCAACAGTCAAATCTAACTATCCTTCACTAGAAGCTATTCAGTCTGAAGTGATAAGCATGCTAGTTTTTTACAAGGTCAGAAGTAACTAGAAAATAAGCACAAGGTTTGTCCAAGAGTGATTGTGCTGCTTTGTTACTTAAACGCTTTTTGGTAAGCTGCAAACAGTCCCTTTAAATTTACTAAATAAAATAGGTCTTTTCCTAGGACTAGTCCTGTCAATATTCAGCAAAAGTATTCAAACAAGAAAAAGGATAAGATGCTGCCTAAAAAAAGTTTTTCTTCCTATAAACCTTTAACTCTTTGAAAAGTCAGTGATACTGAATTCATATGTGCATATTTTACCACGTTTGATGTCAGACAGTTTAGTCACATTCATACTAAGTCTCCTACAATGAAGAACCTGAGGCTTAGCCTCTACTGTTATACAAAACATGTTGAAGAAGTATTTTTTTTAAAGGTAGGTTATTTACAGGTTAATTTTCCCAATCTGTACAAGGCAAACTCTCCTCTTCATCCTCTGATTCAGGTGATGCTTCCTTAATGCGTCGCAATGCTTCATGGATGCTCCGTGTCAGAGGGTCAGTGTCAGGCAGAATTGTGAAGGACTCTCTCAAAACATCTTTCTGCACTTTCTTCAGTTTCACCCCTTTCCTGATCTGTGCCAAGATGTTATTGCTATCATCTTCATCAGGAAAAGGAGGGAGACTTCTTTGCTCAACTTTTCTTAAGTGAAAGCTGCCACGTTTCAAGGAAGCCAGCACTTCATCCATCGGGGAACTCACTGCAGTAAATCAAAAGACCTTCAGTATTATTTTTATTAAATTTTATCAGTCTTCATTCATATTTCCTACAGACCAAAAAGTAGCCATATACTACTCTAACGTGATAGTCCCATACCATCAGTATAATGGTAGCTCCGATACTGCTTTAGCCTCCAAGTTTATCTTCCCTATTACAAGGTCAACACTGGTTTATCCAGACACTTACATTTCTGAAACCACTTAACTTTCTATGAGGCAGGTAGTAAAACCTTTTGAGAAAGATGGCTTTCCTTTCCATTTGCAGCCAAGAAAATCAAAACAGCTGCAATGAATCCAACACAGTCAAAATGTTTATCAGATTACCTTTCTTCACTTTGAAAAAGGTAATGAGAATGTATCCTAAGTATCGGACTGTGCAATCCATTCTCAGTACTTGCATTTTGTGGCGGATTTTACCTACTGTATGACCATTACTACATGCCAGTGAGGCAAGCAGCAGTACAGTCAACTGCAACAGCATGCATTTCCTGCTCCTCTGGAGTCATGTATGAATTAGCACATAGTCGCAGCATGCCTATGTATTATGCCTATATGCCTTCCTTTATAATTAATGAAAACAGAGTTAATACTTTATCCCAAGTCTTTCCTTTAGCATCAACTTGAAAACAGTTCTTTGCAGAAATAAAAATCTTTGAAAGAGCTTTGGCTCTTTGAAAAGCTACGAGTAGGTAAGATCTCTACCCCAGAAAATGCATTACAGTGAAGTACCAGCAGTTTGAAATGGCTCGCATACACTAGCACATACAATGTGCAGCACATGTCGATCAGTAAATAAATATCCATCTCCAGTTCTTTTTTGTATATCTTAGAATACATTTTTTAACCTATTTTGCATTTACGAGTGAGCTTTGTCCATCAGACTAATGGCCAAGACAGTTGGAATAGACACAAGGAAAATATAAATACAAGAATACAGGATTGCACATTTGAAGGAAGAAGGAAGGATAGTAGAACAATCATCTGTTATATAGAGACAAATTTCTGAAACTACTTACAGACTTGGAACATCTTGGGGAACACAGAGCAGCAGGTAGAGTGCTGCTGCAGACATTAACAATACTCTTGGGAGGACATAATTTGATTTTATATTTGTAATTTTATGATGTATATCAAATTGCAGACACAATATATGCCTTATATAAAATTGCAAGATAAAATGAATATCAGAAAAATAAACAATAGGATTACAGAAAAAGAAAAATGGAGCACAGCAGCATTAAAATTGATAATGAACTCAAGACACTACCTGTGACCTGCAAAATTCATAAGAGCTTAAGAATTCTGTAACTATGCAGTTGCTTCAAGGGTTTTCAAGTATTTAAGGACTATTCTAGGGAAAACACTCTTGTTTCTGTCTGAAGACAATTCTAATTTTATCTGGATGAGGGAAAATGCCAGTGAAGGGATGTTTTCTGTAGATGTAACTGATAAAGCCAGGTAGAATTTTTAATAAAATGTTATCACAGCCATACTACTGCAGTGTGAATCAAGGCTCACTCAAAGTACTTTTTCTCAGCGACTTCCAGTAAAATAGTTTCGCTGAGCACTTCTGAAAAATCCCATCTCTGATTTTCAACTAAAAACTTTGCTCCAATATAGCACATTTCACCAGAACACTAGGATTATTTTGTTCAAACATGGCTGCCGTTCTCCCCGTTTGATATATGGGGTAAAGGATAAACAGTTAAAAACAAGTAGCACAGAATCAACAAGTTGTTAACAGATCTCCCAGCTCAGCCCTGTGCTCTGTTCATTCTCCTCAGTTTCCAAAGAAGTTTCTGATCTTTTAACTATTATTATGCTTTGCTGAATGATTATGGACTTCAATTTCCAATTGTAGTTAAAAAAATCTATTGTTACTTGGCCCTCAAGGGTACTTGGGAGTTTGTGGATCTTTATGGGAAATTTTGAAGAAACTTTGAAGAAAGCATTCTCAAGGTTTCCTATGTCCCAAGACAAGTATTCATGTACTAGGTCATGAATTATGTAAAATTCTCTTACTAAAAAACACTGCCCCCTCAGGTGAAGCATATAGTATTTACAGAGCTGGCTGTAAGCTAGATAGGAAAAGATTCTTTCAGACAAAGTTTAGCTCCATTTTCTAGCTAGTCATACATGGTATATTGTAAAGTCAGTTTCCTAAGTGTGTTCTGTCTAACTAAACAAGTATACAGCACCCTGTCCTAGAAGTCCTATCATTTGTTTGAGTTGTCAGCATCTGTCAACTGAAAAGGACCTAATGACTTTCCCATTAGATCTATCAAAAGATCACAGTACACACTTTTCTATAGAGCAGTTCAAAAAAAGGAACTGATGTGCATTACAATTAAATACACACAAATGTAACATTACCTCTCCTCCTCTGTAAACCCTCTAGATCACCAGTCTTCTTAAGCTTCTTCTTGGCACTGACTAGCTGACTGCTGTCAAACAGATACGCTGGTGGGACACCAGAAGAGTGCTGGACTCCCTTCTCCTCACTCTGACGTTTAACAAAGCTGTCGCTTTTCTCCAAGGGTTTTGCAGCAGCATACTCCTTGGAGGGCAAAGGTGGAGGCGGAGGTGGTGGAGGAGGCAAAGGGGGTGGAAGTGGTACTACAGTAACAATCTCTGGTTCAAGCTCATTACTGGTGAGTGGAGAAATACTAGCAGGAGGCAGTTCAGAGTTAAGACCATCAGGAGGTAACGAGGTATCTTGAAGTTGTTCAAAGCTTGCGAATTCTTGCGCTTGCAAAGGCTGAACTGCATTTTCTGATTCCACCTCTTCACTTTTCTCTTTGATTTGTATGGTTGCTGGCAAAGATTGAGGCTGATCAACACAGGACACTGAGCTGGCTGCACATTTTCTTCTTGCATGAGCTAGCCGTAGTCTGGTTGATTTAAGTATTACTTGCCCAGGGTACCGCTAAAGTGGGTAAGTTATTGACAGTTAGAGAAGTATGCAATTAATATGCAAGTACTGTTCTAGATTCTACATTGTTGGGGTTTGCCTTTCTGACAAGTAGAATTCATCTGCTATTTTCATGCATTTTGCTCTTAATTTAAAAATGAAACAAATATATCCTCACCTTTACGCAAAAATGATACATTTTCTTAATTTTTATTCTTGGTTAAGCCACAATTTACATGAGTGGTCTGGGATATACATGGGTTAGAATTAGGATTTCACTAAGAACCAGAATGTACATTCAAAACTACTTTTTCTGAAAACTAAAATTGAAATTCCTCTTGCTTTCCTTTTCTAAAACTGGCCAATGGCTCCCTCTGCAGCAAAGTCCTCTCTGACCCAGTACACTGGCCTTAGATGTGAAGCATACTGCCTAAAAATTTATCTCTTGAAAACAAACATTTGGAGACTTTACAAAGTATTTTAAGAACTAAACTGCTGCCTCAATATCTGTCTTTTCATATTAGTTTCATCCATAGCTACTTCTATGCAAAAATTTAAGCTACTTCTGAAAGACAGTTCTAATACCTTTCACAAACAATTGTAGTAGGCCTATAGCAATAGAGATCATAACAATATAAATATGCTTATATATAAAGTCAACTCATTAACAGCTGCTCTAATTTACAGAACCTATGCGATTCAAAAGCCTTACAAACAATAAGGATACAAAGACCGTACTGCTGAGCAAAGTACTGCTAAGTAAAGAAACTTCTCATACTTATATTTTTTTAATGTATTCAGCAAAACCAAAAAAAGTCTTCACCAATTAATATAATATCTATTTTATTGCGCTTTAATCCCTTTTCTTATTAATTCCCCTTCATTCTACCTTCTACCCATTTTCTGATACTTCCATTGTAGTAGAAAGGGGCAAGTACTGGCAGGTATTCTAGCAATCAGTGGTAGTGGGAAATACCTTTACATTATACTTCCTTTAGGAAAGTTTCTTAAGTGTCTTGTTGCAAGCGTAGATATTCGTTACCACAAATGCCATACTTTCTTGTAAATTTTCTAAAGAACAGTTAACTGCACAATGAAAAATAGCTAATTGCATAGTTTAGTCCTGGAGTGAGTGGAATAAGTGAAAATTTCTTCTGCAAAAGGAACTGGCGGAAAAGAATAACTCTTCTTCTATTACCTGTTTAAACGTGCGAAGTCTGTCCAGCGTTTTCTGTCGTTCCTGACTAACCCAGGAGCTCTTTCTTTCCTCTTCATCTTGTAATTGATCTCGCTTCTGAGGAAATACATGGAAAGCATGTAAATATTACATCCAATGCTATGTTTAGCATCACTAAAAAAATGAATTAAAATAACACTTCTACTAATTGTTAAGCATTAACTATCAATCTACTTCTTAAATAAACACATTTTCTTAACTTCAAAAACTTGGCCTTTGTCTTCCCCTTACAAAATATTATGCATTGCATGTTTTATAATTTCAAAGACATGAAAAACTCTGTAAAGAAAAATTTCCATCTAGAATGGGAATACTTGAAGATTTGTTACTTTGAAAGATGAGAAATAACTAGAGATGTGACAGAATATTATACTGAAAAAAGACCACTTAGATTAAAAATGGTATAAATTAGCCAGACAACAAACCAGTATCCATTTTCTCTCATTCCAAGAACAAAATGACAGGCCAAAGTGCAAGGTTGCCCTTTTATGTTAGGCTATCATATTAGGATTTTCACAGTGCAAGAAATAACAGAACTCACTGCCACAAAATTTTGAATCCAATACTGAGGAAATAAAGTATATATTTTCATTTGAATTTACAAAAGTAAATGAAAGTTTTGTATTTAATTAACTTAAGCTGTCATTATTTAATCCAGCTTCATTTTTCTATAATCTTACTTCAATAAATGGTTGAAGATCTTCCTTGCAATTTTTCCTTCCTAACACAATTATTTCCTGTTTAGGGATCTTACCTCAGTGAAAACACACATTTGGGTCTACCTCCTTTAACTAGTCATGCATTTTCACAAAACTTCAGCAAAGTTTCTACATCTTTGAAACATAATACTACTCTTCGGTCACGTTTATTGAAAGTCAATGCTAGTTGTCAAATGGCAAAAGTCACTGTATGTAAGTTCAGAAGTTATCAGGAAAAGTGATAGAGCAGGTGACTCTACAGAATAAACTTTAAGCAGAAACAGCAGCTTTAATTCTCAAATTACTCACAGCATTTAGGATTACTTTTAAAAGCTCATCTTCATCATCGTAATTAAAAATTCTGATCACTTTTGTAAGCTTGTATTGTCATCAAGTCAACACAAAAAGCAATGTCTGCCTGCCTGCCATTTTCAGAAGTAAGCTAGTGGCCTGGTATCCTTCATAAAGAGCAAACCCTGTGATTTGGAAGGAAGTAAATATGGATATATAAGGGGCAGGAAGAGAAGAACATGTCTAAAAATAGTAACAACAGGAAACATGAAAAGGTGAAGAGGAATAGAAGCATATGGTGAAAAGAAAATAACAGCAATAGGGCAGAGAAGTTAAAACAGAAGCATAAAGAAAAGATTGTACCAAGAAGAAAAGATAGTTCTACCACCACACTTCAATGTTCCATATGCAATCTGATCAAACTTTTGCTGAAGCAGCCTCAAACTCAAGGGGGTTGGTTGGTTTGTTTCTTCTGGGGGTTTGGTTTTTTGCTTGTTGTTTGATTGTGTTTGGTTTTGTTTATAAATAAGAACAGAGAAATTGCAATTCTTATTTGGTTTCAGGTTTGGGCACCCTTGAGGTTACCTTTTCAAAATTCTTCATAAAACCACTGGCTGAAAACTTATTTTACAATAACAGTAGAAACTTTCAGTCACATTATTAACAAAGACCCAAAAATACAGCAGAAGTTTCTTTATATAATGCAAGTGGACAACTCCATGAAATAAATAGGAAAAAAAAAAATAGTGTTTGAGAGACAATAAAGTCTTTAGCTTTGTTGAGTCTTATTTTTAAAAGTGATAAATGAACAACAATCCACACAGCAAAGTCCTTTACTGTACCCTAAGTACTGGGGGGAAAAAAAAAAAAAAAATTCTTAACTTTCCGAAAGAGTATGCCAATACCTATGGTCTTTTCACAAGTAGCCCTTTCATAAAATAAATTATGCAGCTGACTTCCAGGACAAATGTATCAATGTTAAAAATGTATACGGATGAAACAGAATCACTTTCACTAATCTAATCAAAGCCTGAATTAAGGAGACTTGGATTTCAATGCATCTTTGTCAGTGATCTTTTTTAAATATTGATACTATATCAGCTCCCAAGACCTAGCCCAGAATTTGAGTATTCTTTAAGATAAAGTCTATTATGTTCAGCACTAGAAGTTAAGACTAGCTAGCCTATTCTCAGCAATGAGACTGTGCAGAGAACTGTATAGCACACGGCTGGAACTACATCTTTATGCAATATTCTTCATGTGAATTTTTTTGTAGGAAGAAGGAAATAATAAACAAGCTTATTAAGACTCAAGAACAGATGTGTATGGTTTCCTTACTCAGCATATCTGACACTGTACCTGGAGATGTCCAGAATCACCTATGTGCATGTGATAAACTGCATGCAACCTAACCCTAGCAGTAATCACTTAGGTTGTGAACCTACCATTAAAGAACTTTTTTATTTGCTTGGGTTCAATGTCATCCTAACAGCACTATTATACTCCCATTTACTAGCATAATATGATACAGAAATCCATGGTGCAAAGGTCAGGGACACACACTATCTTTTTAAAACAGCTATCACTGTGAATACTCTCCTAATTAGTGTATAATGAGGAACACAAGCTATTAACTAAAGGCTAAACTCAACAGCAGAAAACTCAAACTTACTAGCTGAACAGTATGGTGCATTTTGTATTCTTCCTCACTCTGGTGACGCTGCTGGATCTTTTCGTTATGCTTTGCGATACAGATCTCCTGTAGAGACATAAAATGTTATCTATAAAATATGAATTTCTAGTATTGATTTACTAGATATAATATACTTACCAAATAGGCTTTGTAATTTTTATTTTTCTAATTCTTAGTGCTACCTCAAATGAGCTAATTTAAGCAAGCTAATTTAACTTACAATAAAACAAAAAATTAAAACAAAAGCAACCCAAACTCAAACCTATTACTTTTAACTGTTAAAAAACCATAAACAAATAACAGCTGCTTGAAAAGTCTATTCTACAATACCAGTATAAAAGTAGCAACAAACACCAATTCGTCAAATACTTCCTAAAACCCTGTGTAACTCCATGTACTTGTATAAATGGATAATAACTAACTCAAACATACTATGTATTTGTTTATGCAACAGGACGGCTTCTCATTTACAAATGTCACTTCATCTTTTGCGTGTACAGTCTCCAAGCACAAACACTAATAAAGTTGTTTAAATTTTATGCCTGCAAAAGCAGGTTCACCAAGTTCACATCTCTAACATCTGTTTAAAAAAAAAGAAAAAAAAAAAAAAAGGTATTTATTGCATTGCCTGCGATGCAATAAACAGATGACAAGAAACATGATGACACTCAAACTTCAGGTGGATAATAAAAATAACTGAATTATGTGTCAGTCACAAAGAAGAGGCATGTAAATAGGAATCTGGAGTAGTGACAAGACTCCAGGAACTTGAAAGCTCAAAGAACACTGAGGCCCAGGAAATCAGACAGTACGGGCAATGAGATTATGCCTGGTACGAACACCACACAGAACCAGAACAAAGTCAGACTGTCTAGCTAGAAACAGATGTCATGGATGTATAAAAGGAGACAGTACTAAGGAAGCAGTTTGGAATGCAACTGCAGCTGTAACACTAAAATGGTGGCCTTCCTAGGCATCACTCAGCTTGACTTACTGGGTGGAACCAGACAAGAGCTTTGCCATTGAAAGCATGGCTTGGGGCAGTTGATAGAATTATCAGCCATGAAACAATATACTACAGTAGTGGCAGAAAAACAAAAAACATGGAAGGGAGAGTTTAAAAAAAAAAAAAAAAAAAAAAAAAATCACATTTTTGGACATTTGAAAATGCACAAAACAGTACATTTTCCTACAAGCAGACTATGGACACACTGTGATCACATAGGTGGGTAGCCAGTGTTCCTATATAAGACAGAAATATTGCGCTGTCTTGAATGTTTCTATCCTGGGTTCAGATATAACAGTTATTTTTCTCCTTCCTAGGAGCTGGTGCAGTGCTGTGTTTTCAACTTTATTCTGAGAACAATGCTGACAACACACCGATGTTTTAGTTGTTGCTAAGTAATGCTTGCCCCAGTCAAAGACTTTTTAGTCTCTTATGCTCTGCCAGTGAGGGGCACAAGAAGCCAGGAGCGAGCAGAGACGGGACACCTGACCCAAAATGGCCAAAGGGGTATTCCATACCACAGCACATCATGCCTGGTATATAAACTGGGGGGAGTTACCTGGAAGGCCCAGGTCGCTGCTCGGGTGAGGGTGGGCATTGGTCAGTGGGAGGTGAGAAATTGCTTTTTGCATCACTTGTGTTTATTGGTTTTTTTTTCCCTTTTCCTTTTTAGTTTTATATTCTCTCCCCTTGTTATTTCCCTTATTATTAGTAGTAGTAGTAGTAGTAGTGGTAGTTGTAGTAGTTTTATATTATACTTTAGTTACTGGACTGTTCTTATCTCAGCCTGTGGGGTTTACATTCTTTCGATTCTCCTCCCCATCTCGCCAGGAGCTGGGGGGCAAGGGAAGGGGTGGGCACACAGCTGTGTGGTTCTGAGTTACCGTCTGGGCTTAAACCACGACAGTTTCTGAATAGTAAGACCATTCATGTTGCTAGCATATACAGAGCGTAAAGAAAAAAGACCGTAAGTTTCTGTGGAAATACTGCCTCAGCTTGATCAGAGATGTATACGTATAGCTAAACACTGCTGTGTTTTATATTTGTGGAGTTTGGGTTTTTTGCATGATGAAGAGTTTACTTAATACAGCTGGAAAAGTTAATGCATTTCAAAGATACAGCAATAGCTTCAGAATATTATTAGAGAATCTGAAAGACTTTTCATAATACTACCACTGATTTATCTTTATAATTTATTCCCTATTTATGTGTTAAGTTTAATTGTCTTCTAAAACAATGAAGAATATATGTTATGAGATACAAAAAAGGTATTATAAAATAACGAGAAAATGTATATTAGGTTTGGTTTGGGGTTTTTTGACTCACAAGTACTTGGGAGGCAGACTTTTATGAAACATTTTCTCTTTAGAATCAGTATTTAAATCTTTCTGATGAAGAGCAATAATGAAAGCTATTTTAAGCATGTAGAGAGGATAAACCAAAACAAAACATATTTGATGCTGACTCTGTACTAATAAACAACCCGCTTTAATGTAATTAGATCTCTAGGACTTGAAATAATAAAAAAGACTAGGAGGGGCTAAAAACATATTACAGCACAGGATTAGAAATCCGAATCATCTTAACTAAATACAGAAATAGTCAAAAAAAAAAAAAAAAAAAAAGTGGTGATTTCATAGGGACAAATACATGGTTCTACTTGTAGACAAGATTCAAGTGACTGCAAACAAGGATGAAGAGAAAACCCACCCAGGTGGCGGCATTAAAGAAAATTATCTGAATGTTTATGGCAGGTCACAAGTTGCACATAAACCAACTAACTCTGGCAAAAAAAAAAAAAGCATTATAATTGACTAAATGAGCAGGAATACAGCCTGCTGCATAGATGAAGTGCTTTCCCTTCATTCTCAGCATTGGGAAAGCAGGAGCATTATGTCTAGCGACAGTCACTTCAAGAAAGATGCTGACCAACTGTATGTAAATGAGACAGCATCAAGAAGAATAATGTTAATTTCTCTTTTAATCTTCTAACCAATTTCATAGTATCAAATTTTACATCTATTGAAAACACAAAAGGGAGAGCCGAGGAACCATTTCAACCCTCATCACTGGATAAGCTTAGTGTTTAAGACTAGTAACATGTAATATACATAGATCTACATTAGTATTATATTTAACTAGTTCCAGCAAGCCTTGCTTTCAGATTGAAAATCATGCAAGTTAAGCACTTAGTAAGCTCAGTATATGCAGAATTTTACTATACTATAGGCCTTCTATGTAGTTATGCCATTAAGTTGCTGTTGAAGTAGTCGTAGTAATAATAATAATATGAAAGCATACCAAATAACCCTATACCAGCTGTCACTGCATCTATCTGTTTTGGCATGGGCTATGCTTTAAACTGTGGGTTTGCAAAGTAGTGAAGGGGTCCTATTAAATGGACACATCTGCACGTTAAGAAGCTTCCTAGATCAAAGCACATATTACGAACATACCTCAACTTCACTAACCAGTTGCTTCTCCCAGTCTGCTCACAATAAGGAATACCTTTCCTGAATGTGAAATAATTCAGTTTCTTCACAACTATATTTTCAAAGATATTTTTCTAGACACCTTTTATACTATCATTTTTACCTTAACTCTTTATTACAAATGTAACTCCCTAAAAAAACCCAGCTGCTTGTTCCATATAATAACCTAATTAATACTACTGTACAGCCAGCAGGGGGTAGACTGGGATAACAATAGCAATATCCTGCATGAAAAAATTTGTAACTAGCTTTCAAGAAATAAGTAGTGAGATCACTACTACAACCCCATTTTGTAATAACTAACTCACTGTCATCAACACAAAAGAACATGAGGAAGTGATTGCTTAAAAAATGCAAACAGGTTTGTATAAAAAATTATGAGAATCAAGAGTTTATACTCATCGTAGTACGGTGAAAGAACATCAACCTCTCAAAAAGCATATATTTAAAAAATGCTGGCTAGTTATTCAGAATCACAACTGAATGAGCTTTCTAACAAACCTTTAGCAAATATTTCTAAATAAAGGTTTGATACAATTATTTGACATCATCATTACAAAATTAAAGCATCAATTGCAAAACCAGGGAAGGAATTTCTGAAAAACAAAATTAATAAAGACTAGAGTCACAGAAGTTTACATTTGTATTACACAGTCTTATTCTACACAGAGTAATTGATTCTGTTTCACTGCATTATCTCAACTGAAAATGTATTTGAATACCCAGATGATAAAACAACCAAAAAATACAAATTGATGATAGAGAATCATTTCCTATTGTTTTCTTAATGATGGTATCTGTGCTAGCAAGGACTGTAATTTCTACACAAGACTCTGATATACACTACTTAGTGCATGGCTTGCTTTGCTTTTAAGTACAAAACCGACAAAGTAAAAAAAAAAAAAAAAAAGCCCCAAAACCAAACCAACAAACAGAACAACAAAAAAAGGGGGGAAGGAGGGGAGAAGGAAGGAAGAGAAAAAAAAGAAAAACCTCAACAACCCAGTCCAAAACAGAACACTTGTTTACAGGTCTGTTTAAGATACTTTGCTGAAACAAGCACGATCAGGAACAGAATCTGAAAAGTATTAAGTAGACTCATCACAGTTCAACAATGAACATTTCTTAACTGAGACAGACAGACTTTGACAATTTTACCACGATATGTACTTTCCAAATGCACCCTCATTCTTTTTTCCACTTAGCATTCAGTCATCACCACGCTCATTCTCACTATCTGGAGTCTGCTTTCCCACCTGTATCTTCGTTCTATCTTAAGCTGCGAGCACTTCAGAGCAAGAACCCTTTTTTCCCAGTTTTGTAACGCACAACTCTCCACATCCCAGGCACTATAAATAGTGTTCATTAACAATGTTTTGCAACATCACTAGGATGGTCACGAAAGATAAAAGCTTGTTTATGTTTGAATCAAAGCCACAAGAGTTGGTTTTCAAGTAATTACTAGTAAACTTAGCAGAGCTCTGCATTTCTTGGCAATAGTAAGTGCAGCTACAGTAAACACCTCTAACAAGTATCTATCAAAATGGCTGTGTTCTTTTCTGCCCAACAAGTACCACCAAATGGTGTAACAATAAATTCTGGCTATTCTTTTTGCTCAAATAAAAATCTTTGATTTCCCCCTGCAAGTTTAAATACACTTTATTCTAATCTGTGATTTCTTTAGAAGTTGAAAGCTAAGAGTCTCACTGCAGCACTCAGTTGCAGATAATGCTATGCTGAACAACAAAATCAGCAGAGCTGGAACTAGTTGTGAGAGTGCTGTGATGCCCATGCTGTGATGTCCAGCAGTGAAGTTCCATGTGAAGACATTACCTCAGGTCCTGAAAACAGTATAGCCATGTTCTTCCAGCACAATGTTGAGCAGACATGACTATATTACTCCCACACACAGACCCACATGAGCAATACTGCCATATACAACTTTGCATCATGTCTCAGTGCACAAGCTGCAACAATGTTACACTGTAGAACTAATTACTTCAGTTTAAACAAGGTATTTTATCACAACATAACTTTGAAACAAATAAGCCAATCAAAGGTGACTAGTTCACTATACAGACATGACGGCATGCTAAAAAATCTCTATTCCTGCTTCAGATTGCTTCTTAACTTGATACCTCCCAAAATTAAGCAAGAAACAGCAACCAGGCTGTTGCTCTGAAACAGGGTCGTCTACTCTGAAACATGTCAGCGGTCATATTCAGGAGAAAAGAGCATAACTATTATAATGTAGCCTACGTTAATTAGCATAGCATGACAAGATCTATTCCTTAAAGTACCAAAAAGCCCAGCTTCTTGGTACTTTTTCTTTTTATAAACTCACATAAAAGAAACTCAGTGACTGAGCAAGCTACTTCCCATAACTGGCTAACAAGAGATGTCTATTTTATGATGATTTATTTGCAGTCTTCTCTATAATGTGTCCATTAAAGACAGGACAGTGACTGGAGAAATATAAAAGAATCCAAAATATAAGATGTATCAACTAGTGATTTGTTTGCTGTTATGCTTCAGATTCAAGTACAGAAATAGATTATATTAATTACGAAGGGGAGGCAAAACCTAAAGGCTAGAAAATGTTTGTGTAAAGGGGTCATCTCCTACATCAAGGCACATGACTGAGAATACAGAACTACACCAGCGCCTGAACCCAATCTACAATAAAGTCTCAACTGAGACTTCTGCATAACCATATAGGTCATAACAAGTATTACAATGCTCCCTCAAAACTTTGATCTATTCTACTCAATAAGCTCTCTCGCTCATTAATAATGCAAGCCCAGAGGAGGCCACAAGGATGATCAGGGGGCTGGAGCACCTCCCATATGAAGACAGGCTCTGAAAATGTGGAATGTTTGGCCTGGAGAAGAGAAGGCTGCGTGGAGACCTCATAGCAGCCTTCCAGTGTCTGAAGGGGTCCTACAAGGACGTTAGAGAGGGACTCTTCATTAGAGACTGTAGTGACAGGACAAGAGGTAATGGGTTTAAACTTCAACAGAGGAGATTTAGGTCAGATATAAGGAAGAAGTTCTTTACTGTGAGGGTGGTGAGGCGCTGGAACACGTTGCCCAAAAAAGTGGTGAATGCTCCATCCCTCGCAGTGTTCAAGGCCAGGTTGGACAGAGCCTTGGGTAACATGGTCTAGTGTGAGGCATCCCTGCTGATGGCAGGGTGGTTGGAACTAGGTGATCTTAAGGTCCTTTCCAACCCTAACCTATGATTCTATGATATTGATGTAACCACAAACTGCTAAGGAACAATAAATTAGTAATTCTAGAAAAAAGGAATGAACATATTTACATATACATGATACACAATTTCAAAACATTAGCTATATTAAAACTGTTTTCTGCACAACATCCCAGTCATGTAACGCATGAAAAAGGAAAGTGGTCCCAAACAGCACACCTCGTTTTACAAGTTAAGAATATATACCATATTTCATATATATCTGCTGAACACAGAGTATCAGTGACACATGATGCAAGTTTAAAAGGATGAGGTAAGAAAATGAAAATAGAACTCATTAGTGAGAAAACACCCTTGAAAATTCTCTTCTGCAAATACACATAAAATTACTCTCTGTAGAAACATGCATTCTAGCATGTACTTTCCACATGAAAGTACTTGCATTAGTCAATAGAAACAAGTTTATTTGTTGCCTTCAAAGTAATTAAAGGTTCCTTTAAAACTAAGAGGTAAACTGAATCTTAAATATCAGTGTAATAATACATGCTACTGTGTTTAATACTCTGTAAAACAATGTCTACTAAGTGGTAAATATAATCCATGAAAATTCTAGTAGACTTATAATTTTTATCTGAAATGAAACCTTTTGAAGTTTTATTAAATTTGCTAATTATGATAGAAATTTGCAATTTAATAATACCTTCTTGTTTCTGAGGTAGGCTTTCTTGGCTGAAATACGTCCACGCCTTGCTTCCAGCTGGCGGATTTTTTGTTGTAATTTTTGCAGCTCTTCTTTTTGCAAGTATATAGATGTTGCTGTATCCTCTTTTTCAAGCATGGCTTCCATACTTTCATAAGTGTCATAATATACCACTTCATCTCTCTTCTCTGTTTTAAAAAGTCAGCAATGAAAAAGTCAAATCAATAGTTTGTATTTGATTAACATTTTGTTTTGTTCAACAACAATTCTCCCACTGAGTTGAAAGATTTAATATATAAGAATGCTATAGTCCTTTCAGAGAACTATAAAAAAATCAAAAGGTCAGAGGAAAAGCACTAAACAACAAAGCACTGTTTATGAAGAACAGAATTCAGTATCAATGAATCACAGCCTGCTATACAGGTAAGCTCAGAGCATCAAAAAAACCCAAATACAACTGTAAATGTACACTTGTGTCTGTAGTCTAACTTGATTATAATGTCCACACGTCTTTGGGTCTCTTAACAATGGACCCAAGATGTGCAGTGATATCCTCTGGCTTTAACTACGAAACTCAGGATACACAGACTCTTTCTAAAGTTTTCAACACGAGCTTATCCTACCTCTATCAACTATTAATTTTGTGTAAATGCTCTCTTAGAATTCTGACCTCCCATTTACTGCATCTGCTCAGAGGCAGCAGAAGGAAGGTAACATCAAGGCAATCCTTCAGAGCATTACAAGCCCGAAAAGGAGGTCACTACTAATAGTTTTATCAGCACTCATGATTTTTAGCCTCCTGAACGAAGCATTTAGTGTAACATTGAGCTCATCTCTGAATGTTGCTTTCTCATCTCCTGCCAAGAAGGAAAGAGTGACGATTATAAATTCTTGCAGAATGTTGGAATAAAGAAGCAGCAAAGGCCTCTTGTTCCTTATTCACTACACCAAGTTGGATATTTTTGTAATATACCAAGCAGGATATGCATTATGGCTGAAACAGACAGATACAGCTGGCATGACTATCCAGCACCTACTTTGCAGCACCACCAAACTTCATTTTAACTCCAACAACTACTTTCAGCAAAACTGTAGTTTCCTCCTACTTCTCCTACTAGATTATTTGGAAGAGTTTTCTCCACTACACTTTCCATTTTAAAAGCTATTGTCAATTCATGTTATTTGTGCATAAAGTCTCTGCTGCAACTAAAATTGTGACTGTCATGCTAATTTCAACTTGGCAGGAGACATGGCAGGACCAGAAAAGAAAGCACAGCACTATATCAACCTTAAAATAAAAACTAAGACCACCTGACCTACTAGATTCTTTACTTCAGTGCTCAGTTTAAAAAAAAAAAAAACAACAAAAAACAAACCTAAATGAAAACAAAGTTTCATCCAGACGTAAAACTGCCCAAGTCACTAGAACTCACCTTGAAACGTCAGTGAATAAGACTCATGGCTAACAACAATTACATGCAAATTTTGTTTCAGAACACTTTCACAAAATGTTAAAGATAGGAATTTACAAGTGCATCTACCATAAAACCATCTTACAAGGATGTACGAATAGTTCGTATGCATAGGATAAGACCCTTTAAAATTCTAACCTAATAAATTCATGTTCTGTGAATTTCAGTGCGTTTGCTTAATGACAGTAAAATAACAGTACTATTATTTATAATATGCCAATCTATTATTATTTGATACTTTTTCAGATCCAACGTGCTGAATTTGCAGAAGATGTTTTCCTTCTAGCTTACAACCAACTGGCAGTCAAATCAAATCATGCTCTCAAAAAATTATGTTAGGACTTCATTAGCAGTACTGCTGATGTCCCTCAAATCAAAACAGAATCCAGAACTCTCTAAAATATCTCTGTAGAGCCAATATGGTCCAAGAGTAAAGAACAGCAACAGCGTCTACAAACCACCAAGACACATGTGTACATTTAAAATGCTATTATTTTACTGACTGTAAGTACACTTTAAAAAGGAAGGGCAACAGAAGATGCAACAGACTATTCTTTTCTCTTTGACAGCATAGGAAGCAACACATATTAAGAGACCACTATATCTTTTAGATGCTTGTCCCGGGTTCAGATGTAAGTTATTTTTCTCCTTCCTAGTAGCTGGTGCAGTGCTGTGTTTCAGCTTTAGTCTGAGAACAATGCTGATAACACATCAATGTTTTAGCTGTTGCTCAGTACACATTTAAGAACTGTTTTTCATTTTCTGTTATATGGTATCTTAATTGACAGTTGCTAAAAACCAGGAATTCCTTCTAACATAGCTGTCTTTAATAGGGGAAAACAAAACAACACAACACATTTCTGGATTTATTCTTAAAGACTACCTTACAAATTTAAAACAGCAAAGGAAGCCAGAACAGAACTATTTCATTGCCATGGGGGAAGGAGAAGGTTGGTTCTTTAGCTCACTAGGGGATTTGTTTTATTTTGGGTCAGGTTGTGGGGCTGGGTTTTTTGTTTGGGGGTGGGGGTTTTGTTTTTGAGAGTTCTGGAGAAAACATTAGTACAAGTCATAATCTATGATGTTTCACAGCAGGCTTAATCTCTGAGGGCCCTTAGGTTTTACAATCACTACATCAAAGAGAAAGGATTTTGACACACATTCCTTCCCAGCCTCTTGGGTACATAGGTAAGCAAACCATACTGTGTCTTCAGTACCAAAATTAAATGTCTGATTTCCCAAGTACAAAAACTATCTCTGAAGCACTAACTAGCTCTCCACAGAAGCACTTGGTTAAAACTGCCACATTTCTTTAAGTCATTTACAAAGTTTTCAGTTGTTGTCTTCCATACATGCAGTTACAGTTGTTGCCATCACAAGCCTAAAACGAGGAGATTCACGTAAGTGAGAAGAACCCATGATACCTATGTTTCCCCTTTTTCCAGAGGCAATTCACAATGCAATCCAGCTTTAAATCGCTCCTCTTAAGAGACTTTTCTATCCATTACAAAATCTGCTATGCAAGCCCTATGTACTAAACAGCTGAACAGCTTTTGTGAATAAAAACATTAACTACGGAAAGGTCCACAGGACAGAACTGCATTCAAAAATGCTGTACGATTTACCTGTACTATTTCCATAGTTTGTAAGTACACAAGGTGTAGTAGATTCTGGAAACATAAGGTATGCAACTCTGCTCTAAATTAGTGAGATAGCAATACAAGAAGCTTCAAAGTTTAGCTGAAGGACTCTGATTTGCTGGAATACCTTTTAAAATTAATCACTTCAAAGAAATGAATAACACAAATGCAATTTTTTAACAAGTCCAGTAATTAAGACATTTTCTCCTCTCTGAATTTAGTTTTCCAAAACTTACATAATATCTTAAATGCTTATTTCCAACACAGGCAATGAGAATCAGACCAAAAATTCTGTATCTGTTTGCCTTATGAATGGGTATAAATTTTAACAGTACGTATGTTAAAAGTACTGTTAATGCTTTTCATATGGTCTGTTTTCATTTCATTCCCACAGGCTTTACCAGACTCTTAGGAACAGAACTGTTTTTTTACAGATTACATCTTCATTAAAATGCACAAAGCAGCACCTGACATCAGTCTTCTGATGCTTTCAAGTTGTGCTGTCAACAGCAGCTCTTCACATTTCAAGATCTCGAACTGTACTTCATATAGTTGAAGCTGTAGATCATAATAGTCAGCTTCTAACTGGTCCAAATGGGCTATAGCTTCTGTACCACCTTTCAGGCTCTGCATCTAAATGAAAAGAAAGAAAGAAAACACAAAAACAAACAAACAAATGAAACAATAAAACCATGTGAGTCTGGTATACTAAATGTAACATATTAAAATTGAACACATCAAGAGGATAAGGTTTTGATCAGCCACACCCTTTCAGACATCTTCAGTATCTGACATTTTTTCTATATGTTTAAATATAGCTATACTAAAATAGAAAGATATCTCTACTGAATTAAACCAAAGATCCATCTTACTCACTACCCAGTTTTGGACAAAGGTTAACCACAAATAACCAGAAGATGAAACATAGTACTGACAGTGCAGTGATACCTCCTGGTGAAACATACCAGACTCCAGCACAGCTTGCAGCACAGCTTAAGCCACACTGCTGCCCTTTATACAGAATAGACTTACTGGATTTTACTTCATAAATATGTCCTATCCCTTTTTTTATTGCATGTAAGCTTTTAGAACCTGCATCATTATCCATTCACAGGGATTTCACAGCTCAGTTAAAAACTAAGGAAGCAGTTCTGTATATTACATTTCTTTCCATATAAGATTAATAGACAGAAGACCTGTGAATCAATTCTTGTAATGTCAATTTGAAAAATTTCTTCTACTGTATTGTATACTTATTGATTGCATTTTTTTATATCAATTATTAATGTGAAATTATAACTCAGTAAGTCCTTAAGTTAATACCATAAATTTTACAATCGATAATGTCTGTTTCAGCGCAGTGTGACACCAAAATGCCTTGTTATGCCATTCTATTACTCTGCATCCATATTAAGTTACTAACTGTCACCAGAACAGTAAATGATATAATGATGGCATATTTGGAGTGACTTAGAGGTTAGCTTTCAAGACAAAGGGACTGACTCTTGAACGTGCCAGTTTTTCCATGTAGCAGGGATAATGTTCATCGGTCAGGCAGGGTTATCCTGGGTTTTGGCATTTCCAAACAGTTTTCTCATTGTAAAAAAATATACTATAGCAACAAAATGTCACAGTTTGGGGGGATTTTAGTTTTTTGTTTGTTTTGTCTATAGTTTTCTCTTTGTTTAGGTCTTGTTTGTTTATTTGCTTAAATTAAGGCACTATCATTCAAACTTCTACCACAACTTGCTTTGCCAGTGAACTGTGAAATTCAAACTTATACCTTTTTTTCCTAAAACCCAAGATGTTCCCAAATTTAAGTCCAAAGATTTTGTATAAAGACTGAATAGAGATATAAACAGCCCATCTTAAAAAGTATCAGCTTATCAAGTTATAGCAGCTCAGTATTTCATTCCACTGCACTGGTGTCTGCCTGACAAAGGACCCATCTTACAACCAGATCTTAGCCCTACAAGCATACATTACAGATGCTGCCAGCCACCTAGTCTGTTCTAAGGGTACAACACCAGTATATTCAACTTTCAGGTGCAACAGCAGTGGGAATTTAATATTGCCATATGGCTCTCACGGATTCCTAGCTACCTAACAGCCCCTCATGAAAAAGAAAAATGAGAACCTTTAATTTCAATCATTTATGTTAAAACTTTATGTGAGATCTTATATATGTGTGGTAATTCAAAACAATATCATCACTCTCAGGAAAATTTCAGCACTTCTTGTTAAAAATTTAAGAGTTGTTCAATTCTTAACGTTGCAAGTTGCTATCTGATCTGTACTAGTAATTTGCTGCCTCCTTGGTAGGTGTCAGGCTGATCAATATAGTGAAAGAAACATAAAGAACTTTAATGTGGGAATGTTACAGGGAATAAACATTTTGCAGTTGGACAAAGAACTAGAACTGGGGTGATCAGAGTTCAATTTCCTGCTATGCCACAACTTCCTGCATTAACTCAAGCAAGTAATTTAATCTGTCTGGCCCTTAAGTGAAGAACTTCAGCAGGAGCTTAGATTTCTTAATAGTTCTAAGGAAGAAATATATCATCTGTAAACGCATGTGTGGTTACTAAGATATAACATGTTAATACAGAAAGCCTCTGACACGAAGTATAAGCACACATACTAAGGGGATAGATGACAAAATTAATAGAAATATAGTCAAACATGAAATACAGAAGTGAGTGCCATCAAATCCAGCTTTCCACCATCATGAAATACTTCCAGACAAATCTAAAATGAACTGCTTTCATAATGTGTGTTCTTAAAATAATTTCCATGTTGTTGTTGTTGTTCTTATTCTGCTTTTGTAAAAACAAAAACAAAACAAAAAGCTTCCACAAAAATCTGTGTTTGTTACTCCCACTGCAAGTCTGTTCCAGATACTCTCTTCTAACTGCCAGGAAACATCTTCCAGATTTCCAGTGTATTCACAATCAGATAATACCATTTGTTCTTGTGCCAGTACTGAACAGTAACATGCGTTGCTCTTGACTAATATTTATTCCCTTTAATATTTTTATAAAAAGCAATTTTCTATTATCTCAACCTTCATTTTATTTGTCAGAACAACTTCAACTTCTCTGGTAACACAGATTTGCCATTCCTGTCATCACTGTGGTAGCCCTCTGCGTAACTGCTCCGGCTAGAACCAATCTTTCTCGGGTGACCAGAAACATGTGGAAGAAAGGTGTAGAAGAAATCTCGCAACTCCATGTGCAGTGACACTAACACTTATCCCTTTGCTGGAAATACCTGACTGACAGACTGGAGAGCATCTGCTGCTGTACTACTCTGCTGCGTTGGTGGTTCAATTGTGTTGCTACGGCCACATTATAAGACTATGGTCATTCTCAAATGCTGTCATTTACAAAGTAATTAACTTGCAGTTCACGGTAAAAATTCATATTACTTTTTCCTAGCAATATGTATTAATAGCTATTATTACATTTTCTATTATCCAGCCTTTTAAGTAACCTGTTACTGCCAAATGAAATTCAAAGCCATGTTTCAATCCACCCTGTGTGAATCCTGACTGTTCTCTAGTTCAAGTATTCATTTTAATTCATCACTATTGCTGACTGAGAAATCTCAGAAGGGAGTAAAACTTAGAAGAAAAACTCAAGATTTTCAGTGTGAATATAGAAACTCATCCTCAAAACCAACAGAAAATAATTTTAAAGAATTTCTAAATTATTTTAAGGGAAATATGGAGCACTCTGACCACTGTAAAAGGCTCTCACTCATACCTAGCAACTTGTTTAACAAAAGTATTCCTCCAACCAATCAAGTATCAGGAGTCAATTATAGTCAGGCCATGATACTACAGGACAAAATATCATGAAAGTGAAGTGAAGATAATCACTCACAGTTAGCATCCTGGGCTATCAGGAAAATTTTCAGACACTAAAAGAAAGATCTTTTCCCCTCGAAAGGGTGTACTACTGGTTTATATAAACTTTTTTCTTTTCCAAGAGTAAATGTTCAAAGTTTCATAGACAACCTGTTGAACACCAACACTGTCCTCATAAACAGTCAGTTCTGAAATGTCATTCTTTCTGTCTTAATCCTCAACTCAAACCCTGATAAATTAGTTTCTCAAACATTTTAGTCTTTTTAAAGGAATATCCTGGTTTTATCTTCTGTGCCTAGAAAACAGCAACTAAATGGTTTGCTAGGAAAGGTTGTTTTGTTTTTCTCCTCAGACTGCAACCCTTGTTCTCCAATATGGGATCCCAGTCACATTTGTCACATTCAACTTTGCATACTTCAGCTTTTACATTCTCAAAGCAAAAACAGAACCTGGTCCTCATATCTCCCCATCATCACGTTTTGATCCAAGCTCTCCACACCTTGCCAAATAATACATCATGCCAAACCACCATGCCCATACACGCCCATCACATGTTCCTCATTTCTCTGTCCCCAAAAAGCCCCAAACTCTCAGTTCAGGGCCTCTCACCTGTTGCTGTATACTAGAACAAACCTCTCCTTTTTCGTACACAGCCCCTAATGCTTTTGCACATCTAAACAAACACTTACTTATTTACCAGACTGAGATCTCATTCAATAAAACTCATGGAAGGTCTCTACTGGGAGAAAAATAAGATGTGCTACAGAAAAGATGACATGTGCCTCCTCTAAATATGTGAACATCTTCAATAGTGTTTCCAATTAGTACTCCTAGATTCTCTCATCGAGCTGAAAACAGCAACAGCCTGATAAACTCAGGTTTCAACTCTTGACTTTCTAATTCTGAAGAGCATTGAAATGGAGCGAACTTTTTTTTCATGGTCCAGATTTTGCAGGTATTCTCTCTTCCTTGCAGATCAAGCTGTGTCCTACAGAAGCTACTAAGATAGGCACATAGTCTACCAGGCTTATAAACCTACCAGTCTATACAGCACTAAAATCGTGAGTTCTCCAGATAACCTTCTCACAACAGAGCCACTGATTTAGTCAAATTTTGCTGAAACATTTGAAAAGTGCTCTAAAAAAACCACCAATTGGACAGAATGTAAATTAACATTAGTATGACAAAGTTCTTAGCACCAAATATCTGTATGAAAGCAAATTTTAAAAGAGGATTTGTAGCATTTTTAGGAGGTGTCATAAAACCTAGTAAATATGGGGGATTTCTGCTAAGACATTTAAACACAGTTTAAAGTATGCACTCTTTCTTCAGAAAAGCTGCAGCTAGCACAAGCCCCACACGAAGACTGCCTTAATAATTAGGGTAAGCAGAGACAAAGAGAGTACAGTATAATAGTACAACATCTACATATTTACTAATGTTCAGACACATGCCATCTGGAATGTTAGAACTATTTTGAAAAGGTGGTTATGCCTCAAGGAGCTAAAGCATGGAGATTACATAGCAGCAGATTTCTGCTCTACCCCTTCTCTTGATTTTATTAATCTCAGTAGACAGCTGTAAACAGTAACAGTAAAAACTGTCTTCCTGGTTAACTAACCAGAAAAAGGTGAACAGAAAATGTAAGTGGCACAAAACCCACCACACCTACATTTCAACTTATTCTAACATGGTAGAGTGTAGTAAAAGTTCAAATACAGACTTCTACTATTACAAGTTGGAAAAAAAATTACTTTTAAGTCTGGGTTTTGACTTGAAAGTTGGGGAGGTTTTTGTTTGTTTTTAAGTACATCAACATTCTTTAAGGTTTGGGGTTTTCTGCATGTTTTATTTTTCTATTTATTAGTATGAAAAATTACCTCCTCTTTCAGTGCATGCTTCTTCTGCTCCAAACAAATTTCTTTAGCACGCATCAACTGCAAAGTCTCCTTAGAAACTGCATACTGAAGCTTTTCCATACGTTCCACTGCTGCTGCCCATGCTGCCTTACCAAACTTCTTCTGGTCTGCTCGCATTCGATCATACACAGCTAGAGAGAGAAGAAAAGGCAGACAGCTTACCAGCCTACTCTTCAGATCACCAGTGATCCTACTGCAGAGACAATGCACACATTTGTACCCAAAAGCATTCAAAGTTCTCTTAGCTAATAGTTATTCCAGAGAGTACTAATTTTCAAATCCAGGATATAAGTACTCTTAGGACTCATATAAACTGCACTTAGCTATTTGTTGATCTTTTTATCATTACAATTCTGATTTTCGTTATCCAAGAGGGACCACTCTGAACACACAGTAGCTGAAAACTTGAACCACTGGTTGAGAAATCCTAACGTAATAAAAATCTCATTAATGCTACCATGTGGTCTGGAACTGTATCGCAAATTCTCCCTGCTTCTAAAAGGGCCAATTATCAGCTACTGAAGTCTCCAGTTTCCCTTAATAACTTCTATATTGCAGTTATAAGTTTAAACAAATCTGCAGAGTGAAAAGAATTACAGTTTAAAAACAAACATTTCAGCTTGACCAAGTGCAATTCTATGAAAATACTAAATTAAATAACAGCTATCTTTAAACTCAAAATAAAGGCTGTAACAAAATTAAATTAACTAAACAAATTAGTTTTAATATGAGAGACTAAATATGAGAGACTAATAATCTTTTCAGGAAGCCTTCAGAGTAGCAAGAGCCCTTTGCCTGATTCAGATTTTCTATTCTTGAGCCCCAGACATCTAAGATGACACATATGAGATTTTCACCATTTTTAATATATAGACAATCACATGATGCTGTACACTCAGCTTTGTAAAGCAAAAGCCATGAAAGTCACACAGTCAGAAGGGTAGTGTTCAGGTGCTAGAAGATATTAAATGCTGTTGACAGGTAATAAAAAATACTTCTATGTTCTCATGCAGTTTTCCCATGCCATCTGTTAGTATTTTGGTATGTAAGACCATCCTGTGCTCAGCAGGAGGCCAAAAAAACTCCCAGGCAAGCAACCTGTATACCGAAGGTCTATGGTTATAAACAGTCTCCAGGCATTCTATTTCTCAGCGGTTTTCCCCACAATCCTAACTGCTGTACACAAAAAAAAGTATGTGAACAGAAAAAAAAAAAAAAAAGGAAGTAAGTAACTGTAAATATATGTTCTTCAACCAGTGGAGTATTTTATTTGCTGCCTTTGTCATAGTGAAAAAACAACTAAACTGATTAAATACATTTAGAATTTGCTCTAATTAAATTCATTCCTGAACTGGTTTAGTCACTTTTCAAAAAAAGGAGTTTCATGTTACGCTTAACGTGGGTTGTCATCGAAAGGAATCATTTTGCAGTGACTGCTTCTCTTGAGGCAGATCTAGCAGTCATGCAGTGAGATGACAGGAAACCCATCAAAAAAGATTTTCCCCCAGGCATACAGCTCATCTGGTTGCACAATCACTATCACCAAGGCAAAGAAAGAAATAGGAACCCACAGTCAGGCATGGAAGACAGAGAGACATAAACTCTGTCAGTGGTAGCCCACAGCCAAACTACTAAAAGAGGTGACAAGGAAGTCAAGAGGTGACAAGGTGTGTTTGCTCCAATAAACTGGTTATTTAAGTTAAAACGGTACAAGGATGAGAGTGCAGATGTATGTGGCAAGTCATATGACCTGATTTTACTGCACCAACTCTTTAGTAAAACTGCTGCATACCTCAGGCATAAAAATGCCAAGGTTATATCCAAGACTTCAGAACAGAGAAGTTTTCACTGACTACTTAAACTGAGCTGTTGTTCAGTATTTAGAGCTATGGAAAAAAAAATACCGAAAGGCAGGGGAGACAGGAAAAGGAAATGAATTGAAAGGTAATAAACACTTACTGTGGTGGTCTGCCACATCCAGTACAAAGGACAGAATTCATCAGGACTCTATGCTCCCTAAATCCTTTGCAAACGTACCGTGTAGCTAATACAATCACATTGAGAAAGTGGTTGTGAAACTTTTATGTAAGATTTCTACTCTGATCACTTCTGATGTTTTGAAAAGGCTTATTGGTAAAAGATTCAAATAGACACAGAAGTAAAAACAAATGGTAATGACAACTGCATTTCCTTCATGGAGGACTGATGAAAAAAATAAATAAATCCCAGTACAATATAGAACATGCTAAACATGAAATAAATTTTTAAAGATCTTTTATTTGAGGGATAGTAAACTGTAACTACCTTTCTGTGTTTTAGCTGTTATTTCAAAGTATTTAACTGTAAGATCTTGAATAGAAAGCACAGCCATGTGAGCTTTTTTCTGCCAGTCAGCATCTTCTTTCTGCAGACTCTCAATTCTTCTGGGTCCTAGGTAGTCATTCTCTATTGAGATCTGAAAAGAAATCAGTCCATAATTAGCAACACAATTAATTGTTTCTATTTTGCTAACAGCGACCAGTTTCAAGGTGGCTAAGAAAAAAAAAAAGGGGGGGTGGGAGGGGCACAGCAGAGAGAAAAAAGTACCGACTTCCATTCAACAGAAAAAAAAGCCTCTTTGAAGTGCTGCTTTCTGTTGAAAAAGTACATCTATGGTTTCATTGCTAGTGTTGCTGGAAGCACCAAAAAACCACACGTACATTTGATTTGTCAGTATCTTTTTTGTTAAATATCTTACTATCTTCAGATAAGAAGCATGTTTCATCCAGGCTTTTTTCCAGCATGGAATATTTCATTCTGAAGTAAACGAATGTTCTTCAGTCAGAATGAAGCTGTAAACAAGGGATGTGTTGGGGTAATGGTAAGTAATCATCAGCAATTTAGTAGTTTTTGTTTGTTATAGTTGACTTTTTAAAACATATTTTCTAGTGCCTGGGAATTCAAATATCATTTCATTGACAAGATCAAGGCAATTTTATTTTGAAGTGGCAACTATTTGAAGCCAGAAAAGATTTAGAGTTTCTTTTAAAAAATATTAAAAACATAGCTTTCTCTCCCCAAACTAGAAATTTTTACAGTTTTTAGAAGCTATTGTATAGTCCCACCACAGACAACAGACTATGTATCTGGGCAACTAAATATTTAAGCCTGCTCCTGCAATACCAAAGCCAATTAATTGTCAATATTTTTCATCAATCACGAAGACACCTCCCTAGTATATACAAAACTCCCCAAACCCAAAAGTGCTTATAATCTTTTATGTCCCCAGATATGTTAACCTGAAGTTCTAGTGCCTCAAATACTACGCTTGATTTCACAAATCTTCAGTTTGGCCTCAGAGAGCCATTCCACTCTATAGTTGAGCTATGAACAGTAGGTTTTTAACTGACTGTTCAGGATGTCTGTACATCCACTTATCCTACATCTTAGAGAGGTTATTTTTACAAGTAAAAACACATAGATGCCTTCTAAGTAATTCTTAATTTATTGAAAAATGTATGAAGTAGTTTAATAACGTATTTTAATCTACTTATATATTTCCAAAACCCTTCAAAAGGGAATAGGCAAAATAAAAATGTGGACAAATAATAAATGAATAATAGTTTTACTAGATAGGCTCTAACACATAAATCAATGGAGCACATATGTGCCATGATGATCTTAAAGGTCTTTTCCAACCTAAATAATTTTATGATTCTATGATTCCCACATAGAATACTTATGAGTCAACGGACAATAGTTTCCAAATAAATGTCGAACTATGTACATACTAGTGAATGATGACTGGTGAAATTAACGCTTTCCATTTACACACTACTCAGAAACAGCTTTGAGAAGCAGGATAAAAATCAATACAGTTAAAACTCTTCCTTTTTCTATTCCTTGGTAACGATGAGGTGATTTGATACTGGAATTGACATAGGGTCACGGAGTAATGGAAGTAATTCTTGTATGTATCATTTCCAGGAGAGTAAGAAGCCTTGAAGTAACATTTCTTCATAGAGTTTAGCCTGCCAAAACATTATTCACACATGGTGCAAGCTACAGAGATTTAGGACAGCATAATACAATCTTATCTTTGTTCCTGGAACAAGTATCTACAAATAACAAAAAAAGGGAAGCACCTTTTCATTAACTGCAATCCCAAGTATGTCATCCATGCCATCATTCATACTCAGGGTATTCGTATAGCAAGGCACAAAAACCCCAAAACCCCAAGAAGCCTTTGCTTTACCAATTCCCACAGAAGTATGCACATTTATGCACAGCCATAAGTAGATGGTCATGATCTTGCAAAGCTTTAGAAACTGGGGAAACAAGGAAGATGACAGGGTTGCAAATGTTTATGAGGGTGAACCACTTCAACCTGGTAAAGTTATTGATGTATACTTTCCCTTTGTACATCTGTTCATGTACACATTCACGTTTAGAAGACACCAAGCAGCACACTCCACAAATAACTACTGTCTGGAAGGAGGTTCCCAAGTAGTTGCATGAACAAGAACAGACCAACATCACACCTTAAGGCTGCAGCAACAGTGGCATGCTTAACAGAAGTGTGAAAGGAGCCTCCAAAAGACACAGGACAGATGTATCTCCCAAATGCTGCTTGAGCTGACCTGTCCTGATGCTTATACAGTCTTATAGCCTATATCTACACAGCTTGTTATCTAGCAAGACAGTTGAACTCCTTAGAATGGTTGACCATGAATATATTATGATTCTTCTAGAGTGTCTTCTAGTACAAAGACAAGGGTACAGCTAAGGTTCATGTTTGGACTTTGCATCTTTCTGGCTCTCAAGCCATGAAATGATGGAGGAGGGATGTGCTGGTTTTCGCTGTGACAATGTTCTTCACAGCAGTTGGGATGGGGCTGTGTTTTGGATTTGTGCTGCACACTGTTGACAATACAGGGATGTTTCAGTTACTGCTGAGCATCGCTTACACAGAGCCAAGGCCTTTCTGCTTCTCATGCCACCCCACCAGCGAGTAGGCAGGGGGTGCAGAAGAAGCTGGGAGGGGACACAGCCAGAACAGCTGACCCCAACTGACCCAAAGGATATTCCACACCATATGGCATCATGCTGAGCACATAAAGCTGGGGGAAGAAGAAAGGGGCAACATTTGGAGTGATGGCGCTTGTTTTTCCAAGTAACCACTACACGTGCTGGAGCCCTGCTGTCCTGCGGATGGCTGAACACCTGCCTGCTGGTGGGAAGTGGTGAATGGGAAGTAATTCCTTATTTTGCTTTTCTTGCACACATGGCTTTTGCTTAATCTATTAAACTGTCTTTATCTCAACCCATGAGTTTTCTCATTTTTAGTCTTCGCATTTTCTCCCCCATCTCATGGAGATGAAGAAAGCGAGCAGCTGGGTGCTGCTTAGTTACCAGCCAGGGTTAAACCACGACAAGAGAGGAGGTTCTCATTGTTTCAAAGTGAACAGGTGAAGTCAGAATTAGGTGCCTGTGGAGGTGAAAAAGCTGATTCCTTAAAAAAGGTGGCTAGCTAGGAGCTGAGGACAAATCCTAAGCTGAAAATCTTGCTCGTTTCACACTTAAAGCTGTTAGACCAGAATACTTGTTCCAACAACCATTTAACAGCTTTGCCAGCAAGAGGCAATCAAGGTTCAGGATGACAAATTCAGAATAAGAAAGTTCAAGAATAACCAAGAGCCACAAATGCTCTGAAGATCCAGGCTCCCTTGCTGATTCCTGGAGTCTTCAGCCACAGAGATCTTTGTTACTCTTTGGATGGTCTAGTTAACGCCCTGTGGCCACGTGCTGACAGCAGGAGTAATCTCAGACCATTCACAGGGCAGTAGGAATCAAATGAATTGAAAAATAAAGTTCATGGAAGTTAACTATCAGTACATCAGGAGCTTGGTACTGTGCATTACAAACATAGGTAGTCTTTCACATAGAGCAGCCAGAAACATTCTCATGCAAGGAAGAGGGAAATCAATCAAGATGCTTTAATATTTCACTTCATAAGAGGATTCAATTTTGGGGAAAGCAGACTTGTCAGAAGGAGACTCCAGAAAGGTATTCTATGAAAACAGACCCCACTGTGTCCTTGAAACAGACCCCACAGGTCCTTGCTTCCCAGCTTTGTCAATAACTTTCTGAGTGGCAGCAAACTTTAAGAGTCCTCTTTTCTACCTTGGAAATTGCAGTCTCTGGGGTCTAGCTGTCTGCCGCTCCCTGCTTCTCCCAGTTCCTGCCCAAGCTTACTTTTCTGGTCTTGCCTGACATACACACCCTGTGGCCTCTAAGAGCCTCTCCACTGACCCAAACACGTTACAGTGCTCCCAAGGGAAAAGTAATTTCTTCCCATCCAGCCAGGATGTTCCACCAGATCCAATCTCTCCATCAACAAATGCAACAAAGAAAAACAGTTACCAACAACATCCACCCCCCCCAAAAAAAAGAAAAAAAAAAAAAGAAAAAAAAAAACCAAAAACCAAAAAACAATCCGCAAAAAAACAAAACAAAAAAAACAGTGTCAAAGAAATACTGCTAGCAACCTTTCGAAAGTAATTACTATCATTCTTTATAATCAAAACAAAATAACTGTGACAAACTGAAAGACAAAGGGCATACTAACAGCCACCTTTGGTCATGTACCTGCCACACTCTGAGGAAACATGAAAAAAACAATAGCCACATCGTGAATATAAAAACTGTCAATCACTGATCACTTGAGAGCAGAATTACCAGTTTTGAATGCAACCTACCTAGAAAATTATTATAATCTCCCAGTAATTAATGAAATTTATGCTTGTCATCCTTGCTGGGCAGGACACCCACAAGGGAAAAACAAAGATGAACAACTGAGATATAGTGGTAAAAAATACGCAGTCCCACTTGCTAAATGGGCATATGAGCGTTATGTTCCAGTCCACTATTACGCCACTACAGCAAATACACACAAATATAAATTAAATCATAATATTCAATTTAAATAACATAATTTGGATACATTTACATAATTTAGAGTTGTATGTCATCATAGGAACTACAAAGCAAGACCATGCGGGGAAAAAAAAATATAGGTAGTTTAACTAAGGGAAGATCACAAGTGTAATAGCCAGAGAAGTTGAGGTGGAAAGACAGGGAACCTGCCTCTGAAGGAAACAGCTTAAGAAGAATATACAGCAGCTTTCCTCCCCACCTGCAACACCTTCATGCTGGAAATGACCACTTCGTTTACCGTAGCTAAGAACTTAAAAAGGGAAACACATGTGGACCATTAAATAGCAACATGAGTAAGCTCATGAGTTTTGAAGACTGTGTTTTCTATGTTGGCTTCAATAATTACCACTTTGACATCAGACAATACTCTCATTATGGTATTAAAGGAAGCTCTTTTGTCCTTCTGCATTCCATTAATGTTTGCAATGCATGCATAACACATTTATGCTTCATTTTGCTCACTGCATGCCTTTATGATGCCGGCATCTTTTGCTTTTATAGTCCATAAGAGAGCACAGGTCACTTTGCAGACTAAAAAGAAACACATTTTTTAAATTACTATTGTCCATGCTTAATATGACTAAGAGAAGGCACCGAAGAATTGAAATGGGCAGCAAGGAAAGAAAAATGAAGAAGTGCGTTCATCTAATTGGCACTTCTTTTAAACATATTGTGTATTTTTGATTCAGTAAAAATTTATTTTAGTTAAAAATTAAGAAACTCTGATATAGTCACCTAATCTAACAGGCTTTTAAGTTCCCTTACATTCTCTCAAACTCACTTTTTGGTCTGGAAGTTCTTCATTTGGACTCAAAGTTCTGGAGAAAGTATGATCTAACAGAAACCCCTCTCTTTTCACAACTAGATCACATAGCCAAATCTACACTTTCTCTTCTAATAAACACTTTCTCAAAAAACTCATTCCAGCTATTCTTCCTAAAACTATATTTTCTTTGAGAAGAATCCAAGCCTCATGATAAAACCGACTAAAATTTTTTTTCCCAATGATGATGAAACTTGCTTTTGAATACTTTCATGTTTTGCAAGCTTTACTTCAGATAACGCTTTGCAACTAAGAAAATTATGATGGCTTTCACAAAAGTAGTTGTCGTAAAGCACACAAGAAACAGCAGAGCCATTAACTTCAACACATTGTGTAAACATATTTCCATCAACTATTGCTTCAGAGCAATGGAATATAAAAGAATGCATTTCTACACCATATGGATATGTTTCTGGAAGAAAACAAGTTCTTCAGAGCAAACAAACTGAAAGGAAGTCCCTCATCTAGCCTGTGAGCAGGTGAGAATGAATCAGAGAGGCAAGGCTTTTCTACTGGAAACATTCTTCTCTAGAAAAGTGCTCAGATTGTTGTGAAGTTCTGAAGAGTATAAAGTAAGTTTATTGTGAGAAGATACAACAAACAGGCCTGCAACTACAGGATTTTTAAGTTTTATATCGTAAAGATATATATTTATATCTTCTATATAAATAAATAGTCCTCAAGGGTCTTTAATACTTTCCAGGTTCTTCCTGCAGACTGCTGAGACAAGACTTGACAGAAAAAGACTTAGGCCAGATCACATTATAGCTTACTCAGGGATCTGTGACATCTCTCCAGCTCCCTTTATTATCTCTCTTTTAGACGGTCTTGTAAGAGGCAAAAAAGGAGAAAAACATGAGCTGTAATAACATCTGGTCCATTAATTGTAAGAACAAAAGAAAGTAAGTTGGGAGAGTACTACAGATGGCAGAGGCAATATACAAAAAGGAACAGCTTCATACATAAAGGAGTGTTTCAGCTCACTCAACTATGTTCCTTTGACACATTCCAGGAGGCCAAACAACTAATTCCAACCACAGCCTGCTGGATATAGCAGCCAGAAAGCATGTATTTCAGCTTCATGATCTATTCAGGGATTTCTCAAAGTTAGTCTTACATATTTTAACTATGCTCCCAACTGGTAACACAAACCCAGCACTACTTCTCAAAATACGTTATAATTTCAGATGTACAGCCCCAAATATATTAAGTTGAAGCATTCAGCTGTAAAAAGGGCTTTACAGTTTTATTTGGTTTATCGTAATGAATACTGACCTGGACTTTAATGTTAACACATGCAAACTAACTTAGATTGGATGGTCCAGATTCCTTAAAATATCTGGAACCTGTGACTAGCAACACAAACTATGGGGGTTTTGATTATCAATCAAGACATAGGAGAATGACATACACCATTAAATAAAGATTGTAAAGGAAGTAACAAACGAAAAAGCAAACAAGATGTTAGGACATACAGAAAGAAGACTGAACAATAATGTCACTGTACTGCAAAGTGCAGTGGTGAATGTTTTTTCCAGAACTACGGAGAATGCTGAAAAATGAAGTAATATTCAGCAGAGAAAAATCATAGAAGAGTAAGGTTATGGCAAGAGTAAGAGGAATGACTGAGATGATTCAATTTTTTTTTTTCCCCACTGTATGTATACACATAACAGTGTATACAGAGGAGCATTTAAACCACTGAGTTACAGTATTTTATAATGGTAATTGACAGAATTAAGCTAAATTGTACACTCTACATTATACCTTCCTTATTTATCCATGAGTATATCATAAAACCTTTATTTACATTTCTGCTTCCTTGGCTGAGCTCCAGGCTAAAAAAAGTTCACTTTCAAAGAGAAAGCTTTTAAGGAAAAAAAAAAAATAAAAATAAATAAAATCTATTTTTAATAAGATATATTCTGCTAGTTATTTGAAAACTTGTTTAAGCAAGTGAGCTTGAGTGCTAAATCAAGTTAAAGCATTTCACTCTGCAGACAGGTAAATCTAAGTGATCAGATACATGCCACAGTTTTGTAATCAGCAACCTCACAGCAAGAGTTCAGTTTCCTCACCGATTCAGACTACCAGCCTGTACTTCCACACACAGCCTCTTTAGAACATTATTTTTTCAGAAAGCCCATAAACCGCTGATTTTAAGTAGGCATAATATTTTGCTAAGAGTTCATACAATAGTTTAGAGGATTTATAGTTCAGAATGTAAACAAACTGGCACACAACCCTTCTGAAACAGACTTTGAGACTGTAATATAAGGACTATCACAGCGTAATTCAGCATATTATACCAGTTTCTCAAAAAAAAAGAAAGCAGTATTTCAACAAAGTTTACAACCTTAATTAGCATAAACTTGTGCTACCATTTCTTCCATACTCTACATGTTTTTCAAAAGCCATGTTTAATCAACTATCATTTCTGACGATGTTAGGACACACCTTCAACTACAGCTATACTAAAAGTAATTTAAGAACTCTCTGAAGTATTTCAGTCACTCCACTGAGTACTACCTTGAGGTTTCTTACCAGAGAGTTTTTTGTCACCTTGTTTTCTGCAAGTCACTAGTCTGTAAGTACTAGAGGGTGTGAGTTGCAAAAGTCAGAGGAATTAAATTGAGCTGATTACAATGCAAGTAATCTATACATTTTAATGACTGCTGCTTTTGTGTCCTTCTATGTGACCCGTGTAGCCTTGTTTTCATGTTTCTAACTGCAAGACTACCATGCACTCAAAAATATTATTAAAAGTATAGTTCAAAAATCAGCTCACTAAGACATCAGTTATTCAAGAGCCACTGATAAAAACATGGATTTAGTAATACAGAACTCATTCATTTGACATATGAAAGCAGCACTATAAATTAGAGTATGAAGCATTGACATCCATTCCTCTTCCCCAGAACATATTCAGTTGATTGTGAGACTTTTTTCAAAGTATTCTCTAAGTATCTTCTTAAAGAACTCTCTTTTTCTAGCTATCCTCATGACTAGATTTATCTTGTCCTGTGAGCTTGTTTTGTACTTCATGAAAATACTTTTTAAAACCAAAATTCAAAATGTTCAATGCATCGTAATTTATTTCTAAGTATTTCATTTTACACAAATTACAGTCAAATTAGTTATAAGGTTCACTACTGCAATTCACCATCAAGTATAAAGCCAATAAATAAAGCCACATACAGTTGACCCAGAGTTATATTTTCAATAATATCAGTATCTCCTTGAAAGGGAAGCACATTATAATAAAGCATTCTGTGACTTAACAAAGAAAAAAGAAAAAGTTTAGTTATGAAGCTATATGCTGCTCTCATCTCTTATTTCCAGTGCTAGACCTTAACATTAGTGTTTTTAAAGTCCTTAAAAACACCTCACATTCAAGTGAATTAACATGTCAGTGAAAATAATCAATATGTATGTAATGAAGCTAATAGAGCTTTTAATATATAAGAACATTTTAATGTTCTCATGTCTGAAGATGAATTGAGAGGTAATGATGACTGTAATCTCTCACCTGCATCAAGATATTACCAGTTCTCAGTTAAGCAAATCCAGTCCAGTTCAGACCATTGAGAATGCTTGCGTCAAAAGTTTTACTGGCATCTACATACATGTTATGAAACAATTCATCTTACATTTTCTCTGTAATCTAGTACTAAGTACATTAAAAGAGAAAAAAAAAAAGAAAAAAAAAGAAAAAAGAGAAAAAGAAAAAAAAAAAGGGCATGAAAAAAGAAAGCCTCTCCCTGATTTCACCTGGGGTTTGATCACCTTGTAATTTATTTTTTCATTTTATTAACACATTATGCAGATTTTTCATTCCTTACCGTGCCCTACATCCAAACTTTATCTTTCTCCTGTCACTCTTCACACATAAACAGTATATGGTCACAGCTCTCATTTCACTGAGGTAGTAAATATCAGCAACATTTATGTTACGCATGAAAATGGAGCTAACCCCAGCCATTAGGGTTTACTGAAACCCAATGATCTTTGTTCCATTACTAAGCCTGCCAGAAAAACATATGCAGCAAGTTAACACAAACCATTGCATGCGCAAGTTCTATTTATAAAGTAATTCTTCCACCCTAGCTACCCACTGTAATATATATTTTGTCATCATAGATACAAGTACTGCTTTCTCTCAAACAATGAAATGAAAAACAAGAGATGGCATCTTTCTCTACCACATAATACAGATGACCAAGTTTTATAACTCAAAAATTGCCAAGTTAGGAAAAGAACTTAATGTACATTTGATTCAACTATGTACAACTAAAATAACCAACCACAAGAACATGTCCCTGAAAGTTACCAAGGTTATTCTTTCAGGAAAAGTAGAAAATAAGTTATTTTAAAATTGGAATTCAAGAGATTATTGAGGTTAGAAAAAAACAAAACCAAAAAAACAAAACCAATAAAAAACCAACAAAACAAAACCCAACACAACTCATATTTACTGGTCAGCATATTTACCTTTACCCGTTTGTAAAAAAAAAAAGAAAAAAATAAAGAAAACCCAAATTATCTTTTCCTCTGTGACAAATTCAAATAAAATGGGAACTATTTCATCATGCTTTAAAGAAGGCTTTACATTAAATATAGTGTTCATAACCTTCAGCCATATAATACATCTGAAAAAATATTTTTCCCAATTCTCTATGCAGCAGCATTTATAATTCCGCACTTCTAGTTCAAATATCATCACATTACCTCACTGTGTTAGTTTCAGATTGCTGAATGTTTTGAAAAAATTACTTTAGGGACACAGCAATAGCTCAAAATAAAACTAGTTTTGGAATCACAAATCCTCTTGCCTCCCTTCCTCATTCTATAATCAAAACCAGAGGAGAAAAAAAGCTGTCGTTTTAAAATTTAAACCATTAATAACAATGTTGGCTAACTGAACAGGTGCCAAGCTGAGATAAACTGACATTTGCAAATAAAACAGACCTATTTTAGTTTTTATGTTACAACACATATACTAGAAGAATCAGAAGGCTACAGTCTTAATAATCTGCACAGGAGATAACGACTTTATCAGAAGTACTTCTGAGATGCAATAAAGGAGGTGACATTTGTTATTTTTGGTAAAATATTTAAAATTAGAATTATTTTAAAATAAAACAAACATTCGTGCTACAAAACAGTTTTACCAAAATGCAGTATTCTTCAGCTGGCTGTACTTCTTTTAGCTCTTAGGAAAATATACTGCTAAATTTTGCACAAAATTGTATAGTTTTAATACACTTCCATGTTTAAGTATTTCACAACATTAGATGAAAACCTACTTACTTTTCATGGCTAATCAGATTATCTCAGAAAACTAAAACGTAAAGTAACTTCCTGTGTAAACTTTCTAAAAAAATAACAACAGCACAGATAGTGTACCTATGTCTTTATTTTATATTTTAGTCAGTATTCCCAATAATCATATAATTCTATGTTTCACCTATCAAATTCAACAATGAATTTGAACAGCCAAACACAGCAAGACAAACAGGTGTAAAAATCAGAGACATTCTCACTCTTCAAAAGCACTCCTCTGAGTGAAGAAACCAGAAATACAGGGTCAACAACTAGTGGAGAAACCATCACTGCATACACTGCATAACACAAGTAGTAAATAGTAACTAAAGAGCATGATTTCTCTAGTAATAGGAAGTTCAGTTACTTTTATCATACCTTTATCTGCTGTCTTCTAAGCATTGCAAGTTCCCTCATATCTCGGAATGGCTGTAGTAAGTACTGGTAAAGCTCTGTGGTAGCTTCTGCAAGACTACTGTAGGCTTCATCTTCCATTTGATACAGTTCAAGCAGCTCTACCATGCTTTCAGTGTTCTTATGTCTTTCCAGAAGCTGTAGAAAAAGTGTCAATTTTAATTAATGTATTAAAACATTCTTGCTAAAAGTGAGTAATTTAAAAAACTTTTTTTTTTTGCCTATCCTCTTGCAGTATATTCCCTCTCCCACAAAATCACCAAACAAACAAAATCTTAACCCCCATCCACATCTTGAGTTTAACCAGTCAAGTATGAGCACATCTCTGATAACCTGAACTCAGGATGTGCAGCACTCCTATTGATGTTTTCTTTCAAAATATCTCTGGAATGTAACAAATACAAGTGCAAAGACAGCTCAGAAAGCAACCTAGTACTAGAATATACAACGCAGTAATCAGATATGCCACTTCCCATGTTTCCCACTTTCAGGTGTCAGGGGGTAAAAAGGGGAAGGAGTGACAGGAAAGGAGGCATAAGCAATGTCACCTTTTGATCATTTTTGGGATTTGGGGTTTTTTGCCTATCTGTACTTTGGATCAACACAGTCCCATTGCATAGTCCCAGCTCCACATATAGAGAAGAATCTATATCAAACAAAACAGTGATCTGCATTTCTGGTAATTTTGCCTTCTGGTGTGTGATTTTAGCCTAGACAGTTCAGACATTAAATTTCAAATGAGATTTTTTTAAAAAAGGAAATTACCTATGTATGATAAACTAAAAAAAACCCCAACAAAACAAACAAACAAAACCTTAAAATAACTTCTGGTTCAAGTCATATAAGAAAACACAACATCATCAAAATCTGTCCACTCCTTCCATTCATTCTTGTGAAGCAAAAAAAAAAAAAAAAAAAAAAAATCTCTTTGTGCAAATTTGCTACACTGCACGTTTTTAATTTAGATGCTTCTTTTGCATCTATTTGGAGCATTTGCCTGGGCAGACCTCATGTGCTGCTGGAAATCTTTAACCATTTCTCAAAGAAATATTCAAGCAGTTAAAAAAAACTAATCTCATACAGAATTATGGAGTACTCGATGTATTTCAAAAAATAAGATTATATGAAATTATTTCCCTTCTTATACAATCTTCAAAGTCTCTTGTCCTTTACATATCATCTCAAAAGCATATGTTCACACTCCAAGTTTACTTAAACTTAACATAGATTAGGTACAATATGGAATAAGCACATAGTATCTTCTATCTGTTCATTCAAGTTGGATGCCAAGCCCACATGAAGTTCTCAGTATACCCAACTGCATCAAGTATTATAACTGGTAAACAAACTAGAGGGAACTGCTGATTAGAAATTGAAGCTTTGGTCAACAGTCCTTTGGGGTCTGGTTCGTTTATATCCCAGGACAGTCAATAGAAGTCTTGACTACATACTGTCTACTCAGTTTGCTCCATTACATTTATATTACTATGCTGTAATTCAGTTACCTAACTACGTAAGAAAAACTTTCTTCGTAATGTAAAGTCCACTTCCGAAGATTCCTGTAACCTGGGCTCTCTTTGAAGCATTACAGGTCAACCAAGATTAGAGAGGATGCAGAAGAGAACGTACAACAGCTCGTACTAGCTTTCCTTACATGTTCAGCACTAAAATAATGGTTAGATGACAAGCCAGGAAGAGCTTTCCATCAACAAGGCTTAGACAAGATAAAAGGTCTGGGAAAAATGGTGTAGAACAGATGTGACACTCCTCAGCAGCATGAGACAATTTGTTATATTACCTAAACAATTTCACCTAGTAAATTGTTCCTATTGCAAAGTAATTTGTAATGCCCTTTTGCTGACTTCCAGCAGCACATAGTATTTTGTGGCATTCGATTCTCAGATTATTGGGTGGCTCACCACAGTCTGTAAAATTGATGTTTTATGAACTTACACGGCTAAACACATATAACATAACCTTTAAGCAGAGAGACAGAAGTCACTCGAGATGCCCTTGGGTTTGAGTCTTAAGTCCCTATGGATTTCATGCATTATTCCAGTTCATTTGCTGTTTTAACCACACAGTGACCTTTTTCCTCAGCAATTCTTTCTTGTTACTAGTGCCTATAAACAGAGTTACCATACTTAAGCCTTATCCTACTTCTCCCTGCAGTGCCAGAAAATCCTCTTGCAGTCCCGATGCAGTCATCTTCCCTCTGTCAAGGTACTGAAAAACCAAATCTTTCTTCTCAAGGCACCCTCTGCAAGAAGGGTCTCTATTATTAGCAGTAGCTCTACAGTACATAGTAATACCCATTTCCTTTAGCTGCTTAGGCTATTAATATCTTACTCAACAAATTCACACCTTTGTTTCATCATGAAGCCCTACTCTGCTACTAGGAAACAAATCCTAGAGGGCAACAAAAAAAGTCATAGAATCATAGAATGGTTAGGTTTGGAAAGGGCCTTAAGATCATCTAATTCCAACCCCTCTGCCATGGGCAGGGAAGCCTCACCCTGGACCATGTTGCCCAAGGCTATGTCCAACATGGCCTTGAACACTGCCAGGGATGGAGCATCTACCACTTCTCTGGGCAACCCATTCCAGTGCCTCACCACCCTCACAGGAAAGAACTTCTTCCTTATATCTAACCTGAACTTCCCCTGTTTAAGTTTAAACCCATTACCCTTGTCCTATCACTAAATTCCTGATGAACAGTCCCTCTCCAGCATCCTCTCAGGCTCCCTTCAGATACTGCTATGGTCTCCACGCAGCCTTCTCTTCTCCAGGCTGAACAGTCCCAACCTTCTCAGCCTGTCTTCATACGGGAGATGCTCCAGCCCTCTCGTCATTCTCATGGCCCTCCTCTGGACTTGCTCCAACAGCTCCATGTCGTTCTTTTCTTGAAGGACACCAGAACTGCACACAGTACTCCAAGCTGGGTCTCACGAGAGCAGAGATACAATTCCCATGAGCTGATTTCAGAGTGAAATTGATTGTATTTTTTTTTTTTTTTGTTTCCATCAAATGTTCACCTTTGTTCTCAGAACATTTTCTCTTTAGCAGAGTGGATATTTGGCCTGTGTCCCGACACTGTAAACCTTACACAAAGAAGGGTTTTAGGAGTAGCATTGTAATACCTGCTAAATAAATGTATTCATTGTATGTAAATATTATGTTCTTGAGACAGCTGTCAGAAGAGGGGCAGGATCACCTCCTTTGACCTGCTGGTCACACTCCTTTTGATGCAGCCCAGTATACGGCTGGTTTCTGGGCTGCGAGCACTGAGTCATGTTCAGTTTCTCATCGACCAACACCCCTAAGTCCTTTTCTGCAGGGCTGCTCTGAATCACTTCTCTGCCCAACCTGTAGCTGTGTCTGGGATTGCCCCGACCCAGGTGCAGGACTTTGCACTTCGCTTTGTTGAACTTCATCAGGGTGACACTGGCCCACCTTTCAAGCATGTCAAGAAGAAACTTACTAATTTCATTCCAAGAACAGAACAAACAGAGCTTTCTTTTTCCTTTACAGGCCATTTTTAAGGCCTATTTAATAGTCCTCCTATTCTGGAAAATCGTCAAAACTTTGTGAAAGTTGGAGTTAAAGTGCCAGGAAATGAAGGACCACTGCAATTTTATGACCATCAGTATAGTACAAAGACATCTTAAGGACAATGAAAGCAAATATCTACTTATAATTAGTTGGTTGTTCTGTGAAAATTCTCTCCATCACTGGAAACAGTATCGATAAAGTAATGAATTATCATTACATTCCTGCACATACAGAAGATAAGTAAATGGGCATTGTTTCAAGGTTGTCCATGTCCAGGTCTATTTGGTGTGCTGCTGAGGTTACCCCAATCCTAAAAGTAATCCTCAATTCCTTCAGAAATACCAAGCTCAAAAAAGAAAAAAAATTTAAAAACACCCAACACAATTGAGGGCAAATTATGCATACAGAATATACATATTCTTGAATTATTAACACACGATAGGTACCCATTCTTCCTTCCTATGGTAATGAAGGTAACGTTGCACACAGAATCCATTTCCTGTGACTAATGAGGATGTCTCTGCATGAAAACGGTGATGAAATTTTAGTTGAATTACAGTTGCCAGAAAATACATAGCAAAACATGAAAACTTACTTGGAAAACAAAGAGTATCATCTTATTTGGTTTAGAGCAAAGACCAAAGAGCTACTGACTAGGAATGTTCTTCAAAATAGGTAGGAAGTTTACCAACCTGCAAGCACTGGTTACATACAACCTCATTACAACCATCAATCTATTAACATGTTCTTCTACAGGCTTATTCAGACATAGATAAAAAACACCCAAATATTAACCTTTTCTACGAATTTTGCAAATGAGCTCAAAAGCACCTTGAAATTATTTTGTCCTGTCAGATTAACACCACAAAACTGGGACCTCAAATCTCACTCGAGTAGAGTTACATGAAAGAAAGAAGAAACAGAAGCGTGAAAAAATATAGGTTTGAAAAAGAAAAAAAAAAAACAAACAAACAAAAACCAAACAACAACCCACAGAGAAATGATGACATGCATTTGAAATTACTGTTATGGTACGTGCCAGGTGGCAAGAAGGCCAATGGCATCCTGGCTTGCATCAGAAGTAGTGTGGCCAGAAGGATCATCCCACTGTACTCAGCACTGGTGAGGGTGCACCTCGAATACTGTGTTCAATGCTTGGCCCCTCACTCCAAAACAGACACTGATGTGCTGAAGTGAGTCCAAAGGGCGGCAATGAAGCTGGTGAAGGGTCTGGAGCACAAGTCTGGTGAGGAACTGGGGTGGTTTAGTTTGGAGAAAAGGAGGCTGAGGGGAGGCATTATCGCTCTCTACAACTACTTGAAAGGAGGCTGTAGCAAGGTGGGTGTTGGTCTTTTTTTCCAAGTAAAAAGTGATAAGACAACAGGAATGGCCTCAGGTTGTCCCAGGGAAGGTTTGGACTGGATATTAGGAAAAATTTCTTCACCAAAAGGGCTGTCAAGCATTGGAAGAGGCTACCCAGGGAAGTGGTTGAGTGACCATCCCTGAAGGTATTTAGAAGATGTGCAGATGTGGCACTTGGGGACATGGTTTAGTGGTGGACTTAGGTTAATGGTTGGACTCAATGATCTTAAGGGTCTTTTCCAACCTAAATGATTCTAAGGGACATTGTATGCTCTCTCACTTTTTGGAACTGATGTGATTACCAATCAACAAGTCTTCATCGGTATGGTGTGGTATGAACAGAAGACTGATAGCTTTGATTGTGCTTCTACACAGAGCCTTGTAAGCCTGATGAGTCCAGGCTGCTTTATTACCACCAGTCCTAAAGGAGCACTGACATAGGCGACAGATGGTGCCCAACTGGCCGCACAGAGGACCTCTCCCACTTTGCTCTATAAAGCAGTCAGATGGAAGCTTTCCTGTTCTGGATCAAAGTCAGCTGAAGCATTTTTTTAGTTGGCTGCCATCCAAACAGCATTCATAGTACTGGATAACAATAATGCTGGGTCTAGCACAGAATCCACTGAATTAACAATGTCATAAGGCAAACCAGGATCTCCAGAGACTCACAGCTAGTTCAAGTGTGTGAAAATGTTCCAATTTTCAAACAGCCAGTGTGAATAGACAATACACTATATTAGAAACATGAAAATTCACCTGATACCTTTTAGTAAGATTGAGACATTGGTTAGCTGGCCAAATGCCTAAACCAACCTGGTACTTTAAAATCACACAGTTTTCAAAATGTTAGATTAAAATACATGAACAATTTTTGTGGCATGTTTTATGCCCTGCTTATGATTAAGTCTCAGCAAAGACATCCAGGTTACTGTTCATTTACTTCAACAGTCTTGATATGAACTTCTTACTTTCACAATTTTTTAACTATATTATTTAAAGAAGTGGGTGGAGAAGGGTAGAGTAACATCCTGTACACGACTGACTAGCGCTATAACCATTGAATACTGCATTTATTTTAAGAATCATGTTTCACAGATGTTACATTGTTCACAACTAAATGAATCCATATATTTTAGGCAACTGTTATGCAGAAAGATTCTAACCAGCAGGAAACACTTTTTTTTTTTTCCCAATTTAACAGCACATGTATTTGAACTATATAACAGACTAATTTATGTTATTTCTGTCTTCAGTATTTTAAAAAATTATATTTTATCCATAAAGATTTAAAAGTACTACAGCAGGCAGGGCAATTATGTGCAGATTGCCCTCAGTTGGGAGAGCAGTCCAAAGCTTGATTTAATCACTTAAGAGTCAAGTCTTACATTTCCTTGGCTCTAATTTTCAAAAATTTCCCCATTACTACTATTTTATAAAAGCATCGCAGTGTGACACACACCCATTTTTAGCTAAAACAGGCTATGAAGATATTTTTCAGTGTCTTCCTAAGCTTCTTCATATTTTTGGATAGTAATTACAGAATACCCTATTTTCCTATGAATTCAGATTATCGGAAGCCTGATAGTAACATCTGACATTTCTAGGAAGAATTCTAAAGATTTTTATTTGAAGTAGCATATTTAACATCACCGGTAAAAAAAATACAGTAGTGCACATAAAATAGCTTTTAGATACTGCATCCTCTCTACTGAAGCAGGATCTTAAGAGTAAAACACCAAACCCTCCTGCTGATACATTTGCAACAGTCTGCAATGGGTTCCAGACAATGGGTTCCAAAATAACTAGCGCTTTAGATTCAAAATCTTATCAGCTGAATTTAGACTGCGATTTCTCACATCAGAGCATGCTTAAAATTGTTTCTATTCTCTCTCTTTTTGAGCTATACTTAAGCAAACAAAAAAAAAAATCTTGTTAAAAGGTCCTGGTAAGGAGCACGAGTCTCAACTACATGAAATCTGTACTGCGGGCAAACTGCTTTTCTCTGCCTTACATTCATGGTCCTGTATCTAAATGTCACCTGTTGATGCTAAAAGATCAAGACTTGTTGGACATTCAGCTTTCTGTTTGCATGACTGCATTGCCATCAACAGTCCCTACCTTTGTAGTCTAAAAAGGCCTTTTGCATTATTGTAGCAAATGAATGTCCCAGTAACGGACCAAAGCCTGACTCTCCAATACAGATCCAAAATACATTTTAATTTTGGGAGGAGAAATCATTTACAAGAATACAAAACATGGATACAGAGTTGGGATAGCATAAACAAATCAGGTAATACTGCCCAGCACGAGAGGTGTGGGAACCAGCACTACTTATGTCAAACCTCTTTAGATTAAAAGAAGATAAAAATAAGTGAATTCCATATTAAACTTATTTGAAACCACACAGCTTACAATTGGCACACAAAGCAATCAACCACCTACTGAGTGGACAAAAATGTCTAATTTTTTTTCAAACAGCCTTCTGAAGATAGGAAATTGGACACGTATGCTGCTGCACTGCAAAGGTTATTCTCTGGATTTGGGGGGGATTTTCTAAATGGGAGTCTACAAAAGGAAAGCAAATTAAAATACTCAAATGCACACACAAAACACTCGTAATAACCAAGTTCAAAGTTTGCAGTTATTCTAACAAACAAGCAGTAAACACACATGCACACACACGCGCAAAAAAAAGTCCAAGAAAGATACTGGAAAATGAAACACAGGGTGTTTGAAACATAAAAAATAAAAATAATACCCCCCCCCCCCCTCAATTCCATAAGACGTGTGTTTCAGGTCTCTGAAGAACTGCTCATACCAAGGGAGCCAGTGTACCTCAGTACGTGTGTGCAGACATGTACTGGCTATAGGTGGCAAGGTTTCGGTAGTGGGGACATCTATAGGGCTAGCATCTGTGAAAAGAAACCAGAAGCTTCCCCTGTGTCTGACAGAGCCAATGCCAGCCAGCTCCAGGGCAGACCCACTCCTGGCCAAGCCCATCAGCAACAGTGGCAGGCACCTCTGGAATAACATGTTTAAGAAGGAGAAAAAAACTGCTGCACAATAGCAGTCAGAGAGAGAAGTGGGACTATGTGAGAGCAACAACTCTACAGATACCAAGACCAGTGAAGAAGGAAGGAAGGAGATGCTGCATGTATGGGAGCAGAGATTCCCCTGCAGCCCCTGGTGCAGACCATGGTGAGGCAGGCTGTGCCCCTGCAGCCCATGGTGGAGCAGCTCTACCCCTGCAGCCAGTGGAGGACCCCACACCAGAGCAGGGAGATGCCTGAAGGAGACTGTGACTCCACGGGAAGCCTGCACTGGAGCAAGCTCCTGATGGAACCTCTGGACTCAGGAAGAGGAGCCCATGCTGGAGCAAGGGAAGCGTGTGAGAAGGAAGGAATAGCAGAGACAACATGTGATGAACCAACTGCAACCTCTGTTTCCATACCTCTGTGCCACTCAGGGGAAGGAGGCAGAGAAATCAGGAGTCAAGTTGTGCTGAGGAAGAAGGGAAGGGCCAGGTGAAAGCATTTTTAAGATGTGTTCTTATTTCTCATTTCCCTACTCTGATTTGACTGGCAACAAATTAAACTAATTTCTCCAAGTCCAAACTGTTTTGCCTGTGATGGTAACTGCCAAGTGATCTCTTCCCATCGTTATCTCAGTCCACAAGCCTTTCATCATATTTTCTCACCAGACCAGCTAAGAAGGGGGAGCAATGAAGTGGCTTTGGTGGGAACCTGTGGCCAAAGTCAACCCACTATAAAACAGCACACCAGAAGGCTGCATGCTGCAGAATGCCTGGCCCCTCTTCACTCATAAGAGCTACCTGCATTTAGACCTACATTACTTAGGTTACATTGTTACTCCTAGGACAGTAACAATTACTTTTCTCAAGTTCACTTACACTGCCTACCAAAATGCACTTCATTTCAACACACTGCCTGTAATACAAGTCCATAGAAACGAGAAAGAACTGAACTGGGTCACAAAAACTGAAGTAGTATTTTAATGTAGCCAAGCGAGCCAGAACATTATTTCTATGTATGCATCATTACTGAACAATGCAACTTCTCTCCTCCCACCCAAAATTCTAAATAGTCTCAGCAGAACTGTATGTATATATACATAAAACTTATTGGAATATCACAAGCCTCAGGCTTAAAGCAGCCAACTCTGACAGTAATATATGGCACACCAGATCTCTTCTGAAAGCTCAAGTGGGAGATGTCAACAATTAAAACCCATGCAACTCCTTTTCTTTAAGCAAAACATATGTGTAACATCACAGTAAAGTTGCTTTTATCTGAAGATGGTACTTGTCTGATCACTCTACCTTACTGTGTGATGTGGCTGTGCCACTCCCGAGTTACACTACCATGCCAAATGAGTGCCTACAAAAACAGGTGTTATTTTTAATTCAGTGTATTACTTAGAATTGCATAGTCACAAATAAGCTGTAGAAATCATAGAAAACAAGGGCGAATTGCATAGAAATGCTCATCGTACAGGAGTGCTAGGCTATTTTCTCTTGTTGGTAACACAGAAGTAAGTATTTACATTGTAATGTAATTTGACGAACAAAATAGATCTGTTAACTGTATTCCAAAGTTATCATGGCCACGCTGGGACTCTTTCCCTTTGGAAAAATGGCAAAATAACTAAAAGATACAGTCACTAATGAATCACTGATCAGTTTGAACATGGTAACTCTGAACAAAAAGACTTCTAGGCAACACCTCACCCTAGAGGCTTGGCAAAGAGCTTATTTTACATATGTCCTAATGAGTTCTAAGTATTTTTTTTCCTGCAAGAATCTGAAAAAAAAAACCCAAAAATACCCAAACCCTAAGCCAGAAGACTGAGAACATACATTACATAAGTGTTCATGCTATGCCATAAAATATGTTAGATTTTGGTCCACAGACTCTGTTCTGTGTCTCTAAACTATGTTATTAATCATGAAAACATTCCAGAGCCTCAAAACTGACAACTGTCCCAAGAACATAATATTTACATACAATGAATACATTTATTTAGCAGGTATTACAATGCTACTCCTAAAACCCTTCTTTGTGTAAGGTTTACAGTGTCGGGACACAGGCCAAATATCCACTCTGCTAAAGAGAAAATGTTCTTTTATGAGAACAAAGGTGAACATTTGATGGGAAGAAAAAAATTAAGAGGTATAATCAATTTCACTCTGAAATCAGCTCATGGGAATTGTATCTCTGCTCTCGTGAGACCCAGCTTGGAGTACTGTGTGCAGTTCTGGTGTCCTCAAGAAAAGAACGACATGGAGCTGTTGGAGCAAGTCCAGAGGAGGGCCATGAGGATGATGAGAGGCCTGAAGCACCTCCCGTATGAGGACAGGCCGAGAAGAGAAGGCTGTGTGGAGATCTCACAGCAGCCTTCCAGTATCTGAAGGGAGCCTACAAGGATGCTGGGGGGGGACTCTTCATTAGGGACTGTAGCCATAGGACAAGGGGCAATGGGTTTAAATTTAAACAGGGAAAGTTCAGGTTAGATATAAGGAAGAAGTTCTTTCCTGTGAGGGTGGTGAGGCACTGGAATGGGTTGCCCAGAGAAGTGGTAAATGCTCCATCCCTGGCAGTGTTCAAGGCCACGCTGAACATAGCCTTGGGCAACATGGTCCAGGGTGAGGCTCCCCTGCCCATGCCAGGGAGATTGAAACTAGATGATTTTAAGGCCCCTTCCACGCAAACCACTCTATGACTCTATGATACCCTATCAGCAACACTGAATTAGTACTCTTACCAGTTTTACAGTGCATTTAGCGTGGTAGCAGATATTCTCAAATGTCTGATAAACCTAACATTAGACTTAAAAATTTAATTCAAAGCAGGTAAAGCATTGTGACAATACCAGATTCAAAGCACTGTAAGGATGAGTTTATTTTTTTAAGCTTAGCTGAACTAATGGCTTGCTCCTATTGAAAGAAGACCCCATTTCCCTTCTCCTCTTCCTTCTCTTTTTCCAACTCCACCCTGGTTCCTTATTCCTTCTGCTCTCAAGTGACCTCTTCTACCACTGCACTGGATTTGGTATTTCTCAGACCCTTTAACAATATAACTGAGCATCTGGCAGAAAGCTGTTTCTGTGGTTTCTCTTAGTAATTTACTGAGGTTTACTGAGTTCAGTCAGCACACCACAAGGACAGAGAAGCACAACAGGAAGGAATGCAAAGCTGAATGGCAGAGGACAGAAAGAGACAGGATCTCCCCCTTTCAGCACTAGCAAGCTGATGATCCAGTTCTTCAGCTCCCTTAAAGGTGGTTACATCATCCACATTCTTGAAACCCTGGACAACTGCTGACAGGTAAACCAAATGGCCCTGTGGGTGATTTCTCAAGGCTGGTATAGGTCAATACTGCTTCAGCCTCTACAGCACATTACACAATAGTGAAATCATGGAGAGGCAGGTCTACGAAGGAAATAGCATTTTGCATGACTAAATGCAATTTTAAAAACTTCTAAACTAAAATAGTGGGGATTTTATTTAAAAGCTGAATGTAACAGTCAAAAAAGCCCAGCAGAAATACACTTTTACAGTCCACTACCCATACAATGGTTCGGGTTGGAAAGGACCTTAAGATCATCTAGTTCCAATCCTTCAGCCATGGGCAGGGACCCAAAAGTTAAATAAATTCCTGAAATCCTGGATCACTATTTTTCTTCTTACTTTAACAGCAAATGTCATATAAATTACAAGTTGTTAAATAACTTTAATAACAGTACAACATTTCAGACAAAAGCCATTTATATTAGTATCAGGTGCACACAGACTTTTATCCTGCAGTGTTGATTTTGTTCTTTTTTTTCCATGGAGAAATGAAAGAGAAAGGATACATAGTTTAAACATTATGGAGAAATAAAATCCACGCCTGAAAAAGCAGCATGATAAAACACAGCTGGAACAATACATATCATTTACCTATTAATTGAACTCTTCCAGAATGGCTCCAATAATGCAAGTAATTTAAGGTTTCTTAAACTCCTCCCACATATGGATTTTTTTCTGAATTATACTACTGTGAAGTGACAAAATCTACAATTTAAAATTCTGACATCTGATGATTATAACTATCAGATTACTGAAGGCTGAAGAACTTGGGCTCTGAAGCCCAGTGATATTTGTAGACAAACTATAAATTTTCAGAAATTTCTAAAACTGATCTACAGATTTTCTTCCTCAAAAGTTTCACAACTGAATACATTTGTTTCTTTCTTCCTCTCTCCCCCCCCCCCCCCAATCGCCTTAAAACACATATAAAGCCCACAGCATTATTTAAAGTTCGGTTTTGGTTTGAGGTTTGGTTCGGGTTTTTTTTTGGGGTGGGGGGGAGCACTAATCAAATGAGTTCTATTTTAATCATAGGGTTCAGCTAGAAAACCCAGAAAGGTTCCTTCTAATATAATAATCTATGATTCTAACTTATTGAAAAATCTTTTGCAATACTCTCTCCCTCAAGTAATTCAAAACAAGTAATGATGCAATGCTGTTACACGTAAAGTTGTGCTACTGCTAATTTTAGATGACCCACATAAATTGTTTGCAAGTCATCACAAATGAATGCTAATTGATTATTTAAAAAACATTTTTCAAAGGAAAAAAAACCCCATCCAGTTCCTTCACACCCATATCACAACATTTTTCCACAAGGTCATATAAACATTCACCTAAAATGCATTTGAAAAGTATTATAACAAAAGATACTGAAAATTTGTTTGTTTTATGTATTTATGAAAGCAGAAGTACTCAACTTACTTTCAGGAAAAAAAAAATTAAGAGGTTGTTGAATGACTGGAATTGTTTTATAACATCTTTCTCGACGAAAAAAAAAAGTCCACTAAGCATTCAAATTTGCCTGAATGGGTAATGATTGTCTGCCCCATATGTAACAAAAAAAACAAAACAAACAAACAAAAAAAAATTTCCATACATTTGGTAACTTGTACTATATAAATACAACAAAAAGAAATAGACAGAAAGGAAACCAGAAACCCCAATGATCGGGTCTTACAAGTAAAAGGTTTTTAACTGAAAACAACCTCTGCTAAAATGTTTGCAACTGGTGAGCGAAGATACACCACCAGCATTCTATTTACGTCTACTCCGAATGGCTCCAGACGATGACTTTCAGTAACTACCTTGCCAGGGAAGCTGTCATCACAACAAAGCACCTTTCCGCCTACAACCTTTGGAGTTATCCAAAAGGAAAATCCAAACTGCACAAATAAGCCTTTAATAAAAAGTTACTAATAATAATGGACATAGTTGACAAGCAAAATCCAGCAAATAAGGAGACATTTATGGAGACATTTCAAGTTAACATCTACTACTGTGTGTTAAAATTCTTCATGAAGTTTTCAGTCAAACTAATAATGGTTTGGTTTACATTTCAGGCACAAATTCTTAAGAAAATGGAAATTGGGCAAGTTTCAACAACAAACTAATTAAAACAAAACCACACTTCCTTTATTAATTTATACAGTTTATGACTGGAAGATACTATGAGATCATCCAATCTCCTGCCCAACAGATTTGGACTATTTTCTTTGGGTTTATAACCCTCTTTCAAGTTATGTGAGGGCTTCAAGAATTCTTCTTAAAGACTAACCCACATTCTAGCAAATGTCACCAGCAGATTTATGATGAGATCATACTGTTACTTCCTGCAAGGGCACAACAATTCTGTCTTCATCATTCTTAAAACATTCTTGCATGTTTGCTATTAAACAGCACTGGTCTTAGAGCTGTGATTTTCAGTGAACTATCCAAGATCTTTGTTCTGAATGGTTACAGTGATACTAGTACTGTGCAAGATACATGAGCAATTCAAATAAATTGTTCCAATGTATCTTAACATTGGCTCGCTTCCTCAAAAACTCTCCATCTTCTAATCTAGATCAGCATATATTACATGGTTAAACCTACAGTTGCTGTCAGCCTCATAATCCCATTCCTTAGAGCACTACCACACTGAATACCAGTAGCAGGACAATTTTTTTCTGGACACTCAGTAAAATGTTTACAACAGCAGAATACCTTATTTACAAGCTTTTACTACATAGCAAACTAACAATGACTTGTGACATATTTTAAAAAAATAAAGTTATTTCAATTAAAGGGGGGGGGGTGTTTTCTAGAAAAGAGAGAAGAAACAATGTAACTGTTGTATTTCTCGCCAATCCTGCATATTCCAGTCACCCAAAATCGCAAAATAGGTTCTAGGTGCAGGCTTCTCTACAGAGTTCAATACATATTTATTTGTTCCTCTTGCTTTTGTACAATACTAAAAAAAAAAAATAAATTACAGTGAACACATACTGAAACACCCAGAGTAAAATTATGCTAACACACTAAATGTTAATAGTTGATTCTTCTCTGGAGAAATTAAAGGAGGAAGTGGATTGAGCCTATTTAGAAGATATTCTCAACCGCTAAAGCAACATGCTCAACATCCCACAATCCCACCTTATTTTACTGCCTATTTAGCAGATAACAGTCTTGAGCAACAGCTCAAATATAGATATGCAAAATCACTAAGTCGATATGTATCTTAAAAAATATCACAATTCTTCTTCCCTCTCTTCCTATCCTAGCTTCCTTCTCTTTCTACTATATTCCTTATGGCTAAATTTTAATTTCTTGAAAGCATTAAAAAAGTTTTGCAGATGGAACTTTAGTTTCATGGAGTCATCACCTCAACTGAAGTTCTCTCCAGTAACATCAATATCTGGGTAGACTGCAATGGTATGTTTCTACTAATTAAAAAAAAGAATGTTACAAGTGCCTCTTCAAAGAGGAAAAAAATGTAAGAGCAGCCATTTCTGCAAACCTCTGCTTTTCAACGCCTTCTTCAGCTCTGTGGTAGCAATATTTACATACAGAAAGAACATAAAATTCATTGACCATCTGTAAGCAGGGTTTTATCATATTATAGAAAGAAATGTAAAAAGATTAAATTATTAGAATCAATCTGCTTTTAAATTCTAAACTTGTCTGGGTAATACTATCTCAGCCAGAAATGGAGACAAAAGAGATGTTACCGGATTAATAAAGCAGTTTTAAAAGGCACTGACTTGAAAGTAAGACATTCAATTGAGGAGAAAGAAAATTGTAGTGGAAAATTTGAGAAAGAAATATTCAAACAAAGAAAGGTAAACACAAAGAAAAGACATCCCCAGAAAAAGAAAAAAGCTAAGAAATTAAGTAAGCTGTGAATCCCAAGCAGCACAATGGGTTACAGAATATTTATTACATTCATTACTATACGGCCTTGAACGCTTCCAGGGATGGAGCATTCACAACACCCTTGGGCAGCCTGCTCCAGTGCCTCACCACCCTCACAGGAAAGAACTTCCTCCTTGTATCTAACCTGAATTTCCCCTGTTTAAGTTTGAACCCATTACCCCTTGTCCTATCACTACAGTCCCTGACGAAGAGTCCCTCTCTGGCATCCTCGTAGGCCCTCTTCAGATACTGAAGGCTGCTGAGTCCTCCACATCTTCCAGTACTATGACATGTCATCGTGAAGTGTTTTAACTTATAACATGGATTTACCTTCACAGAACACAATTCAGACACACACTGAAACTCTGAAAACAAAGTATCCATGTGATTTAGATTTTTATTATTTGCCAAAAAGGAGACGGGGAAACTACTCCACATCTACTTCCTACTGGGTTTGATGCTTCCAGAATGAGTCAGGTGTGAACTTTCAGTACCCAAAATGATGAGCCTTTAAAATATTTGTTAACTTAGGACTAGTTTGTAACAACCTGAAATAACTGTTAATAACTCCAGCTGCAAATTAGATAAATAAAAAGATGATGGCTGACAAAGATAAACACTAAGAAAATATCCTATCTAGGACAGCAACAGAAGTACTAGCCAGAGTGCTAGTATCATGTAGGCATCTCCTAAGAACTTGGAACCTACTTGCCTGTGCTACAGAGCATGCCCTACAGGTGCTGACATATTTTGGATAGTAGAAACTTACAGCACTGGTGCAGTACTTAAATAGCCTATTTACAAAGCAATTCGAAGTGAATCAAAACCATTTTACTGGAAATAAGCATTCGCACCTACAAATAATGAGTATGTAAAAAGCAGCATTCAAACTAAACAGCTTAAATTTCCAGAATGCTCAGCGTTAGTCTTAACTCTACTCCATTCATACCAATAAGAAAAAAAGAACCAAATAATGTCTTATTTTAATCCTGTGTGCCCCCAAAGTTAAATCTGAACAAGTGTACTCTACTGAGATACTTCGTGTATCTTCTAAATTGCACTTTTCTTTGCTATTTGCATAAAAAGGTGTTACATTGGTTTTGATGGAAACACTACCGCTGGCAATTTTTTGTGTTACTGGAACACTAAGTACTTTTTTGTGGTGTTCTATGTTATTTACTTTTCAATTATTTTTGAGTTTGATGTTGAATATCTCTTTAAATCACATTGTGCCTAGCAGTAAATCACAGAACAGCAACAGGTCATCTTACCTTTGGAAAATTTGCATTTCTGGTACAGTGCCTCACTACCTACCACATACACACTTATTTTAGAACTGAATGCACATGGCCAAAAGCAATTCTCCTAGTTACTGAGATGATCCTGGATATTGTCTTTCACTAAAATATTAGGACAGATTCAACAAAACAAAATAATAGCCTATAGATATTATTTAGCTTGTTTGATGTAAACAGAAATATGTGACAACACCTTTGGAAAGCAACAAATATGAAATTCTGTGATTTTAACTGAACCAATTCCTTGCCAATTCATGTGATTTGAAAATCATACTTCATTCATTCAAAACAACAACAAAAAACCCCAACCCCTGCCTACTAAAGCTGTGCAGAAGTAGTTAAAAAAAAAAATTGCATCCATAGTGAACTGAGAAGAAAATAAAGTGACCATACAGCTTTCTGTAAAAAAATCCTACATTTTCTTCTCATATAAGTTGTTACTGTAATAAAATAGATGACATATTTTTCTTGAGCATTTCCAGACCTTCGAATCAAAAGAAAATTAAGCCAACCAACACAAGATAAAAGTTTTCAGGCCTGTTTTCGTACTTAGTAAAATATTCCACTATACAGAGGAAGGACATTCAAAACAGCAGCAGGTCCTCATTCTCAAGGCAGACTTCAGTTAGCCTCAAAAAATAAGATGCTCTCAGAATTTCTTCAGAATTTAATCATGCACTAAAAAATGTTTCTGAACTTTTGTATTACTTTCAAAAGCAATTTGTAAGAACATACACGGAACAGAGATGCAAAATGGTCTTTTAACAGACTGCGTGCAGCCACTAGAATTCATAGATTTTTACAGAACAACAAGAAAACAAAAGCAAGTCTCTGCCTAGTTTTGTAACTGGCATTCAAGATCCTATAAACTATTATCAATCAAGTTTCAGACTGTAATAGCAAGTAAGAGCTATATGAAACAGGGACATTCCCCAGTGCCATTAATACAAAGATGCTGAAGTAAGCATATAATGTTAAGGTAGTCTTCCCAAACTCACAACTTGCTATGCAAGCTCAAGTAAAAGGATAAGCATACAAGAGAATGTTTGTTGGCATGACTAAGCCACCAAACCCTCTTAATCACAGTTTATGCTAACACCACTTTTTATTCAGGAAAACTGTGACTAGGTTCAATCTTTTGCCAACACAGCACTCAAAGAGATAAACCACCATCTTTGATATTACTACACTCACAAAAAATTTACAATGTACACTCAGCCTAGAAAAACTCCTCCCATGTTACAGGAGGAACACAGACCAGAAACTGACAGGAGCAAGAGCACACAGGTAAACTTTTTCTGCCTTCTAGATGCAAAGCTTAAGATTTTAGAAATACTAGTCCATAAGCTGGAATCCCAAATATGGATTTCACTGGCATCCTCACTGCTGCCTCATCTTTTTATCCGGTCATTAGCTGATTCTGTATCTTGTCTCCATTAAGGGAGCTCAGACCCCTAGCTGAGCACCCAAGGATTTTTTTAAACAGGCATAAACTTAATAAACAAGGGCTCCAACCAAGTGTCTATGAGTTCTCAAAAATGAGGTAGAATAATATTTGCTTCTTTAGATACAAGTTTTTAGTTTAACATAAACTGACTTCCTAAACTATTCCAGAACTGATACTTTTATTTGAAAAAGTAAAAGATGTGTTATTTCAAAACTGCAAATTATGCAGAAGAAATTGAGGTCACACAGTTCTGCCACAACTTTTTCTCCTCATCTTGGATCTGTTTCTACTTGCAATATTCTTTTGGCTTATTAAAGGTCTATAATTGAGACAGAGATAAAAATTACTATTGCAAAAAGCAACAATTATTAACTGCTGTGAAAATAAACTGCCTTGTGTTGAACTTATGGAACGCAACAGATGGCCAAGTAGGGGTTACTGAAGCAACAAACACAAGGTTTTGTTGCTCACTTTGCTTCTCCACCCTAAAGAATATAATCAACAGAAACTGCAAGCATTTCTCAAGTAATATTTTAACTGCAGAGAGGAATTTATCCTGCAAAAAAAAGAGATGAAATATGAAATAAGTATAAACCAGAGATGTATTTTAAAACGTTATGCCAAGGTCTTGGGAGTCCTAAACTTGGTTTTTTTGCACAATTTTATATTACTGAAGCCCCTCCATGTTCATTATGCTTCTAGATACCATTTCAGTTACCAGTGCTACTCAATCATTTCCCTTTTCCCAAAAACTTCTTATAAGAGGTATCATCCAAAATCGCAGGAAGCCAACATTCCTGCAATCAGCTAGCCAGCAGAATCAGCTAACAGGCAGCCTTCAAGCACAGATGGAAAAGTAAATTAAAGACTCAAAAAATTCTTTACTGTGAGGGTGGTGAGGCACTGGAACAGGTTGCCCAAAGAAGTGGTAAATGCTCCACCTGTTCAAGGCCAGGCTGGACAGGGCTTTGAGCAACCTGGTCTAGTGGAAGGTGCCCCTGCCTGTGGCAGGGGGCTTGCAACTAGATCATCCTAAGGTCTTTCCCAACCTTAACTATTCTATGATTCTATTTAACATGGATTCAGTAGGTTTTCTTCAAAGCATGAGAAACCTTTACCTCAGAAATACCAAGGAGTATCCATCATCCATTGCTTATGTTGCTTAGAATTGCAATGACAAGAATATCAGTATTTGCTTAAAGAAAGACATTTCCTGTGGACCAACTAGTAATAGGTAAGGAAGAGAAACCTGAGAGCCAAGAAGGAAAGAACAGGTCATTCTATTGCTTTCTTTTCTTAAATGTGAACTATCTTTAATTAAAGAAGGCTCAATTTACACAACTGACAATGACAGAAGTACAGCTGTGCTGACTTTAGGTACACGACTGGATTGGTTACCATGGGAAAGGCAGGATGTACAGTAGTCAAATACACACATACAATGCTCTGCCATTTTGTCCGCACAAAGTTCTGAACATAAACAGAGAACAAGACACTGTAATTTAGAGATCTTGACAGATAAAGCTTGCATAGCATACTGGTAACCAGTTCCTTTTTTGCTGCTAATACTGGTGCTAACAAAATATAAGCTGAGACTCTCCATGAAACAAATAGTTCTTGCTCAGTAATACCACATTAGTGTTTCAGAAAAAACCCCGCAGGCTTTGACCTAGGCACACAGTTCCCAAACTCCACATATTTAACAGGAACTTCTCCTATACTGCTCAGTTCCTTATAAGAACTGCTGAGCTGAAGGCTAAGTCAATCTAAGCACACGCTCCCAAGCATTCATGCAGTCAAACAAAAAAAAGTAAAAGACAGTATGATTTCAAATTCTCTGGACTAAGACTATTGCAAAAGACTATTACACTAATTGACAGTTGTACACCAAATTTAACGAGGATTACTTCAGCCCTTTAAATAACCATGAAAAAAAGACGAATCAGAATTACGTACCCTAACACAACACTTTGGAAATAAGCTTTTACCTGACAGTGCTACACTCGGATGCTCTTATCATGATTTCATCACTGATAAAATAATTTTCTCATTCTCCGTAACTCCAGTCACTAAGGAAAAGCTCTGCCTGAATCCTACGAAGACTCAAAACTACGCCATCAAAAACAGACAGCACACAGATATACTCATACTCTATCAAGGGAAAAAAAGTTCACCACCACGTATTTTTGAACACACAACATCAGCAGGATATGATATATGCAGGCAGCTGAAGCAGCCAAACTTGACCTATACCATTACAACAGAACTTAGATGCTGTTTGCAAAAATAAAAACTTCCATAACCTGATTCATATATACAGTCACGCCTAGACAGATCCTGGTACATTCTGGACCAAGGCCACTGAAACATAAAAACCAGTGTAAAATTCTCCTTTTACACTGGGGAAATCTGGGCCCTCATATACCTCAGTCCACCAAGAGGTGAAAAAATTCTCACACCCTGACACTAGAAGTTAGTTAGCCGAAACTCCTTAACTACTTTCATCTAAACAGTACACAGTACGAGACATGGCGTGCCCTGAAACATACAAGTCTTGCCAGACACTAGCAACAGCAACACAGTAAATACTCCCTAGGAACAGACAGCTTGCTTTTTAAAATCGCAACTCCAAGAACTTACCAGCTGAACAAAAGCTGTAATTACTCCAATTCCACTGGAAAACATCATCTCCCTTGAAACACCAGATTCAGCACCCAGACCCTGTAAGAACCTAAAATATTTTGGCCTCAAGTGCCTAAATTGTACTGTCAAAATAAACACCACATGTTGCTGCTCCCATTAAAGAGAAAAATTAAGACTCCCAACACATTCTGGTGCAAAGCAATGCAAGAACAAAAAGCTGGGAGCAAGACCTTGCCAAATCCATCACATACTTGTTCACAAACATCTACATTTGACTGTACAGAATAAAGCAGTGAGCTACACTTAAATGACAAGGGAAATCTGCACATTCTTATATCCTGGCCCTAGAGACCTTGGAAAGGTTAAGCCTCATTTTCTTACTAAGATTTTCAAAGCTTTTTTTTTTCTTTTAACTAGACGTTTTTCCTGTATGGTTTTGGGTTTATTTTTGTCCCATAGTTCGATCAATTCGAACAGTAGGAGCAGCCAGCGAGAACAACTAAAGATGTCACAGAAAAGGTAACACTAAAGTGGTGGTACGCGGACCATTCGGAAGCCTCACCTCCTGGATTCGCCTGCGAGCCCGCTGTAGCACCTCTTCGTAGCCCTTCTGTCGCAGCTCACTCAGACTCTCATAATACTCTTCTGGATCGTCAGTCTCGGTGAAGAGCACCTGCGAGAGGATCTTCCAACCGCAGGTATCCAAGCTGTGCACCAAGTAAACTTGCAGTTTGTAACAGAGAGCGTCCATCTCCTGCTCGGATAGCTCCGGGGCTCCGAACAGCACCGTCCACATGCCCGAGGGCTCCTCGGGGAAGGCAGGCAGGTAGGGCTCCAGCTCCGAGTTCACCGAGCAGAGCTGCTGGTGCACAGCCCGCAAGTCTTGGAAGGAGAAGAGGCCGGCCCAGCTGCACTCCTCCCCGGCGGTCTCCGCGTCGGGAGCGCCCGGCTCTGCTGCCTGCAGCGGCGAGGGCGGCAGCGACAGCGCAGCAGCCGCCTCCTCCTTCCCCAGCTCCAGCACTTCTATCTCTTCGGCAGCACCTGCCGCCTCCGGGCCCCGCTGCGGCCTCCGGGCAGGGCTGCTCTTGGTGCGCAGCGGGCTCCTCGGCACCGCCTCTGCCGCCGCGCCCCGCAGCCCCGACTCGGCGCGGAAATGCGAGGAGCCCCGCGGCAGGCCGCTGTCCCTGCGCACCGCGGGGCTGCCGGCCTTCGGGGTGGCTCTCGGCTCGGGGCCTGAGGGGCCGCCGCGCCGGAGCTCCCGGGAGCCGCTACGCTGGCGCTGCGCCGTACGGTTGTGGCAGGTGATGGCGAACTTGCCCTCGATCTCGTTCCAGGCCACGATGAAGACGAACTTGTGCTTCTCCCGCTCCTGGAAGGCGTGAGGCCTCACGGCCACCCAGTCGGCCTCCAGCGTTTCCTCCAGGGCGAAGGCGGACATGGCGCTGCGCGGCTTCCCGCACGCGCCCCCCACCCTCCCCGCGCCCGTCCCGTCAGCCGCCCCGCAGCCCCGCGCGCCACCTCACCGCCCACCATCAGCCATCTTAGCGGCGGGGGAACAGAGAAGGCGCCGAGGCGGGAGGATGCGCTGGATCCCCACGGGAGCGGCGAGGGAGGCAGGACAGAGAGGAAACCCCTCCTGTCAGCGCGGAGCCCGCCGCAAAGGAGTGCCGCCGCCGGCCCCGCTCCTCAGCCTGCCGCCACGGCAGACAATGCCCGGCGCCCCCGCGCAGGTACTTCACGCGCGTCACGTGGGGCGGGATCTGTTTACAAGCAGCGGTGGCGCTGCGGCAACTCAGCGCCGGCACCGCCCCGCGGCCTCACGAAGCCCCGCCCACTCCCCCGCGGCGCCTTCCCCATTGGCTGCCTGCCCCACCCCGCTGCCTCCGGCGGAGGGAGATGAGCGGGGCCTAGTGCGCCGCCCCGCCCCTTCGCCGCCAGTTTCCCGCCCTCCCTCTTCGCGCTGCCGGGAGGGGGGAGGTGACGGAGCGCGAGGCCACGCCCGTTCCAGCGGACGCAGGCCGCGGCCGCTCGGGCGCCGCGCGCTGCATGCCGGGACGGGCACGTGCCAGGCGGCGGCCGGTGGCGGGTGGGGCGGAGCCGGGCCGGGTCTCGCTGAGGGCGGCGGAGGGAGCGGCCTATCGGGCTCCAGTGCGGTGCCGCGGCCGTGCCTGCACGGCGGGTCCCGGGCGCGCCTTCTGGGCAGCTGCGGACGCAGCGCTGCTTCTGCTTGCCCCGGCTCCGGCGTTGGTGTTGATTCCCCGTCAGGCCCGTTGGGCACATCGACGTCCCCGGTCCTGCACTGGAGCTCCCCTGGCCACTCTCCAGTAGCCTGCAGCTAGTGCTGCCTGCCAGGGCCTCTGCCCTCGAGCTGCCAGGTGTTCAGGTATGGAAGTACATCCAGGCAAGAAATCCTCTCACAGGGAAATGTCTAGAGGATTTGTTCCTGCTTTTCAGAGTCATGGAATCACAGAATGGGTTGGAAGGGACCTTAAAGATCATCTGGTTCCAACCCTCTGCCACGGGCAGGGACACCTTCTGCTAGAACAGGTTGCTCCAAGCCCCATCCAGCCTGGCCTTGAGCACTGCCAGGGATGGGGCAGCCACAGCTGCTCTGGGCAACCTGTGCCAGTGTCTCAGCACCCCCACAGGGAAGAATTTCATCCTAATCAATCTATCTTCTTTCAGCTTAAAGCCATTACCTTGTGCCATCACTACTGTCCCTTGTAAAAAGTCCCTCTCCAGCTGTCTGTAAGCCCCCTTTAGGTACTGGAAGGCTGCTATAAGGTCTTCCTTGAGCCTTTTCCAGGCTGAAAAATCCCAGGTGTCTCAGCATGCCAGCATAGGATTTTTTCACATAAAGTGGTTTGCTGCACGGCTACAGGAAAGGATGTGGTGCTTTGGTAGGTTGTGTGTGTTGTATGGCTTAATTTTGACTAGAGATTAAACCAAAATACTTCAAAGATCCATTACCAAGAGCACCCAATGGCTTGAAATGCAGCAGGAGTTTTTACTTGTGGTTACTGGGCAAGAGTGCAGCCTCTGTGACAAGTCCTGGAGACGAGGGCATGCTCTGAAATGTCTTGGGCAGTCGTGTACGTTTATATGTGAAGTGAACTGCACTGAGAGATGGCATTTTAAGTTTGTGTTGGCCAGTCCTACTTGAGAACTGGTAGTGCCTGAAGTGCTCCCTGAGGTTTCCAAGGATACTGCGGAGCACATAGGTTACAGTAACCCAGGACAGACAACTCCCATAAGCATGTCTGAAAGGAATGATTAATCACCTGTGATTCCAAGGGCAAGGGCCAGTTTCCTGGTGCCCTTCAAGGTATTCCATTTCTCCTGTGTATAAATCAAACAAACAAACAAACAAAAACTTACTATAACAATCCCAGAATACTTGTGTCAAAAATAAGTTCAGGAAACTATGCATTCGCCCATCTGTGATATTGTTGTCCTGCTCCAAATCAAAGGAAGCTTTGGGAAAATGAAACATTTCATTTGTGTTTGCCAGAGAAGCAAGAGTGAGTCACAGCTTTTTTCTAAAGCTTCTGTATTGACTAGCATCCTGTTCTTGGAGGCTGAAGTATTTGAGGAAGATCTCTGGCAGTCCAAACATTCTCTCATCATTAACAAAGCAGCCTCATATACGCAGGAGAATCAAGTTACATCTCAAATACCCAAAGTCACAGTTGTTAATAAAAAGGAGGAAATCATGGCTCAGCAGCCAAAGGAAGGACCATATGTGTGTTCTAAAGCTAAGGGTGATGTGTGCTGTACGTCTTGGAGAGCAGCATTCTGTTCTATTACTGTAGATTTAGGCATCAGATCAAAGCTGATGAAATGATCTGGAAGATTTGATTATACCCTATGCAGAAGTAGCCAAGCAAGCAAAGAATACACTGGTGGAGGAAATACAGTCTCTTTCTGTTAAGTATTCAGAAACATTTTCTGAAGAATGTAAGCAGCAAGCAATCCAATTTTGTCTTTAGTAATGCATGAAAGAAAAATTAAAACAATGGAAGTGCAGCAGTAGATATATATCTCACTATATCCCCAGGCTTAAGAGAATTAAACATGGATTCAAAATTTCTCATCTGCTGAAGAATCAGCCTTAATATTTCAGGTACGCTACTGTAGAGCCTGTGGTTTTTGAAAGCAGTTCTCACATAGCACAGGGGCAAGCTGATGTGATTTAAAGCAGATCCTAGGTAAATGTAAAATTTGTGAGCTGGCTGAAAACTAGTCTGAAAATCACTCAGCTGCAATCAAGTTTCTGATAGGCCTCTTTTCATGCAGCAGAAAAGCTGTACTGTCAGCTCTCAATTGCTATTATATTCCACAAAAATTGTACCCTTACAGAAAAACCTGCAAGGAAATGGCAGTTTTTTAAAGTCACATTATCAAAGAGCACTGAGTAGCCTTCACAGTAACTTCTGGTTTTGGAGAGAGTCATGCATAACTTGCCATTCGTAAAAATATAAAGGGCAGGCTTTTCAGATGTTGGTGAATTATTCCTAAGGGTGGTTAAAGGGAATACAGCTCTAATTTCTACCAAATAAACCAGCAAAAAATTAAAATCTTAAAGACCTAAATTGTCTTCTGAACAGGACTTGTGGTGGGGTGTGCTCTTTATCGCTAAGCAGAAGTGGGTTAGGTAGCACCCAGTCAAGCTGACCTGTGGTTGATTCCCAGTCTTTAAGAAGGTGACAAGTTTGCAGCAACTGAAAGAACTGCTGGGGAGCGTGAAGAAAACATGAGCTGTCTGGAGAGAAGGGAGCTGCTGCCATGCTGCTGCTGAGGACATGGCTCTTCAACGCATGAGGATCCCATCGCTATCATGGAAGCTGCACGTGTGAGAGGCCTAGTTAACCTTACCAACAGGTTGTTGGAAGTAGCAGTTACTCAGTTGACAATCTGGATTATTATAAAACCAATGCTTTTCAGGAGCCACAAGAATTCTGTCACTAGTGGGCTGAAATGTAGGGTTAGGAATTCAGTTGATGTCCTATTTTTTATTTGAAAATTGGATCAAGCGCCAGAACTTTTAAGGCAGGGAGTACTTTGAGTCATTGCTATTCCTGGACAGTCTCCAAGCAGTGATATTTAATAAGATCTTGAATTAGTGGAGAGTAGGTTTGCAGACTTGGAGGAGTTGCTTTGTGGGTTTTCTGCCTTGCAGTATCATTTCTCTGAGCCTGTTTCTGATGGTTCTCAGACATGATCTCAGTTTAGGCCAGTATTGAGAGATCAAGGAAGCTACAGAATCTAAATTCAGCACAAAAGATGGCCTGCCATGGCAGATCTGTACATAACAGGTACAGAACCGGGCTGGTGAATCCCTGTGGAACTGCACATACTCACATGTATGAGGTGGATTAGTAATTGCTGGGTATAAAAGTTTGGGTCCTCTGTGAATTCAATATTTTGAATCCCTGCAAAGTGATCTCACTCCGTGCTGTCTGATTTGTTTTCTGTGTGCTGATGCTGTGAAAAACAACAGAAATACTCCTCTAAGTGTTTGTACAAACGTTCCAGAACCTAGTGTATGACTCTGACAGCATGCTGCAGGCTGAACTGAAATTATGTCCTTCAGGATCTAAGTCTTTGCACACCTTGGGTAAACTAGTTTTAGTACAAAGTATTTTTGATAAAACCAGGTCTCATCTGGGAAGCCTGATTTAAAGTTTGATCAGTTCCAAACAACTGCTGTTGCAGGATGATTTCTGTCCAAATACAAGACTATAGTATTTTCAGTTAACCAGCTTTACAATTCCTTATGGTAGTTGAGATGAAAGGGGGAAAGGGGAATATTCAACAGCATGCTTCAAAGCACCGTAGCATCAGGAGTATTTTTAGGTGCCCTGAAATTGCTATTGAGTATTGTGCTTAGCACAGCTGTGCTGGACAAGCATTTTTAATAGGTGTCTGTTGATAGTATGATTCAAATCTTAATGTGGGCAAGCCAAATAGCATATCTGTTTGTTGTTAGTGGGAGTCTTTTTTTCTGGCAAAAGTTTTTAAGAGTGTTTTTGAGAGTCTGTATGAAGTGAAATAAGAATCAGGCTGCATGCAAGCACTGTTGACTCTTTGTGATGGCTTAGTAGGAATGAAATATCCACCCAAAAGCATCCTTTCTAGTAACACTTGTATCTGCACTTGAAATTCTGGAAGTGCCTACCCTTAACAGCTTTGATATAAAAGATTTGGGGTAGTTTCCAAGGACAGGGACTTGCATTGTACGGCAGAACCAGTATAGCTGCAGAGCATGTGATAGCCCATCCATTTTATGGAGGAAAACTGTATACTTTGGATATTTATGCTGGCTCTAAACTGAAGAATTTTCTGCAACCAAATATTATTGCAGTTGTAGAACATGTGGAGCTATTACTGTGTGGTAAGCTTTACAAATGTGTGATAAAATGAGCATGTAATATAATCTCTCGCTTACTGCTGAGAGGACCCAGTAGTTTCAATATAAATCAATCTTCCCTTGAAAGGAGTCATTCACTAAAGTTAATCTTCTCCCTTTCAGCTAAACAAGTACACTGCCAAAGTTAGTTTGTCTGTTAAAGTGAAAGGCAGAAGGAACTTCATGGAGTAAAAAATTATATTGATAGTATTCAAGAATCCCTTTTTGAAAGCTCAGATGATACAAACTCCTTACTTTCCAATCTAAACAAACCATTGTAGTGGAAAATTCTGAATTTGACTAATAAGAATTTTACTAAATTGCATGAAAGTTATCAGTAGTCTCTGTGGTAGATAGAAAAGAGTTTGCAACAAAAGAGACAGTTGGAGCAGTTCTGTCTTACAGGCTGAATGATTTGGGAGTGGTGGTGCTTGCAGCTCTCTTCAGTGGTTTACAGCACGATCCGTCAACTTGTTTGTTTACAGAAACCATATTCTTACATGCTCCACCCAAGTACCTGGGAGTAGGGAACATGATCCTAATGATAGATAGAACAATTCGTAGATTTGAGAAGTACAAAGTTTTTAAATAATACTTAGGGTTTTCTCTAAAGATGAAAGAAGTATTTATAATGAGATACAATTATAATGACTTTTTGTCATGCTTAATATCTCATAACTAAATAACATTTTAACAAATGGTTCCCTAAAAGTCATATTTTCTTTGAGGACAAGAGTGAAAAACTCCAGTCATAATATTTTGAGATTCCTCAAAATATTGATCAATAAATAAGATGCCTACTTGGCTCTGAACACAGTGTACTGAGCTGTGAAGTAATATCAAGACTGTAGTGGAGCAGTGGTAGGTATTTTTCAGGGAAAGAGAAAGCAATATATTTAGCCACATCTACAATTCAACTCAATCAACAACATCTGTAACAGGGCAAGGAAGCCACAAACCACAGAACAAGCACTGGGATGCAAGAGAAGAAATACCTACATGAACCTAAAAAAAGGAAATCATAGTTCCTATGGCAGTGAATACAGTCTTCCTTCTGATTAGTCAGTGGAACGTCTGACAAGAAAACAGTTCAGAAGGTTTTGAGTAGTCTGGAGGTTCCATCCTCTTTATCCCTGATGTACTGATGGAGAAATTGATAGCTTGACAATCCTGGTCAATCTGCAAGATCACACCAGGCCTATACTAAAATAATTTGAATGTATGGAAAAAGATTTATATGAAGAAATCTGGATTGCCTTTTGGGTGAAAAGAGTGAGTTAAAGACCACTTAGCTTTTAACCACTGTATTGGGTTTGCATGGCAAAGTTTTGGTAGCAAAGGACTGAAGGGGTGGCTTCTGAGAAAAACCGCTGGAAACTTCCCCTGCATCCAACAGAGCCAGCGCCAGCCAGCTCCAAGGCGGACCCACCACTGGCCAAGGCTCAGCCCATCAATGACAGTGGTAGCGCCTCTGGGATAACATGTTTAAGAAGGAGAAAAAAACTGCTGCACCACAGCAGCCAGAAAGAGGAGAGAGAACGTGTGAGAGCAGCAACTCTGCAGACACCAGGATCAGCGAAAAAGGATATGGGAGGAGATGCTCCAGGCACTGGAGCAGGCTCCTGGCAGGACCTGTGGCCCTGTGGAGAAACTAGCCCATGCTGGAGCAGGGGAAGAAGGCGAGGAGGAAGGAGGAGCAAAGATGACGTTGATGAACTGAACACAACCCTATTCCTTGTTCCCCCCTGCCACAGGGAAAAGGAGACAGAGAAATCTGGAGTGAAGTTGAGCCCAGTAAGATGGGAGAGGTGGGGGAAAGTGCCTTTAGTTTTATACTTATTTCTTGTTATCCTACTCCAATTTGATTGGCAATAAATTAAATTAATTTCCCCAAGTCAAATTTGTTTTGCCTGTGTGGTAATTGCTGTCCTTATCCTTCTGTCAGCCCACAAGCCTTTCACTATATTTTTTTCTTCTCATGTCCAACAGAGGAGGGGAATGATAGAGCAGCTTGGTGGGCACCTGTCAGCCGAGGTCAGCTCACAGCAACAACTTAACTTTTTTATGTGTGATCCTGGTATTTCCCGTAAGCATATAAGCTGTTGTTCCTTTCATCTGAGAGAGGAAAATTTTGAACAGTGGATGAGTCACTCGTGTTTCCAGTATGTTTCCAGGCCATCTGACCCCTGCAAGATTCTGCAGGGCTTATGTCATTGCATTATATGCTGGCTGAGATGAGCCTAACAGGCTATTGTAAGCACAGCCAATGCTGTCTTTGGGTCACACTTTGGATGGTAAAATTTCTAAATACATTCTCTAAAAGGCTGACAACAGGTTGAGCAATGGGCCTATATTACTCAATTATGTGATTAGGGGATAAATATACCATTTCTAGCCAACACTCAGGTCTTAGCTTGAATCTGATGAAGTTAATCTGTTAAGGTTACAAAAATCTTCACTCAGCCAAGAAAGCATCAGGATTTGTTTGCATTGTTTGTGACTTCAAAGCTGTCTTAAGCAGACAAGGAATTTGATCTCCAATCAAGACAACACCTTCAGGGAGTGACAGGAAATTTGGGGTTGTTTTTCATGTCCAATTAATCCTCATTGCTTTCTCTGTATTGCTTAAGATGATAAGCATGATCAGTTATCAGATTAAGTATCTGTGATTTATAATCACAAGAACACTGTCCTTTTTTTTTCCACCAAAATATTTTGATGTTTATCATTCTGCCCCTCCTTCATACAGGTCAGGGAAGCATATGAATACTTATGATAGTCTTTATTATTTTCTCACTGCCTCAAGGATGCCCACTGTGTTTGGAGTGCTAACCTCGACACAGAATCTAGTGGATCTCCAGCCTGCATATAGTTTACCTGCTATTTCAGCTATACTCTTCTAAATTCTTAAACTGCTCATGTTAAAGCTGCCTTGTATGTATTTGTGCAGGATTCAGTCACAGCTCTGGCTGTAGTATAGATGTACTTGAACTCTCTGAAGAGCAACATTAGAAAATTAATCTTTTGTTGTCACAACAGCAACAGAGTACTAAGATAGAGGCAGAGATGGGGCAGAAGCTAAAACACAAGGCAGACTAACGCCGTTAGTAACAGACTTTGGAACATAAAAAATATTAGACTTATATGATGTTTACCAAGCACAGAGTGTTTTCTTAGGCATTTTGAAGTTCTGTCTCCTAGTAAACCACAAGTCAACAGGCTAGAGCAAAAAGCCTTTCAGCTTTTGAGCAGAAATAACTAGCAGCCATAGTTTGGCGGATACGTGTTCCAGGATTTTGGGATCCAGCGAGATTGGAGACCGTTCATGACAGAGAACAGCCTGCTGGGTAAAGAAATGCGCATTAGTGAGAAAGTCTTGCAACAGAATTCTCCAGAGCACTATGTGAGTACTGTACACAACAGCACAAACTCAGCTTCAGGAGTGAAAGGTCACAATAATGCTGCTGACAATACGGGAAAGCCTTCATTCTGAGTGTTCATATCAAAGCATGTGAGGATGAAACTTTTATGTGTAGGATTTTTGAGGTGTTCTCCTCTACACATCAGTAGAAGGCCTGACATGTAGCTTCACTTACAAAAGAAATTCTCAACCTGATTAAACTATTCTGGAGAAATACTGGATAGCATCAGCTGCTGTCTGTAGACGTAGCTACACCCAAAGCTGCTACATACTTGAGTCTGATCCAGTTACTCAGTACAGGAGAAACAGATGGTATCTTCATCTGGTTCCATCTTCAGCTGAATTGCCATGTGATCCCACTGCCAGCACTAAGGAAGGGAAACAATCCTGGCAGAAAGAAGTCAAGATCTTCTCTTGAGAGGCCTGCATGCTTCCCAGAGGATGGATAAAATCCCTTGTTAAATCCAGATCATCAGATTCTGAAGAGTAGCAAAATCTGAGAGAGATCATATGGAGCTATAATTTGTAGTTTAAAGGAGAGTGATGAAGGTGAGAGAAGTTTTGTTTCTTTTTGTAATGGGCATTGCTGTTTGTCAAGCCTCTAAATAGGCATTCTGCAGTAAAGCAGCAAAGTTCAAGGGTGGGGGATAGAAGACAGTGTAGTATTAGAAATAATACACGTTTCTGTATCCAAATAATTTTCAGCATTTGTAGAAAGTGGTGGTTTCTCTGATTACTGCTGCCACATAATTGCTGATTGGCTGAAATAAAATCAAGCTTGTAAAAAATGAGATCAGCTTTTGGTTTTAGAAAAAAATATTCTTTCTCTCAAGTGGTATCTCAAACTCTGTACAAAAATTCATGTTCTGATTGCAGGCACTTTAGAATAGAAACTACATCAATATCATTACTTTATAAAGTTGGTTGTAGGCAGAAATGAAATGTGGCCTTTTTAACTGAAATGGGAATGTTACCTGTGTCAGATTTTATGCTAATGTTCTCCAGCCCTCTCATTTAATGAGTCTTACTGTTTTCAGTTCTTACACTTATACCTCAGGCAAACAATTTATTCTATGAGCAGTAGAATATTCAAAACTATTTTCTTACAGATGTACGTTCTGTATCCTCAGTTCAATGTCCTAACTCACCTTGCATACCTGCCCCCCACTCCTCCAAGGTGCCACCCCATCTGGGTAAGCATCAGTATGTTCCATGACTCACCTAAAGCTATGTTAATACAGGTATGTGTGTCTTAGTTGGTCAGTCAGCTGATACAAAGCATAAGCTCTGTGTATATGTGTATTTTAATTGCAGATTTTTTTAAAACTTGTAAAAAATGCATTTACCTACTGACGCTTCACCAGTTGAATCAGATGACCTCTTGACGTCTCATCCGTTCTGAATCACTTAGTGATTCAACATTGTTAAAATTAATTTACCTTTGGATACTTCAGCAATTGGACTCATCCAACCTGAATTATTTTGCAATTCAGTGCAAAAATTGGCCAGCATGTTCAAATATTATTAGGTGTGGAGTGACAGGGATGTTGGCATGGTGGTGACTGTGTAAGCCTTGTTTACTCATAAGGTCAGGCTAGTATAGCATACCCAGCAGTGGGCTCTCAGACTGGCACTTCAGTGTTGCTAGCTCAAGCTCTGCTTCTCTTACCAAGGTTTACTTTCAGCATCTATTCAACAAATTTGCTTCATACATGACATTACTGAAATGAAACCTAATGGCATCATAAGCTATTATGTAGTTTAACAATCACCTATGTGGTTTTAACATAATACAGCATACATAAGACAAACCGATTTTTATTATGCTATTGTATATTTCCTTTAAGGCTGTGGACTTTTTCTTTTGTAGAGAAGCTAGCCATCCATACAGATAGTTTTTATTAATGGTTTCTCATATGCTTGTCATTAATTACCATCTGACACCTTTTCCAGGCAGTCTTTATTCCTAGAATTGCATCATGTGACAAACACATCTTAATATCCTTTGATGTTGATGCAAGTTCTAAAGAATTCTGAGTTGTTATTCAGGTTCCTGTTGGTAATTTCTTGTTATCATACCGCAGCAGATCCTTTCTGTCTAATTTTATCACAGCTGTGTTCTGTATGTTTGCTCCTTTTGGAGGTATTCAGGTTGTTCATAGTTATAGAAAATTCAAGGCTAAAGATGTTTAAAATAAGAGAGAAGTATCTTTTATTAGACAAATATGGTTGGGTGAAAAACATGCTCCTTTTTAAATGTTGTTAATTGATACTATCTGTACCTGTTAAATTCTGTTTTTTTCCTTTACACTGCATACAGGATCCTTTTTTGTATAAAAGGTTTGTTTTCTTAGTGATTATATTGTTTTCTCTTTGTAGAACGCTGAAAGATGACCCTGTTTCTTTTGCTTGGTAATTCCTTGCTTGTCTACAAACACAGAAGACTCATTTATGCATTAATCACTCTATTTCTGCTTATTTAAAATATCACTGGTTCTTCTGTAATTAACAACTGCATTTCCTTAGAAGCTTCCTGTTTCTGTAAGACTTGACGGTCTTTAACCAATTCTGTCTTTTGATCATTTTTAGCCAAAGTTTTGAATATGTTTGCTGACATAAATGGATCTACCAAAGATCTTCACCTGTTGCAACTAATTCAAGTCAGCTGAAATGTATTCTGATTTTATTGGCTGTGTCAGAGGAGTTCAATGTCTTGAATCAAAAATTTCTATCAATCACCTCATCTCTTCTTTACCTTTGCTCTAGTGGAATACCAATAATTTCCTTCTGGGTATGGGTGTTTGACTCTTGTCCTCATTAATAACAGAGGACTCCCCATCTGGTGCCTTTGTTTAGTATCCCTTCATTTTAATTTCACAAATTACATTTTAAATTTTCCTGAGGATTCTGAGTAGTACCAAATGTATTTCATATGACAGTGAAAATTATCTTTAACTGCAGATTCCTGTTTTTAATTTGTGGAACTGCAAAAGCTTCAATGCCATTTTAGGCATCAAAAGTTTAACTTCAATGTAGTTGATTTGTAATTCCTTATTATTACATGTATCTGAATGTGGGTCTCCACAGCCCCTCAAATCTGCATTGCCATTACACTAGTGTTTTATAGACATTATGTGATTAACTTTACTACCCTGTATTGTCTCACTGACTTGAAAGGAACACTTCCCAAGTAGTATGCTAAATATTCCACACTAGCTATTACTCTTGACATGTTTGCAGACAGAGCAGGCACTAAGAACTAGTGGATCTGGGCAAACTGCAATGGGGTCATAGATGGTGGCAATATACCTCTTTTGTTAAACAATTACCAAGAGCCTGGCTTCAGTGTAGTTTGACCACAGCCTGTAAGCGGCCACTTGAACTATTACACCACCAAGTTTTCTTCATGATGGGAAGACACTTCTTTGTGTCTAACTTACCTACCTTTTACTTTTCAATACTGTGTGAAGTCCTTTGGCTCTATATTGGCTAGAATTCGTGATATTAGCAGGGAATAATAATTTGGGAGAGTATGGAAGCCTGGGAGCCTGGCATGCATAGAGAGTCTTTCCAAGGGATATGGCTACACAGAAGACGGTGTGAAGTGATGCTGTGGGAAGAAATGGAGATGCACAGTGACTGCTGAGGCCAGAAGGGAGGGGTAAACTGCAATGAGGTAACAAATTACACCATAGTTGTAGGCCAGAATCTTGAAGGCGAGAATATGAATGGTCTGAACTATTGAAAAGTACTCAGGCCTCATGTGATCATTATTGGTAGAACAGTGTTTTCTCAGAGTTATGTAACCAAAAGTAAAGACTCTGAGTTTTAGCATAAAGGACTGCCTTTCACTTCAGTAAAGGATTTAAGTGTAAGAGCAGCTCTTCCCTGGGGAAAGCAGAGATGCTTGGGGCTCCTAAGTCAGTAAGGGTGGGGAGGTAACTCAAGGAATGGCAGCTAAGTAGTGAGACGAAGAGCTCTAGGAGGAAGGAAACAATGAAGGAACAATAGCACAGTGTTTATAGAGTCATCTGTGGGGGCTGGAGGGATAATAGTGGCATCCTGTATTAATTAGAAGCTTTAACCACTGTACAATTCTTAAAAGTCTGGCCATTCAGAGACATCCAAATGTCCTTCAGTAAACACCCACATCTAAAAAAAACCCAAACTAAACCCCAGAAGTTTAAACCTTTAATAGCCAGAAAGAAAAGAAAAAGCAGGGAAAGTGGTTGAGGGAGATTTTAACCACATTTCTTACTTCCTTTCTCCATAGCTGAAGTAGTGGCTGCTTGTTTTGTTTTGTAACTTATGATAAGGAAAACTGTTGTATTTGGCAACCTTTTAGGTAGTATTAAAGACAGTAATAAGAGTTCTTTTTGGATGAACACAAAGTTAAGATGATGAGCCAGAGCTGCTGTTACTACTGTTGTGGTAAAAGCCTGAATCTGCCTCCTCAATGATAAATTAAGAGAAGCACACACAAAAGGGGGCAAAAAAAAAAAGAAGTTAGAAAATGCACCTTCTGTTTCTGCTCCTGACATTAATTTACAGCATTGTTGCTAGAGGAGACCAAGCATAGCACATGGTGACTCCAAGATTTGGCTTTTATGAGCATTGAGCTGTTCAAAGCCATTGCTTTATTCTGCCTTCCTGTTTTAGACTTGCACCAGTGCTGCCAAAAAGAGTGATCAAGCCAGCTAAGACATAAACTTTCTGCAAAGGAAGAGAAGCAGAAAGAAAAACATGTTAGGGAAGAAAAGGGGCTTAAGTGACAAGTTGTAATGGCAGGAATGCAACTTGTCTTCCAGCAGTTGCATTTGCTGAAACTGAAGGAAGAGTCAGTATCATGCGCACACCCCTCTAGGCACTGCTCTAGTCAGGGTGTTTCTTAGGACTAAGGAAGGAAGACCCAGAGAGATCACAGAGGATCTACTTGTTTGCCACGCAATCTTTTCATAGTCCTTGCGTGGGTACCTGGAGACCTTTCTAGCTTTAATCTTCGCTGACTTTTATAGATAATACTGTTTTACTGCCTGCTAGCTCTGCTCAACACTGATGTTTCCTGGCTGTCTTTTCACTGTCTGAGCTTCTCTCAGGGCACATGACTTTGAATGTCAGATAATCAGATATACTGTTCCTATTGCCATTTGAGAGCCATGCGTAAGTCTTCAAATACCGTGATTTGCCATGCTACTGACTGTGTTTTCTTTAAAGAACCATTATACTTTTATTTGAGCTGGAATGGATACAGGGTAAACATCAGCTAGTCCTCATTAACCATTTTTTTCTTTACATTGGGAGGAAAACTGTAGAAGACAGTCGTAGAATGGTTTGGGTTTGAAGTGATCTCTAAAGATCATCTAGTTCAAGCCTGCTGCCATGGCAGGCACATCTTTCACTAAACCAGGTTGCTCAAAGCCCTGTCCAGCCTGACTTTGAACACTTCCAATAATGGGGCATCCATGACTTATTTGGGCAACGTGTTCCAGTGTCTCACCAGCCTCATTGTAAAAAATTTATGTTTATTTTGCTGCATCTCTTTCAGGACTGAGTGACCTCTCTACCTTTCTTTGTTCCCTGGTGTTCAAAAGAATTGGTCTGGCTGGGCTTTCACACGGGAGCCCGAGCCATGTGTTTCTGTATTTCTCTTCAGCCAGCAGCAGATGCTCTCTTAACCTACATTTAATGGTATTTCCCATCCTACAGTCTGCTTAGTAGTTCCCTTCTTTACCACCCAATTTCGGCTTAACTATCTTTTGTTCATACCGACTGAGCGGGACTTTTGTACTTTAGACAATTTGCGGTGTATTTTTCTGCCCCTCAGGCCAGGCATTGGTGGGGGGCCAAGACCGTAAACTCCCTTGGGCTTGTAGGCAAAACCAGCTGATTTCATATTAAAAAAATTAAATAAAACCAAAGACTTTTTTCAGGTTTTTTTCAGAGCTCTTCTTCACTTTGGAAATAAAAACTGTTTCATTGACATTAGATGAAATGCAAAGCAAATGGGTTTATTTTTTTGTTTTCTTTCTCAAAGTCAGAGGAAAATAACATTATTATGAAAACAAAATTTTGGAGTCATTTAATTAATATAGATATTTTTCTGAAATACTTTGCTGGAATTCTAAAATATTTTGCTGGAATACTGTGGCTTGTAAAGGGCAAAGAAGCAACAGGAGCTATTGTGCCTTCAGCCTACAGGACAAAAGGGTGTTGGGGCCCAGGAGGAATTAATTGGTGGCTGAATGAAGGCTAAGGAGTATTTTGTAATTAGGTCTTCCACTGCCCTGAAAGAAGCATTTTCTCCAATTCAGCCATATGAATACATTTTACCACCTATGAACTCTGTCAACAAGAGCAGCGGCAGCCTGGAGGGAAGTAGAAGGTGTGGCTGTAGAGGGGCAGGAAACTGCTGGGTGGGAATCTGCAGTGATGACCTTGTTGGAGACAGACTGATGGTTCAGGAATTCAAACTAGATAATTTTAATGGATTGTAGTCAATGGTGGAGGTGTGAAGAAAGTCGAGAAAAAGGAAGGTTGAAAAAATGTAGGATATGCTGTGATGCAGATGCGTTTTCATGATGCATCTCTACAGTTGTGAAACACTGAGGTCCTTGGGGAGGACGTGGTGAGTGTGAAAGAGAAGTGAAACAGAAAAACACTCAGAGCACTGCAGTAAGAGTTAAGCAGTTTGTTTCACTCTTTCCTCCTGTTCTACTTTCTCTGCTTTTGTTTTCTTCCTAATTTGGTTATTGTTTTCCTCTTTGCTCTCTAATTCCATCACTTGTATTCTTGTTGCTTGGCCTTCTTTGCCTGTCTCAATTAAAATCCAACTGCACTTTTTTAGGGTTTAAAAAAAAGAGTTTTCTCTGCTACATTTTCCTTAGACAACATAATTAAAAACATTAAAATGTCTTTGATATATGACAAAATTGATTTGAAATTTTGACCCTACAATATTGTTTAAAGTTCGTAGTTGTTTTCTTGCTTGCTTATGAGTATATATATTATAGAGATAAAGGTATTATATTTTATCTTCTTCCTTCAAAAATCACTAAAATTTAAATGAAAGCAATAGTCTTTATGCCTTTGTCTTTGAATAGCTCTTTTCTGCTTACATTTTACTTCCATTTTCTTTCATTTTGCAATTGACACTGCCAATTGCAGAGGTTATTTCTGATTTCTAGTTACAATTCCCAGTTCCTGTGAGACATTTTAAACTTTTTGATGCTAGTGTGGAGTCATCTCTATGAAAGAGGCACTATTTACAACCTCGTGCAAGCCTTTGCAATAACAACGGGGAGGAAAACAATATTCTGAGCACATTCCAGTGTTCAGCAAGTTTATAGGTTTGTACCTCAACCAAAGTAGTGTCTGGAGTGGCAGAGATACCCTGAAATACCTAATGTATGGATCTGTTTAAATCACTGCATTGGGTTTTTTTTGGGTTTGGGTTTTGTGGGGTTTTTTTGTTAGAGGAAATCAACCAAATTGTGTAATTGATTTATAATATATATGGAGTATATTTTCTTTCCCAATATAGTGATTTTAGTTAGTAACAGCTTCTGCTGTTCTCACTAACACTGTCAGTATATGCATTCAGTTTGCTTCCTTATAGATGAGATGAGGAAAGAGCGGGTGAGACAGACATCAGGCTGCATTCTGGAGGTAGCAGTTTGGCTGCTAGAGAAGGCACTAAGGAAGTCCATTTGCATCAAAACTGAATTCCAACCTAAGATTTTATTCAACAGATTTATGTAGACATTAAGTACAGACATGGAATCGTGCAACTTTCATAAATCAAGTAGTTGAACACATTCCTTATTTCAACTTCATAAATTGAAATTCAAAAGCATACACCCAAACCCCAGAAATTAAACTAGTTGCAGATACATTCCAGATAATCTTCTGATTTTAGATTTTAGTTCCAGTTCCTGTACAGATTCCCATGTTTTCTATTTAAATATTGTTTCTCTACCTGGGCATGAATAATTTGTCAGTTTGGAAGGAGTCACAGGGTATTGCCAGTAGTAGAAAAAAATGAAGATGCAGATAGGTATTTTATGATGTAATCCAGGGCTTTTAGAGAGGCTGAGCATATTTCTTTCAGTATATTTTAACTCCAGTAATAGGAGCAAGTTTCCCTCTTCTTAGTTCCAAGCCTTTTTCAGCACAGACAGCCCAAAAGCTGCTTTAATTTTCTTCATAGCCATGTTCCCACCACCGTTTCACTGGTTGTATCTTACTTTTTTTGCTGACTTGTTTGTCTACATCTGCAGAGCTTCTCTTCACTGCTCTGTGTACATATGAATGCCTACACACACACCACACATTGTTCTGCATTCAAATCAATCCCATACCTCTGCGCTATTTCCCACACTTGGAGAGAACTCATGGGACCCTAACAGCTCAGCTCTTGCCCCACCCTCAGCATGGCTTAGTCCTTGTGTGACTTATTTGCTGCAATTTTAGCCATCACTGAACAAAGGGGTCCCTCTAAATTGTTTCCTGAAATAGGCTAAGTGGAAGATAATTATCATACCAGCAACTTCAGCGAAGTGCTGTGATTACGCACAGATCAAAAACGCATTCAGTGGGAACTTAGCTGATGGAGAACTACAGAATATTCTTTATGGCTGTATCACAGCAAACCGAATAAAACACAGGGGTTTAGTTTTACTTCTAGGATTGTTCTTCAGTGAGAACTGGTTTGTCTAAATGCCACATATTTTAATGACACTTTTCAGTAAAAATTTCAGGTCAGCTTTTCTAGTTTTTCTTTCCCCATTGGTTGACTAGTGAATTTGATCATTATTTTCATTATTTAAGTTTGAAGTTTGTATTGAAATGCAGGCAGATAATGCCTAAAGATAGAATTTAGGGCCCAGACTGCCAGTGTGTTGTTAGTTTCCAGAGATACATGGATGATTATGGTGTACCAAGACTGAAGTGCATCATTACCTGAAGTTTGCTGCAGGTAGTCCTGCTTTGTAGACTCTTCCCATTGTTTAAAGAGTCCAAAATTCCTTTGTTAATTTTTTAAATTTGTTTCCTGATGTAGTTTTATATTTAAAGGGGTATCTTCTAGGTTATTCTCTGCTGGATTCCATATTTGCCAGCCTTTATTTGTGACATACATTTGAAATGTATATGGGGAGTATTCCTTCCCTAGCACAGAATACTCCTCATGACTGAGTTATGTTTTCCTCTGGCTGTTAGATGAAGAAGCATTTTTGTCAGTGCAACTTATCAGCTAGCTCGAAACTGCTTAGACAATCAGTCATTTAAACTATTTTATTTTTAGAGATTTAGCAATAAATACGAAATGCATGTTGATCCTTGGAACATGTCTTACTTCTCTTCGATTAAGGGCTCTATTTAATATATACCAGTAAAGCCATCTGTTTCCTTGTGATGTTCTTTACCATGAAACAGACAAAGTTGTGCTTTCCATGCAATGATGTTACCTATCATGGTTAGGGACGTTGTCTTTTGCGCACTTATTCACTTATTTCTGTAAAGTTTACATTTGAGCTTTCTGAAAAGTAATGGACAGATAATTTTTAGATTTTAGGTTGGACGTGCATTTTTAATACATGTTCTTTTAATTTGTTTCTTTCTAGGTTGTGTCTTTGAGTGCCACCGAGAAAGGTATTCCAGAGTTTTGCTTATTTCTGTCAAAGCCAGAAGCCTCTGAGCTAGTGAGGGATTTGTTTCATGCTGTGTGTCACAATCTTGTGTTGTCATTGTTAATATGGCAACATCATAATATGATTGGATATTAGGAAAAAAATTTCACTGAAAGGGGATTTTTTTGTCAAGCACTGGAACAGGCTGCCCAGGGAAGTGGTTGAGTCACCATCCCTTGGAGGTATTTAAAAGATGTGTAGATGTGGTGCTTAGGGACGTGGTTTAGTGGTAGACTTGGCAGTGTTAGATTAACGGTTGGACTCAATGATTTTAAGGGTCTTTTCCACCTTAAGTACTTCTATGATTCTATTATTTCCAGGCTGTGTTTATATGGATTGTGATTTGGGACAAGACTGATCTGGCCTACTTGTGTGTGTGGGAAATACAAAAAGATTTTGGATGCCGTCCTTGCTCCCAGTTGTGGCTACCGGTAGAGCGAGTAAAGCATGAAGCATATGCAGATGCAGGTGATATTAGCAGAGGAGACAAAGCTACTATTATAATATACTGCAGAGTTCCTGTATAGTCACTGCTTTCTGTTAAAAGCTGCTCTTTTCCTGACAGAGATGGGCCAGGTGATGCTCAAGCATTAGCTCTACCCTTGTTAGGTGCCAGAGTATGTAGCAGTAAAGTAGCATATTTGCAATAATACTTTTTTTTTTTTTTCCCCTCCAGGGTAGTTCAAGAAGTGAAAGGGAAGAATCAGAGGACTATGGATCTCTGATAGTGTGGTTCCCAGCTGGTGGGTGGGAAGAATAGCTACATACTGCTCCAGTTGTGTAGGTTGCATCAGGGTCAGAACTGTCTTTTGCTTCTTGAAGAAAGAAAAAAAACCAAACCGAGAAGCTGAGATGGAAAGAGACTTTTCCCAACAGTAAGAGAAATTTTCCAGTGGTGGCATCTGGTTCATGCTTTCTTAGCAAAGTAAACTGTGCTCTGCATAAATCTTGGCTTCTTTGATCTGAGGGCGCCAGGGATTTGATCCATCCCCAGCAGAGAAGGGCAGCATTTATATATTTCTGAAGTATTTCAGCTACCAGTGTCCTGCATTCTGTTCCACCTCTCATTGTGTTATAGCCATCACATCCCTTCTGTCCTTTCACTAGGAGTAATGAGGATGAGATGGGCCACTGTAGCAACCCTTTGACTACAGATTTCTATAAGGGAAAATTATTTCTGTAAAAAGTGATTCTTCCTGGAGCCATACAAGCCCAGATGTTGTAGTGGCAGAGAAACATATGCTGCTGAGGAATGAGACGGCACTGTGGATCGTCATCATCTGCTTTCACACTAGTGCTCTCAAAAAGAAAGCTATTAAATGCTGAAACACGAGAGAGAACACAGCAGAGAATTAGGATATTATCAGCATCTGGCTCTACAGTCATTATACTGTGGAATGGAAGGATGGAAAGGTGTGAGAACAAATGACTAAGGAACAAAATTTCCTAGCTGAATTATGGTACTTTCTTGTAGGGAGTATTGCCTGGTTGTTTCACCAACATTGGGGGATCCAAAGTTGTTTCCGTCATTTCAAGTGCAGACTGATTATTTAATTGTTGAGAAGTCTCCAAATGCATTATCCTGACAGGATGCTTCAGCTGCTAGAGATGGGTAAGGACATACTCAGTTTCCTAAAATAAAATATTAGGCATCTAAGCTTTCACTGGAAAGTTTGAATACATCATCCTGTTCTTAGCATACCCAATATTAAAAAACAAAACAAAACAAGAAAAACCAGCCTCTCTTCCCCCCCCCCAAAACAATCAACCAACCAACCAAACCAAACCGAACCAAACAAAACCACGAACCCTAAGTCTATATTTACAGCATTTTCTGCTGTATTTGAAAATATATTTGCTGTATTTTCTGCAGATTTTTAAGTGTACGGTCAGGATCAGTAACAGGCACTATACCAAAAGATATCAAAACAGCCCTGAATTCACTGACTGAACTCCCAGTGCTGCAAGGCTGTTTGTACAGGCAGACATTTGCGCCAGCAGTAAGATTGTTGCAAGATTGTGTCCTTAGACAAGAAGTAATATATCAAATAGAATAAAAGAAAGTAACCAGTGAAATATAAAAGGTCTTACCATACATTTGTTTCCAATGTTAATATAGATAGATTAAGATGTTCATGGAATCTAAAGGGCTACATTTTTGGCTTCGGCACGGCAAGCTGTTTTATGTATGAACTGTATGTAATTATATTGAAAACAAACTTTGCTTCAAGAACATTTTTGGCTCCGCTGTGCAATAACACAAAGGGCCTTTGTTATGCTCTCAGCAGAGTTATTTATGGATTGCAGAGGACTTACTAAAGGACAGTTTCATCTGATGGTATTCATCTACTGACTCAAATTTAAATGTAATGACTTATATTCATACAAATTGTAATTACAAATATGATCAAGCAGACAAAGATTTCTGAAACTAGGAATGGGATTGCTGCACAGATTCAGACCTGGAACAGCAGTACAGAGTGGGGTTTCAGATCCAGAGCTTTGAACGAGCCAGAATGGAAAATGCGACAAAAGGCTTTGCATAATTCACATCAATTATAATCATCTTCAGTTGAATTGAAAATGAGACTCTTGGTCTCTTAAATGACAAAAAATGTCACGGAGAGCAGAGGGAGCTAACTCAGTGTTGGGAAGAATGGAATGCCTAGGCAAAGTTGTTTTGTGAAGATCTGCCAGAAGCTCCAGCAGGACCTTACAAAGCTGGGTGAGGGGACTGTGCTTTCCTCTGACTCACCTAAAACAGCCATTACATTAAATGATCACTTTCAAAATCCTGCTTTCTGCCAAATTTTTCCTGCCTGACCTGTGGGACTTGGGAAGCATCCAATGTCAACTTTCTGCTCTACTTCAAACTCAGCATGGCCATGGACAAGTTCTTTAGGGCCATATTCAGACCACTTGCTGTCAGTACAAGCCTTTCGTTTCGCAACTGCTGTGACATCCAGGTTTAAGACTGTGCTGCTTGGCAATTCAGAGTACTGTTTATGCAAGACAGGAAGACCTAGCTTCCAGTGGCACCAGCGGAGGAAGTATTTGTGATAGTGAAGTTACCTTAAATGAACCACTCTGAATGTAGCCTCTGTTAATTCTACTGCTTTGGCTTCCCAGCTGTAAAATAGATGGTCAGTAGTTATTGACCTCACTGGGTTACTGTAAAATTAAACACTTTAAAAGACTATGAAGAGATATTGCAAGAAGGGAGGTTATATAAATGTAATCCAATTACATAAGCTTCCTCAGATGAATTGCACTTTCATTAACATAGCATTCTGCTACATGTTTATTCATGGTATTAGTGGTTGCAGAGTCTAGATGTTATTTCTGGTGATGAATCCCAGTCTTATTTTCTTTACATGGTGACGAGTTTTGTTTTGGTCATGCAAATAGCTTGCAGGTCACATTGGCTCCATCCATAGCTGCAAACACTGGATGCTTCTGAACTTCGGGATCCATTTTCTGAAGAATTTAATAGTTTCTTTACTATAGCATCTCCCTCCTTGACATTTCCAGGATCCACTGTGACCTATCCAGCTACCATCTAACTCAAAGTTCATTGTCACCCTATGGGAAATGACAGTAAGAACTGTATGGGTGGAAGAAGGTATACATAGTAGGCTCAGGAAATAAGTAGACCAACTTGACATCATCAGTTCACTGTTCCTTGACATCGTGCTGTTCTTTACCTATTAAACAAATAATTAACTGTAATAATTAGTTGTTAATTTAGTTATTAACCAAAAGAACCAGATTCTAAGCAGATCCTTATTGTTCTTGGTGATCGATGGCATTGTTCTGTTGTTTCCTTTAGAAACCGCTGAGGGGCAGCAGGTTTTCACATTGAAAATGTCAGTGTCTTCCAGGTGTAAGGAAATCTTGAGCTGTGAGTATGACACATTTTATTATTTTAATGACTTCCATGCATCAGGTCACTGAAGATTATAACAAAAATGTCACTGTGTGCTCCTGTAAATGAATGTGGGTTTTGCTGGTTTAAAGAAGCTTGATGTATATGTTCTCCGTGAGTAGGAAAAAACTGAAGAATGTCCTATCAGATGTGTCTGCAAAGCACCTTTTATAGCTGTAGAATGCCTGTAGGAGCGGATTCATAAGTAATTCTATCACATGCACAATACACATTTAGGCAATACTCTTAGAAATGAAGCCAGGATTTTAAGATAAAAGAATGAGAAGAGTTTTGATTTATTAGCTACAACTACCTACCTGAGTAATGTGTTATTCAGAAATCTCTTTATGCCTCAGATAAATAACTGTTTGTTATCCAGACACCCAATTTTAAGACAGATCTGTTCTATCCAGACTGTTAAACTGAGCCATGAATAGTGAAGACATATCCAATAGTGAATGCAGTCCGTCCTTGCTTGTAGAGCTTCTGCTGTAGTTAGCTGCCAGGTCTGTTTGCCTTGATCCTGGCTACTCAGCTACGCTCAGGGAAGTTCACCAGCCCAAAGATTTGGAGTGAAGTGCCTTGGTCTGCCAGCGTTGAGTACTCACCTGTCTGATAAGCCCAACTACTAATAATGAATCAAGGGAATACTGATTTAGATCCATAATTTTCTATGTATGTTACTGAGATCAAAATAGCTAATGAGGTTTGCAGAGGATTTCTGCTTGGCTTGTGCATGGAGCTTTGAACCAAGGGCCAAATCCTTGTTCAGCCAAACAGTTTTCTGCATACAGTGAGAAATGCTGGCAGTTACCATTTGGACATACTCTTGTCTCCATTCTATTCTTAGCTGAGGACAACTTTCTGACACAGCTTTTCAGTAACACCTCAGGGCACTCTAAACTAAATATTCTGGTAAAAATTAAAAGTAAAAATCAAAGGTCTGAGTTGCTACGCAGTTACACCTTGGGCAGTTCATAACAATTCTGTCCAGCATAAATGTAAAGCATGTACAGACCATAATTCTGTACTTTCATACTCCTATGCAGCCTTCCTTCCACAAGATAACATGACAAAGCTGATGAACTATTTTAATTTTCTAGCCAAAGGCAACTGGAGTGTGAGCTGTCCTTCTTATGCTCTCACAACTGTGCAATGTTCCATATTCTCACATGTGAGAAGAAGCTGGCGGGCAAGAGCCAGGCATATCGTCTTTATGCCACTCAAGGATTGCTTCATTTCCAGGAAAACACAGCTAATCCAGTTTCTATCCCTTTGTGCTGCTGTGTCAGTATGAGTACAACTTCAGGCCAAAAAAAAAAAAACAAACCAGCAAATTGTCTTTCAGGTCAGTGGTGCAAATACTAATTATCTTTCAGAGTCCCGTATACCTAGCAGAACCAGCAGAACCAGTCATGTTAAACACAGGTGTAGCACTATGAAAGTAGGGTAGAATAACAATGATTTGTCTGAGACAAGCATTCTCATATGAATTAAAGCACCAGGAAAGACAGTAGAAGGTTTAAAGAACATAGCCTCGATTTGCTATTTCGTTATGGGTCAGTCTTGCCAGGATAGCAGACAGAAACCTGGCAAGGTCTGGCCCTGCAGAAAACAGTGGCTACGGCGGATGCAATGCTGCATGCCTGTGAGATCAGCAAAATTCTGTCCAGTTATGAAGTAGATGCAGTGTTGCACGGCATTTAGTGTTGCACGGCATTTGGCATTGCACAGCATTTAGTATTGCACACAGTGTCTCTTTGCCTCCGTATTACTCACTGTGTAGGATAAACACACCAGTAGGCAGATTTAAGGACGTCTGATTAAATTTCTTAACTGCTAAGAATTAAACTTAGGAAATTCTGCATTCTAAAAATGTCAGGACTTCAGAGTAGTGTTAGAGGGGAGGCAAGGAGAAGGTAGTGTTTAGAGATATTGTAAGTTTTACCTTTATTAAATACCTTCTAAATCTTTTCTCTACTGTTCTGTTCCTTATAATTTAAAACCTTTGTCTACCTTGTATGCCGTATGATTTTTTAATATATGGGCTGACCTGGCCATATTAAAAGAAAAACTTCATTCCAGCCCTTTTATTCTGGCAGTAAAATAAGACTGAGACATTGCAGAATTTGAGACTTAATTAGCTTTGACAGTTCTTGCAAAGAAAACGCTTCCTTGTTAAATAACAAATACAGATGAATTAAATAATAGAAATTATTTTCTCTTCTGATTTTTGTCTGTGTATACAAACCCCAGAAGCCATTTGAGGTTCCACCTTTCCCTGTCCTGTAACCATACAAATAGTCGCCAGGAGGCAGTATTTGCACAGATTGCTACAAGCATGCGTTTTTAAAGTACGATTTGATTAGATTTCATCATACAGGAATAGTCTGAGCTGAAATTGTATAGTGAGAAACATGATTTTTAAAAAGCATTTGCCTTAATAGGACACATCATTGATTTTCCATGAAGCTGTAGTACTATGATACTAGTAAAAAATGCCGTTTAGCAGAAAGATTAGTTGGAAGAGCCAGCAGGATCTGCCAGCAGGCCAGCCGACATAATTGAAAAGAACATGCAACTTCCCTGTATGTAAGCCTTTCGTTTTACAGGAAAAGACTTCCCTTCCAAATGTGGCAGAAGAACACTACCGCTTGACCCAAAGAATAGTACAGTCTTGTTATTCTTGGGTTTGTTTTTTTTTCTTGAGTGGAACTACCCTACTATTTTTAGTCTGATTAGAAATAAAAACTGATCAAGAGATTTTGCATAACACCTATTATAAAGCTTGCTGCCCTGTCTACCAGAAGGCAAAGACTAGCCTACTGGGCTCAACAGGTTTGGTCTCTTTCTAGCACTCTTGATTTCCAAACAGGTAAACTGCAAAGCAGGGCGTATTTGTTTTGATCATTTCTCTCCCGTGTTTCAGTTGCCACTTGATCTCTTTCTTCAACTGCACTCCATTTGCAAACATCTGCATGTTTGCATGCAGTGCTACAAAACACTCTTGAACCACCCATTGATAGCTGGTAAAGCTTATAATGCTTTTTTTAATCCGTGCGTGTTTGCTATTACTTTGTTAGTCATGAGATAGAATCATGCTTTTCCCTATTCCAAACACAAATTTCTTCAATCTGCCTTGAATTAATTTCTTACCCTCCACTCTGATAGCATTGAGTTCTGTCAGCCAAATTTGCTTTTCTTTTCCGATTTACAACTTTACTGGACACAGAATCTCTGAGATGAAGTTGACCAAAGTATATGGAATATCCATCTTTGGATTCCTAAAGTTAGGATGTAATAAATTGCTGTCTCAGGATTTGTGTATATACAGAGGTAGACACCATCGACACCATAGTGCCACGAAATTGTATGTAGTGGGGATTGACATCTCAAATAAAATTTATGCCAGATACCATCTCTGTCAATAAAGTGGAACATAAAGAAAAGGTAATGAAGAATTTTTATAATAAAGCAAGATGCTGAAATAAATTATATTAAGTATAGACAATATTGAAGTATTTTAAGTATAGACAATATTGAATGGGCAGACTATTATAATAAAATATATTAAGGCATTGCAGGATTAAATAAGATTAGTTTATGTTTGATATTTTATGAACTCCATGGAGTAGAACAAGACAGATATATGAATCCACTTCTTTTAATGCTTAGGTTAAAAAATGACACTGAACCTGCCACTGCGTTTGGTTATAGAGTTGAAAAAGGCACCATGAGCTACAGACTGCTTTATGAAGAAGTTTGTGATTTCAGATTTCATAGGATTCTTAGAAAACTGTCTTTTCAAAAGAACGGGGGGGGGGGGGGGGGGGCCGGGGTGGTGGTGTGGAAAATGGTGTTTCTGTGATTTTGTATCTTACTCCAAAATTTCCTTCTTTACTAAAAACTCCTCTTTGCTTTCCTGCAGTTTACATTTGGCCAACACCTGACCATTAAACAGCAGGTTTTTAGGCCTTTTTTTGCATGGAGTTCTGAAAAACTTCAGAACTGACTAAATATGTAGCCATCTTATATGCAGCATAGAGAACTTGTAGTTTCTGAATTTTATGGTTTGTTCAGTTTCCTCTTGTCCTGACATTCAGCAGCCTCATGATTAAAGGTTTATTTTTTAGATAGCTAAGACTTTGGATTTTCTCTTCTGGATCTGAGCTTCCAAGGTTTGTCTCGCTTCACTTCTGCTCGCAGATAAAAAACCAAAACAAACAAAAAGAAAAAAACCAACCAACCAACCAACCATAGATGTAGGAAGCAGGAAGCTCTGGGAAAAGATTTGATGGAGGTGATCTCTAGGTTACGATGAATTGCAGACTCAGAAGCCACAGGGAAAGAATGAATGAACAGTGTGTGTTCAACTGAGAAACAGAGAATGTATGTAAAGATAAAGGGAATAAATTCTTCATGTCTGTAAAGAGCTGGAAAGAAATAATGGGTTAAAATTCCATCAAGGAGTATTCAAATTAGGAAAAATTTCTTAAGAAGAGTGAAGTAACCAGACTGCCTGAGGTTAGCATAGAAGCTCTATCATTAAATGTGTTTCCAAACAGGTTAAACAAGTGCTTTTCCTTATGAACAGCTGATCCTACCTTAGGGTACTAAAGGTAAGAGTTGACCTTCAAAAGCCCTTTTCACTTCCTCTCTAGATTTTCAGAAAGGCTTTCTAAGGAAACAAATTTCCTAGGATTGTGCTGTCAGCCTGTCTTATTTCTTAACAAGTCATGTAATAAACCGTTAGAAAGCTTTAATACGTCTAACAGTTCCCTTACCCCTCCCTAAGTTGTTACACAGAAAGAAAGAAGAAGTAAAGCTTTATTGACTTTGCTGCTTGGGTTTTCTGCTTTGTTTGTTGGGGTTTTTTGAGGGGGTGTGTGTTGGGGTTTTTTGGGGGTTTTTTTGATAGTTTGGGATTCTGAAATGATCAATAAAGCACTCTGACAACTTGTTTTCATCTCCCTGTCAATTCCTTTATAAGCCCAGCCTGTGACATGAATCAAATGGGGATTGTATAGCTTCCCTCTGGGGTCAGTCCTCCTTTTGAATGGCTTCAAATAGCCTTTTAAATATTTCTCATTGTTAATGTCTACTAAAATTAATCCTTTTTAAACTGAGTATCTAAAAATAAATGCTTAAAATTGTGTTTGATCACCTTAAATATCATGGTTCTTCAGTGTTGTCGTCTGTGTTGTGAACTCATGCATTTCAATACAATTTCTGCATATTTGGACAGTTTCAAACAGATCAGTCCGGCTGCTGGTATAGAGTATGATGGTCAAGCTGCATCCTTTGCCGCAGGAAGTCCCTAAGCTGGCAATGATTGTTCGAAACACTTCTTTATCAATTGTAGCTTGTATTTTAAGCCACTTTATCATGCATACGTCTTTAAAGCTGCGTGTGTTTTGGTGGTGATCAAAGATCTGGCCTTTTTGTTCTATAGGTTTTGCATTACTCTACTTTCTGCAGGGGAAACATCCAGAACGTTTTAGGAAGGAAATAACTTTCATGTAGTGCGTATATACTTACATGTATGTTTTCCAAATCTACTCTTTAAACTATCTGCTGTCTTGCTTTGTCTAATTTTGGCTTTCAGGCAAAACTTCCAGCTAGTAACTGGTTCAATCTGTTATAAGCTTGGAGAAGGCAGATGGCTTTTTCTAAAATCTGTCTGCCAGTAACAGTCTGAAAACGATACCTGAAGTTTCCCCAGTAAAAAGTTACATTTTTAAATGTTTCCCGAACTGCAGAATATCAACATGGATAGAAATAATGAAATAAGCTAATACATAAAAAGTAGTCCAACAAAAAGCTTTCAACACTAAATTTGAGGATAATATCTTCATAAAGGTAGTGGCTTTAATGTAGAATAGTTTGGAATGATATTCTAGAGAGAAATCTAAGTTGTATGGTATTTCACAAAAATAAACTATGGAAATTTGGCTGTCATAACTTCCAAGCGCAGTGATACCCTTCCTAAGAAAACCTTTCTCAGCAAGTGCAGTGTACAAATGTCCATGGGTATTCTTAATTCAGGTGGATTGATCCATTTCATATCTTAGACCTAAGATTCTAGAGTCAATGAGTCAACTTTAAAAAAATAAACAGGGAACATTCTACTACTCCTATTAACAGGAGTTGTAATTTAGGAAACTTCATTTTAAGTGCTATTTTGTGATAACCTAGTGTTTCCAATTAAATATCCATAAATCAACTCGATCATTTGAAAATTCGTTGTTTACTAGACGTATGTTATTCTGTTTGAGCTCTTGTGATTTAAGGTATAAAGATAATACAATACTACTCCATCATATTAATTTTAATTTATTTTAATTGCAGAATAATTTTTTTAAGCCTTTTAGTCTCCAGATGGGTAAATCTTGTGTACATGGTAACTCAAGACAAAACCAGAGTAATCTACCTGTAATTTTTCTTTCTTAAAAGTTCTCTGAACCTTTCTACTCCATATAAGAAAATCCTGCAAGATCTCATTCTCCTTATTTTTTGATTCCAATATAAGATGTATTTTCCAGTTTACTTTTATTCTTTTGAAATCAGGAAAGCAACTACAGATAACTGTGTGTCTGAAGCACTGACAGCTTGTGTGTCCCTGAAGTAGTCCTCAACAAATCTTGAGGTCTGAGGAAGCTCCTACATAACTCTAAACTGAAAACAGACTCTGGAGTGGAAGTCCATTGATAAATGTATTTATGGATGGCTTTTTCTCTTTTCACAGTTGGGTTAAGCCAGTTATTACTTTTCACATATTTCTGTGTCTACCCAATTAATGGCAATTAGCTAACAGAGAATGCAGTGGATTAAAACTTCTGTTTCTGAAAGAGCTCCTTCAACTGTTGTTCAGTTGTTGCTTCCTTCTGTTGCATCAGCTCCCTGGCTCCTTTAGTCACTCCCCAGCCATCTGGCTTTGACATTGAAGGACAATATGGTCTGCCTGAAGCAGGCTTCAGATTCTCCCAGTATTCTTTTCTTGCCCTAAAGAAAGAAAAGGAAATTCAGAGTTTTTTTTCCAGCACCTCACTACAGTAAAGGAAATGTGGCTTAAATGACCATTGCAGAGGATCATCTAACTTGCACAGACTGACATATCTCTGTATTTAGATACAGAAGTATGAATGAAAACATGTGATGAAATGCTACGTACTTAAAAAGTATCTTTTCATGAAAGAAACATTGTAAGAATCTCACCAGTAGTATCTGTTTTACAGTTTTCAATCTTCAATTTCATTAATTACTTCCACATTAATTCAAATCAAATCTTCAGTTTAAAGAGGGATGAGAATTTCTGGACCTCTCCTACTGCCCCTTCACCCCTTTCCCTGGTCTCCAATCAGATATAATTCTTCATAACTATTAACACATAGAATGTTTACAGTAATATTTAGACCTCCAAATCAGTTAAGCCAATCTGCTGCATGGAATAATATAAGCTTTTGCAAGGAGTATGTTGGTGTGCTTTCCAGGTCAGATATACATACCTTGCTCTGACCCAGGGTTTAGTATGCATGCTCAGGCTGTTGCCCCAGCTACCATGTTTCTCAGAAGCTTCGGGCAAAAATCCTCTTTCAGGAGCCAGCTCCTCAGCTATTGCTCGGATATGATACGGCTCAAATCCACAGCAACCTCCAATGTAACGAATTCCTAAGTCATAGGCCTTTCTTGCATAATTTTGAATATCCCATCTGCTTACAATTCTTGGCTCCAAAGCTGCAAAGACATTCATATCGTAAGTTTCCACCATGTTCCATTTCAGCACAATTTTTGGTAAGAAATCATGTTGTTGGAACACTTGCACATTGTTTGCAAAACTGGTTGTAAACATAGATATACATGTTTGAACTGATTCAATAATAATTAGAATTAATTATGCAAACTTTCAGAAGTCTAGCTTTCAGATTCTGCTGTGCTCCCCTGGGCTATGCATGTAAGCTTTTCTCGCCTTGCAAAACAGCACCTACTATCTTCTGATACTAAGCTTCTGAAATATTTCTGATACTTCTGAAACTCAAGCCCTAAGTCACATGCTTGCCATTGTGCCAGAGTTCGTATCTGGAGCATTGGAGTACTTTCAATGTTACATCCACGTTTCTAAAGAGTTCCTAATAAAAAAAACAATATCTGGGAAATACAATTGCAGTACTCTAATCTGTGAGAGAAGGTATCAGCCTACCTGCAACAGGAATAAGCCTGCTCGTTATTCCTCAGGAATGCTTAATACGCTTTTTTTCCATGATCAGCTAGTAGCAGCCTGTTGTTTCACTGACAGCTGGGATCTATAGCTATTTCATAGCCCATCCCTTACTTAGTTATAATCCCAGCTGTAAACAGATTGCTGCCTAAAACCACTTTGTTCCTTATGGAAAGTTCTGTGTGTAGATAAGTGAGGATGCAATCTTTATTTTGAACCCTTCTCCCTGTTGCAGGTTGTGGTAAGCAGAGTGATTGATAACAGAGCTGAGAGGACTTGTGGAAAGAAAGGAACGGAAAATGAAAAGAACAATGAAAACCATAATACATCAAAGGGAAGAGACACAAGAGTGACAGAACTGGAAAGAAAAAACCAGGGACTGAAAAAGAAACTTTAAGGAATAGAAATACAGGAATAAAGGAATAAAAATTCTCTCACTTCTTTATGCACACTGCAGGTGGTGAACCAGCATGGTTATCAGGCGAGTGCAGCATGATGTCTGTGCACTGAGCCCTCCACTGGGCAAAGAAGCTGTGGTGAGGTAGCAAGGCTCCAGCAACACAGCAGAAAGGTATAATTCTCCTCCGTACGTCCTTTCCCAAAAATGCTTAACATGCAAGAAGGTGATAAAAAGCAAATCTACTCAAAGTTGAATAGGCAGCTAAGAAACAGGTTCAGAAAATAAAAAGCAGAAGGAAAAAAAAAAAAAAGAAATGTTCTTAAAAAGAAAATTGTTGGTCTCAGAGGGAAAGACTGGACAAAGGAAAAGTAGATGATGTAATATCAGAAGGAAAAACAGATGAAAGCTGTTTAGTAAAGGTAAGCTTGTGTACAGTCCTGCAGACATGAGAGAAAGCATCAGAAGCATTTGTCATTTCGTTGTCTCTCATATATCATTAAAAAGGTAATGCAAAATTGATACAAAATGATCAACAGTAAGAATGCAACATCTTGCACTCAATTTATAACTGTATAGGCAACTAAGCTTCATGGGAACAGTACAGAGTGCTTCCCTGTCGTCTTCATCATGCACCCTGTCACAGTCCGTAAAACCTGATGAAACCCATCCACGGGTCCTGAGGGAACTGGTGGGTGAAGTGGCTAAGCCACTATACACCATATGTGTGAAGGCATGGCAGTCTGGTGAGGTTCCCAGTGACTGGAAAAGGGGAAACAGTGCACCCAGGTTTAAAAAGGGAAACAAGGAAGACCCTGGGGAACTATAGGCCAGTTGAGATGATCTTGTGCTTCAAGAGTGTAAGGACAGCAACAACCTAATCTCTCTGAAGAAACAGGGATAGACCCCCCCATAAGAACCAGCCACATAGGTGGTAAGAGGTGGTGACTGAAAACAAGTAGTATTCTGTGAAAAGAAGTTGCCATATAGATTACATTTGTGGGATTTCCCCATTCCCAAAATTGACTAGAATTTTATTTTCCATGCCTGTCAATGCATTTCTTGGCTTTATTCAGAATTAAATATCTATATCTTAACAGTTTATGCTAATATTTATAGTAAAGAGAGATGGAAATTTTCATCGTTTTTTGGATGAGAACCTTGTAACATGCTCCTAGGTTTAGCCCCTCTATGTATTTATTCTTGAAATACTTGGGTATGCTTTGAATGTCTGGGACATTTCTTTCTGATACATTGTCCTTGCTTAACCCGTGACATCTCAGACCGACTGCAGTAACACAGAAGGGAAAGCATAGAACACAGGAAAAAGTTCTACAGATAATTAAATACTGCTGGCGTCTAGGTGCTGAAGTTTGCCAATACAACATAACCAATGCTTTCCTAAAGACTGAGATCTTGTTGGCCTGTACAGAGGTTATGTACACTTAAAATATCTAAAAACCTATTTGTGCATATTGCCTTCCACAAACTCCAGACTTAACTGGGCCAGTTTAACAATGATTTACCAAACTGAAAGTCTGCCATCAAGTGATCAGTTACTTCTTCTGGGTATGGAAAGCATTCACAGAACCAGCCTTCTCCAATTGACTCATGAAATTTCTAAAAGCTGAAATCTTATACAGATTGCTTATAAAAGAGAATTCAAGAACCATAACAATGCAAAGAGTGAATCCTTCAATTCACTTGATTGCTTACTGCATCTGTTCTATACTTTCTTTGTTTGCAATCAGGAGTTACATGAAGGAATGAATAGGATAAATGAGTTCCTAACACTTTTAAACATCCCAGAATATTTTCAGAATGCAGACATGTTATTATCATTTAATGAATGCCTCAGGCTCATGCTTCTTTCCTTAAGTTATGTAAAGAGAGAATTTAAAAAAACTTTCCTGAAAATCACATCTATCTTAATTTTTCTTTTTGCTACAAATTCAAGTTTCAAATGTTTCAATACCTTGTTTTATAGTCTGATCTTGAAAAGAAGTGGGTATGATAACCAAAAATTAAAACATTTTTCTTACCAATTTTAAAATGTTTAGGCTGATTTTGTCCTCTTATCTCAAAGGGATGTGATGTTCTACTTTGCAGGGGGAAATAACCCTAAATACACAAGCTTTATATACACATAAAGCAGCTGAATGTTTCAGTCTTTGTAGAAGTTTTCCTGAGCATACATATGTTGAATCTATCTCGAAACTGCTAATCCATTTGTTAGCAACATCAAAGAATATATTCCCTCTTCTTGTTTCTCTCTAATTTCACTTATATTAGACAGTTACACTTTCATGACTGAACCATTATGAATGCAGTAATCATGCACCTATATCCAGTTCTGCATATGCATTGTACATTAAATCCCTACACAGGTAAACAAACATTATAGGGCTGATGGGATAAGATGTCACAACCCGAACACTGGGGTTTTTGTAGGGTATTTGCTCTCATTCGTTTCTTTGGACTGTTTATAGCTTTCCTCAACACGATTCCATAGCACAAGAACTACATTTTCTAATGGAGTTTAGGTTGTGGAAAATGCCAGACAGGATAATTTGGGCTCATCTTATTGTACGGAAGGACACCCTGCAGCTTCAACAGTACTAAAAGCTGGTGGAGAGGGGAACAGGGGGAGAGAATAGGAACAGACAATTAGAAAAACAAACAAACCAAAACAAAAAGATACCCTTGTCTTACCAAAGGGAAATTCTGGAAGATCAATAAAACCCTGCTTTCCACAGTCAGGTGTTTGGAAAGCAAGCGGTTGGGACATCAGGTGGGCTTTCAGTTTAGCTGCCTGCAAGCCCTCTTTCATCAATTTTACGGTTTCCAGGCAAGTATCTGGATCAAAATGGCAGTTGACTCCAACAATAGAAGCACCTAGGAGAGGAAAACAGCTTCAAATCACATCTCCCCAGGAAATGGGATGTGAAGGTTCTTAGCCACAGCACTTCAGAAGCAGAGCACTCCATCTTTACACCAGCATTATGAAAACAAGGCAGTTCGGTTAGAGCAAGCCTCAACTCTCCTGAGGTTGATTGTTCCATTTACATCTCAGTTGCACTCCTCTTTACCTTCCTGGTGATGACGAAATATATCTCCACCCTCGTACAGTTGCTTTTCTTATCAGTGCTTCATCAGTGAAGACTGGTTATATACAGACACATATGCAAATAGCTAGCAGGTTCCTAACACAGGTTCTGCCTTTGAATTTCAGTTCTAATTCCAAAGGGAAAGAGTCGTTCAGAACAGACATAATAAACCCCTGCACCATCATTCATCATGCCCCTATAAATTTCTTCTGCCCTTTCCTTTGTCCTGCAGAAAACACAGCCTTTGATGGGCAAAAAGATAAAATTTTTTCATCCTCTTATTCTCTCATCGTGGATTGGAACTGTGCTCCATACATTTCTAAAAACATAAGTAGACAATCAAAGGTGGCTTTGGATTCTGCTTATGTTTCCATAATCTGCAGTTGGCTTTGTAACGAAATTTGAGTAGATTAAGGGTTTTGCTCTATTCAGTATCAGCAGGCTGTGGCTATTGGTTCCAATAGCAGCCTGGTTAACAAAGATTTCATAGCTGCATTGTCATTTGTTTCTTATTTTTTCACAAGTCTGCTGTAGTAAAGTACACATAAAAACTTTCCTACATGTTCCAAGCTTTTATTAGATAGAATTGGGAAGCTATCTAATCAAGATACACATATATTTATCTCAATACTTAAGGACTTTACTTTGTTCCATATTTTTAAAGGGCATATTGAAAGAGGTTCTTACCAGCCTTCACCAGTTGGACAGCACATTGTCCAGGTGGAATACCATGCATGTCTCCTTCTGGACCAATGCACATTGTAGCTGCAACTGGCTTTCCAGATTCTTTTAGAACTTCAACTGCCCAGACAGCCTCTTCAACATGTTCAAAATACTGAAAGAAATTAAAAGTGGACTACGTCTGTTTCTGGGAGATGAAGTATGAATACTTTAATCCAGACCCCAAATTCACCACAATACGACTTGATTATTTTCTGATTTACACTAACAGAATTCAATTGAATCCATGGACTACACAGTTGAAAAAGGATTTTAAAGTCAGTAAGTGAAACTAAATAAAAAATAATTATACTCTTGTTTCACAATAATAATGCCCATACAGGAAGTTAATCAGTGATTAATCCCCAAAGAACTATTTTCATACAGAAAAGTCGCCTTAGGTTTGTTACAGTATGGGAGGAAATAGGAACTAGCCAAGATCACATTAACCTATCCTTTTCATACCAGTACAGAATTTTATTTGACTGAGGTAGAAATTCAGGTTTCAGGGTTCCTATTTTAGGATGCTTGTGGATGCTATTGTGCATTTAGAAAAATACCTGATGCTATTGGAATAAAAGCATAATAGAAAATTTTAAAGGAGAAAGAAATAAATAATTGTAATCCTAAAGCAGACTAGACATATTGTAGTTAACACTGTGCCTGTAGAAGGCATGTGCTTTTTTTACAGATTTACCTCTGCAATTAGGAAGTCCACATTCTTCTTCATAAAGATATCTACTTGCTTTCGAAAGACTGCTTTAACCTCTGCTTTATCCTTGCAGCTTAAGTATGATGGTGTTTGACTGACTCCTCCAGCCACTAAAGCATCACCTTCAGTAGCCACTTCTCTTGCAATGTCACAAGCAGCTTCATTCACTTTCTGGCTCTGTATGAATATAGATTATGTCAGTTTTACCTGGTCAGAGATATGCGTGTAACTTCAGAGCACAAAAAGTACAAGAAGAGTGAAAATCCATAATGGCTTCTTCATATTCGTCTATAATTTAATTTTTTTTTAATAACATTGGTTAGGCAGATTAGCATCTTTCAAAAAAATAGCAAACACTAGGAAACAAATTTCTTGCCACCTCTAGATTATCATATTATCAAATACTACAAAAACATATTACCTTTAATACAGCTTACATGAATAGTCCATAAAAAGCAAATATTTGGTGTGAAGTGGAATTTTCTTTACCTCTTAGAAAATGAGTTAGTTACGCTTAAATGTATGGTTTTATTCTGATACTTTGTGGGTGGAAAACAATGTGTAGTTATTTCAATTGTTTTATCTTTTTTTAATGTATTTTAGCATTTTGAGAATTCACAAAATTTAAAATACAATATTCATACAGAACTATTTAAGACATTTTTTAAAAGATGTTATTAATTGTCTGATATTAAATTTACCAATTTAAGAATAGTAAAGGGAAACTTATCACTATACATGATTAATTAATCATCTACACTGAAAGACACATTCCCTCTATACCTAAATCAGGATGACTGGAACAGCTTGTGAAGAAGAGGTTAAGCTAGGGAAAAAAATATTTTGGGAAAAGAATCATTATTTGTGGTAGATAAGTGCTGATTCAAGCAGCTTTCTCTGCAGTCTATGGGCTACTTAGAATCTACATAGGTTTCTTTCAGGTGAAGTTTCTCATGGCTGCCTCAGAAGACCCAGCTGATTTTTAAGGTTATTGATGACAGACTGTCTTTCATTTGCAGTTGTGCTCAGGTACGTATTTGAGAACCCTGGGAGGTGGAGCCATAAACCAGTTAAAGCCTGGAGGAACCTGCTTCTAGAACTAGCAGTGAATCAATCTTGAAAGCTTTAGTGCAACGCATTCCCAATACCAGGTGCTTTCACAGCCCTTCTTATAATTTTGCATGGCAGCGAGAGTTGGAGCATGGCTTGTTCCAGAGGCACTGTGTTTCTAGGACTACCACTTCAGACATTTCAATGTTATATCTATTGGATGTGAAGGTGCAGCATTTCAAATATATTTGGTCATAAGACATTTTGGTATGACCTCTAAATTAAGCCTCAAGTGTTTCCAAGATTGTCCAGATTGTGTAAATTTCTGGCTTGGGATATCATCACAGATACAAAGATATTCCTTCTTCCCTGATCCCTGGAGAATCTTCTCTGTTTTGCAAAGTTTGAAATATACAATAGGACCAAACAGGAAAGGATCAGAGAAAACACTCAATTTTTCTCTGATCTCTGAAACTTTCTAGTCTGTGAAACTTTCTAGTGTCAAAGGAACTATCTAGAAATGTTTGTGCCAGAAGTGCCAGTGGAGCTGGCGCCTTCATGTAGTGAACGCGTCCGACAGCATACAACTCCTTTGTGTAGGTGGTAAGAAAACACAGACATGGTACTTGTGTTGCTGTAACAGATTATCCTTACATGTGAGAAGGGGAATATTGACCACTGTTTTTTTAAGTTGTTACTTTACTGAAGATATGGTTCTAAAAAACATTCCATTCTCATTAGCCACTCATTGTTGAGGATTCTTCATCATTTTTAAAGTTGTTTTTTGTTTCTCTGGATGTTAAAGCATCTGGTTTTTTTCACTGATTGTGTTCTCTGTGCATTTAGTCCTCCCTATACATTTTGTATCAATACTCCAGCAAACTAATCTCCTCAAATGGAAAAAAATACTATGTGGACATCCTCTTTGTGGATGGACAATGGACAATACTATCTCTTCATCCTTGCCCCCTCCCCCTTTTTTTTGTCTTTCTTGCTATTCCACACTCTGAAATTGCATCATCTCATTCTCTAGTCCCCAAATATAGCCACAACTGTTAATGGCAAACTGTGAAAGCACTCAATAATCTCTCTGCTAAATATTTTAAAATTAATCCATTTATTTCATATTTCCATCAAAACAGAGTTCTACTCACACTTATTTTCTCAGCTACATAATTGCCCCTGTTCTCTAGTTTGTCCTCACTGGCATAAAAGGTGAATGTCTGTAGAACATTGGATCCAGCTCTGAGGAATTCCCGGTGAAGCTGACGAACTGCAAAGAATGAAGAGACAAAGAAGAGATGTTTTCTACAGTTATTACTGTTGCTATCCCAAAATTAAATGTTTATTGAAGTAATGTTACTGTAAATTAAGTGTTTACTAGAAGAGCCATTATGAGAGAGTACTCCAGTCTGTGTAAAATTTCTTTCTTCAAACTGTCAGAACATTAGGTAGAAAACTTTCTCCTTAGTTATTCTCTGTTAAGAACAACTGAAGATTTCTATTTAGTTTATCAGTAGATTCAGTTTTCATGCCACCTTGCCTATCTTTTACTTTCTGCAGTCTTTCAGACCTCCCAACTTCATTTTATAGAACTGCATACTGATGTAGGAAGGGAAAGCAGACATCTGATGAAAGAACATGTAAGCATAACAAGGAATAGCAGACAAAAAGATCATCAAATGAAAAAGCTTTATTTTCTTAGCTTCTAGACTATGAAGAAGAAAATAGAAGAAAGTATTATGGCAACAAATACAGAGCAAGATGATATTTATATAGAAGAATACAGTGTTCCATTACCTTCTCCATTTTTGATTTTCTATTTTTGTCCCCCTGCAAAACTCTAGCTCAGTCTAGTCAGCCAAAACCAAAGCTGCTTTGCTAAATACACCCTTAATTAAAAGATGATTTCTTGCTCTAGAAAAGTGAATCACAACAGAAACTTAATTCTTCGCATAAGTCTGAACATGATGATTTTGCTACAAAGCCAATGTTGCTTTTGAAAGATAGGTTGGCATTATTTTTAATGGACAAACTTCCTACATTTGGCCTTTGGGAGCAGGCTTTGTAATGGTAGTTCTGCCTTCGTCGCTGTAAACAGTACACTGCAATTGTCACAGCAGGAACAGAACAGGAGATGTCAATTGATTTTATATATATACACCTGAAGAACAATAATTATAATAATTTCTAGCACACTAATGGTCATGTAAAATAGATTTAAAATAGCAAGTACAGGAATAATTTATTCCCTAGATACCGTACAAAGACACAAGAACACTGCGGTTTCTGTGGCAGATGTTTAGAAAAGTTTTCCTGAAGTCCTAGTTTATTATATCTCATTGTCTACAGACAATCTGTGTTGTTAGGGAAATGTGTGAATGTGTCATGAGAATAAAATTCCTCCCCTCTGCTGAAACATACAGCCTTCTATGCCAGAGAATCTCAAACAGCAGTTTTTGTTGCTAGAGTCAATCTGCATACATGCAAGAGGTCTGCTTTCGTTGAAAGAACAGTGTACTGTCCCTTGCTTTTCTCTACCTCATTTCTAATTACAGTCTTGGGAACCAACACTGTGATTTAACACAGTGCTTCTTTTCCCAGCAGTCACAAAGACCTATCCAGGAACACAGGTTATAGAATAGCTACAGTTCAAAAAGTCCCTGGAATCAGCCTGAACTACCAGGGTTAAATTTCAGTCTTACAGCTTTTAAGCAGAGTCAAAACATGCCTAATGCAGTTGATTATTCTTCTTTCTGCAGCACTGAAATAGGCTACTGATCCCAACTAAAAGAGCTGTCTCTGTATGTTCCTAGTGTTCCGTAGTTCATTTTCCTATTCTCCCCGAAGACAAATCATTGGTGAAAACTAGTCAGGAAATGGGACTAGGAAAAAAAAAAAATCTACAAGTATTTTTACCAATGCTCCATGACATTTCCATAATAAACCAGATTTCTTTACCTCATGGCTAGTGCTCTTCAAAAACAGTTATTGCATTCCTAGAAGAATGCTTGGGATTTGTGTGAATAAGGATGGTGACATAGGTAGGCAAATGAAACATAATCTAACACAGGTGAATACGGAACTTCATATCCCAAACTATCACGCATGTGAACAGAAGACTCTTAAATGGGTCTACATTTTGAGGGAAAGAATAGAGTTTAAGTATCAGCCTCAATCTCACCCAACCCCAGGCAAATCCTTTTTATCAGTAGAGTACACTGTCACTACTATCAAGCCCACAGCAGTCTGCACTACCAAAACCACAAAGCACTCTAATTTGCTTCTTGTGTATTTCTCCATCATTTTAGAAATGCGGATAACAGCCACATATGAGGCTAAACGATTAATAACAATTTGATGCAACTTAGAAGCCAGATTGTATAACACTGTGTTTTCATTTCAATTCACCACTGAGTTGGATATTTCACAAAAGACACACTCTTAAGCTAACAGGACGTGAAGGCAATACGTGCCTATGCATATTGGTCACTACAAAGCAGCATCTGATCTGGCTCAGAAGAAATATTTAGGTCTCATTTCTAAACTTGTCAGTCTTGAAAACTTCTCTCTTGTAATGGATATAATGGCCTTGAACTCACTCCCCCCACTCTTCATTCCTTGCTGCATTCTCAGAACCTCCCTCCTTTTCCTTCCTTCCTTACAAAGACAAGAAGGTCTGGTAGTTGTATCGTATTTACACCCAATGGCCCAGCCAGTTGCTCCTTCTGTTCTTTACACCTGTTTTCAAAGTAACATGACCCTTGAGCATGCAGGAGCCAAAAGCAGTAAGGGAGGGGAGGCTGCACACTGCATGAATAGAAATGAACACATTTCCAGTGAAGGGTGTATTTATAAATAGCCTATGAAGGGCTTTTAAGAAATGAATAACTATCTTACAAACATGAGCAATTATGTTCTAGCAAATCAGTAGCAATTCTTAGAAGGCTGGATTCTAACCTGTGACTACTGATCACTCATTTAAAGCAAATCTGTGTGCCAATTTAGCCAATTCAAACCATCTGCAACTGCCCCTATGCAGGATGATGTCTTGCAATCCCCACGAACTGAAATCTGAACTTCCTGAAAAGACATGGAAAGCATCAAGGGCTCTTGAGGTGCAAAATAAGTAAGCAAAGCAGAAACAAAAAGAATGGAATAAGTCCTATGATTTGTAAGATGGAATGTGTAAGGGCAGACAAAGATAGAGTTGATGAGAAACAGGGAGAGGTGATGTGATATTTCAGGGGGAGATGAGAATCAGCAAATTAGGTCATCACCCTGTAAACCTTTGCTGGAAGTCTGCATTATCTAAGGCTGTCCATGACCCTAAGTCAGGCATGCCACATGAAATGACACATGAAGGCTGAGAAGGATTATGGTGAATAAATAGTTAAGGTGTAAAAAGCAGTGTAATTCTGAGGGCTAAAATAACTCTCCTCCTTCCCTTCTTCTTCCTTCTCCCCCTGAATAGAGAAAGGACTAATCTGAAGGGGCAAACACTTAAAACAGAGCAAAGAATTTTTTTATTCTCCAGGATATTCTGAATCGGCTTGTGGGATTAACTGCCCATCACACTACTAGGGCAAATGCTTTCTTGTAATGAAGCCTACATAAATAGGTAATAGCATCTCCTTTTGCACTACTTACGCTAAACACTATCATCTGGAAGGCATGGAATGATTGCTCGTTTTGATTCCGACCAGTTTAAGAGAGTTATTCCATTAAATTTTTATTGCAATTCTTAGGTTATTCTGAGGTTTATCATTCCCCATTTCACAGTGGAGCCAGACAGATTAAATACTCTCATTCCATTGTTTATTAAAAACTGCTATTTTCCTGAAAGAATTAATAAACGAACTGTAGTAATTTGTAACAATATAGAAGTCCTAGAATGATTAGAACATAATAAAGCAGTTAAGAGCAGAATTCTTTTTCACAAGATGTTTTAAATGATAAGCTTTGTATCAGTCAAGGACGGACTAGACAAATCCAAGAGACAGAAATCATTGAACGCTGTTAAATACAAAGATACAATGTCTGAGTCAAAAAGCCACTGCATTGCAAATTATTGAAGACTGGGAGAGCATTCTGGAGACGTACCACTACATGTTTGCATTGCTTATACTCTTTCTTACCCAGCCAACTGCTTTTGGCCAGTGTTAGAGCAAGAAAAAGGAGTAAGATCCTTGGAAGTGTTCAAGGCCGGGTTGGATGAGGCTTTGATCAACCTGGTCTAGTAGAAGGTGCCCTTGCCCATGGCAGTGGGAGTGGAACTAGATGATCTTCAATGACTCTTCCAACCCAACCTTCCTATGATTCCAAGATGAACATTTCATCTATATAGTCTTAGGCTGTTCTTAAAAGTGCAATTCTAACAGTGTCAAGTAACACTTCCATTTAAAAACCTACTACATCTTCCTATATTTATTATTTAGACAACCATGTTTACATTCACTACAGGATCACCATTTCCCAATAAAACTGACCTGCTTCTGGGTGCTCTACAGTTGCTTCAGGAGTCCAAGGCCCAGCTTTTACATATCCCCTCTTTTCAAGAGCAAAGACAAATCCTCCATCTCCAATCACAATTTCTCCAGCATCTAAGCGCTCTAGAATACCCTGAAGAAAGCAGGATGACAAGTTAACAATTACAGTTCTTCAATGCTGTGGGCTTCATTTGTCTTTGTTGCCATTTCCTGCGTTTGGGTTCAAACTTAAACAGGAGAAGTTTGGGTTAGATATAAGGAAGAAGTTCTTTACTGTGAGGGTGGTGAGGCACTGGAATGGGTTGCCCAAGGAAGTTGTGAATGCTCCATCCCTGGCAGTGTTCAAGGCCAAGCTGGATGGAGTCTTAGGTGACATGGTTTTGTATGAGGTGCGCCTGTCCATGGCAGCGGAATTGGAATTAGACGATCTTAAGGTCCCTTCCAACCCTAACTATTCTATGATTCTATTTGCAAAGCAGACAAGTATTTGTGGGCTACCAAAAACATCTTTGCCATAATAATAAAAAACAATAAATTTCCTTCTTGAAATTCTCTTTAAAGAGTGATAGATGGTGTGTTTTAATATGTTTATATATATTATGTCAGATTTTTCATTGGTCAGTTTTATCGTATTCCAGAGATAAAGTCCCCAGAAGTAAAGCCAGTTGTCAAATTCCATGCCTGTGAAAGTAAAATACCATTTCAGATTCCTCTGTAAACTACATGAGAAGCTTCTTGAAATGAAACTGTAGTATCACTGACCTCTTTATTAGCTAATTTGCTCCTTTAGCCTTAAGAGCTACACAAACAGATTGTGACACAAGATAGCACAACAGGTATCATAGAAAAGTTAAGCATGTCACATGTGCTTACCAAATAAAGCATTCTCAAAATACTGGCCTCCATTGTCTGACAGACTTTTTACTGGCCCGGGTTTGCTTACCCAGACTTAAGAAATGAAAGAAAATCCTGCTTGTTTTGCACAGCCCTGAAAAGTTACAAGATGCCAAATTACAAACACAGCACCCTGTGATTAACCTTGCTTCTGCCTTGAACTCCATGCTCATGCAAGGAAGTATGGTGTGGTTTTTTGTAAAATTGAAAAAAATGAGAACAACATGTAGTGGTTGCACCTAACACATATTATTTTTTGTATTATTTTCATTGCTTCATTGGCTTGTTCACATTTTCCAAGAAGTACCTTACTATTACACTAAATAGGACTAATTTCTCAAGTTGTATTACAACTATAATTCTGTTTACTTTAAAAAGTGGTTGAATGCAGACCTATTATATCAACAAAGGTAGTGGGTACAGGAAAAGCACTAATCAAAGGTAAGACTGAAATTTCCCTCCACAGTTATCTTTTCTTGGTGGCACAGTAGCATTTCAGTAGATGGTATTTGAGGGAGTAGGAAAATAAAAGCTTTGTGCATGTAGAGTGTGGTTTTAGTGCTTAGAGGAAAGGGGTTTTAATAATTAGCCTCCAGCCTTTAGTAGATTATCTTTCTTGATAATTTCTCCTTCATTGATTCAATTATCTCACACCTTACCTCCAGGAAACACAAACATTTATGGCGTCTCAGCGCTGCCCTTTAGATGGCATGAAAGTATGCTTTTCCAAAAGGAGCACTGTGTCAGCTCTGCCAGTTCCAGTACCAAACACAGCAGTGTAAGGCTACTTAGAGGCTATAAAGCCTGGTTGAGAGGGTCAGCATTTTTGGCTCAGGCACTGAAACGGCAGCAAGGTGGTGGGACTTCTATACCCAGTGCTGCTGTGCAGATAGATGAGCTTGGGCAAATGTCGGCTTGCAAATCTCCGCAGCACATTACATTACACATTGCGGACTTGCTGAAATATGGATCTGATTAACTTTATAAATTTAATAAAGTGTGAAAGCTTTTACCTTGCTTTTATCTTTTCTTCTATCTTATGACCTCTGAAGGTACCCTCCAACCCAAACTATTCTATGATTCTGTATGCCTCGCAGTAGCAAGGCAAAACTCAACCAGCAATACTCAATCTCTAAAACTCAATGATTCTCAATGAGTTTACCAGTCATGCCTGTCTGGTAGGGCAATTCTGATCTAAATGTAGATGTCAGAGGCTTTGTAAAGATTGTGTTTCCAATTAGCTAATTTGCAGTTGTAACAGAATGCCTCAAATGGTGCCAGAGAAAGGCACCCAAGGAATCACTGGTGGAGTCCCTGCTCCCTCTGCCTGCCAAGGAATCTTTTATAGACAGAGTCTGCTTCAGAAGTTTAATATTCAGAGAACAGGAGTGCAGAAGAAATAAAACCAAACCTTTAAGCAGTCTCAGTTGTTGCTTGTTAACTGAATAATGAGTAATAGATGTGTGTTGACATCATATATAGATATTATATTCACATGCACTACAACTAACAGATTTTTTCTTTTAACAAGTCACTTCCAGGATTTAACAGCATATTTCCTTCACAATTCTAGCTTTTTTTAAACAAAATAGTCTTCACTTTTGACACACAGAAGCAACATAAGCCATGTTTGAATACACCATGGTATCTTAATATGTAATATATTGCGATATATTAAACCTAGTGTTGGGGCATCTAAGAGCAGGTGGCAACTACAGAGCACAAAGTACTTAATACAATCTTACTTTGTCATTTCAGATTAGCTTAAAATAGAAATAACTCTTTTGCAAACTTTATTACAGGTCTGATATCATCTCTTCACACGTTTTTTATTTTATCTATACCGGGTAAAATACCATTGGCTCAATCAGCATATAGCTAGTGTAAGTTCAGCATCAAGATTGTTTTGTTCTACCCCAGAGACCTACAGCTGTGTGCTCATGTGTAATGCAGATCAAAATTTTACTATCAGGTGACCTGGTAGTACACAGATCTGGTATTAAATAACAAGAATTAGTACCCATGAAAAGCTAACCAAGACTTTTTTGAGCCATTCTTTTACTGCTTTACTTTTGCTACCATGAAGGAAGTTGCACGCATAGTCCATAAATCCATGTATCTAACCATGGAAAGAGTGCAAATGTCTATATGAAGATAGTCTCTCAATTACCTTCAGGAATGTAACTGAACCATGCAAGTGAAAAGCCTGCTTAGTCTGCTTATATCCTACTTTCCATCAGTGCAGACCAAAAAAACCCATCACAAACCAACTATTTAGATCTTTAATGAGCCCTCAAGAGAAGCAAGTCTCTGTCCATTGCCTGTAGGGGAACTTAGGGCAATTCCCTCCTGCAAGGTGTCTGAAGTTAGGTGGCATGAATATGTGCCAAAAAATAAAAAGCAGAACAAATACCTCCTCACCTTCTTCCTTTATAAGTGATCTACCTGAAGGACCTATGGCTCATACACTTCTTCCCACATCCTTGTGTTCTCTTATCTGGACTTATATGCTACACATAAAAATGAGTAAAACCAGTTCTGAGTAAGAAGTGTGCTATTGATGACAACAGTGTCCTTCTGAATGGAAGACAGAATACGTGATTCCACTGACTTTCCCAAGCAGCAGTGCAGGGTAGCAGTACTGGAATACATCAGAAAGTTTGATTTAGACATTGTTCATATGTTTGCCTTAATGGCCATAACAGCTGATGCCTAGATAACTTTTTATACTGGCTTATTTCTTCAGCTAAATGAGGGTGCAAAAGGCATGGATATGTTGGATAGTACACTCATACTACAACCATGGTTGGTATTTGGTCATATAAATCAAGAGAAGAGCAATCTGGTGCTTTTAAATAGAGTTGGAAAGATGCTGAAGGCAGAAATCCCATCCAATGATGGTTTATGCTTAAAATACTTAAAATTTAACGTGTTGCAAGAACTGCTCAATTTGCATATCAAACAATATTACGCAAAATGGTTTTGAACTTTGGTGACTCCAGTCTATGTGTTCAGAGAAATAAAAAATCTATGAGCTGTAACAGCATTAAATTCAATCTAATCTATCTATCTCGTAACAGTGTTCAAACGTCTTTGATGGGTCCATATTGAACAGGTGCAGTTATGGCTTTACTTTAGCTTTTCCCAATGTGGCCTTACCTGCAGAAATACCCGATGCCCTACTGGGAGGTTAACAAGCGCGGTTCGCGGCTGTGCCCGTTCGGCAGCAGCTCCCCAGGAGAGCCAGCCTCCGGGCAGGGCTCGAGGGGGCTGGATTGGCGGCGGGGCGCAGCGACGTCAGGGACCAGCCCAGAGCCTCCTGCCGCTCAGCGCAGCATCGCCGGGGGCACCTCTCCTGGCGCCCGCCGGTGCCCGCGCGCCGGGCAGCGGAGCTGGACGGGCCTACGGGGAGCAGGGTGCCGGGGCTGAGCGGGGAGGAAGGTGGGAGAATTACCCTTTTGCCCTGCTTCGTGGTCTTCCCGATCGGCAGCATCTTCCTCGCCCAGGGACGCTGGCTGCCCGAGTCTGCCCCGCCGGCTCGGCACGAAGCTCGGAATGCGCCAGGCGCTCCGGCCACGCTTTTATAGCCCGGGAGGAGGCGGGCCGCTCTGGGCAGCGCTGCGAGCGACACCCCGCCCGGCCCGGCCCCTGACCCCGAGGGGAGCCGACGCGATCCGGGGCTGCCCCACGCCCCCCCATTCCGCCTGGTTCGGGGTCAGGAGGTGCCCAGTTGCTCCCGCGGCTGCCCCTCAGCCAGGGGGCGGTCCGGCATCCTCCGCGGGGGCTGGCCTCGGCGGGCAAGGACGGCACGGGACGGGACGGGCGCGGCGCCAGCGCTCTCCATCCCTGCTGCCGGCGGCTGTGCGTGGGATGAGCACCGTGCTGCGGGGAGCCCTGCAGCGGCTGCGGCCCCCCCGCCGCGGCGGCCGGCCCGACCCCCTCTCCGCGGCTGCCCTGCGGCCCCTCGGCGGCGGCGCGGGCGTCCAGGGGCGGTGAGTGCGGGCCCGCGGGCCGGGCCGGGCTGTGCCGGGCAGCGGGGGGCGGTGGGGTCAATAGCGGCCGTGGTTCAAGGAGCGGCCCCCAGGGTAACGCTGCCCGGCGGGGCTGTGAGGAAAGGTGGGGAACGGGCTCCCTGTGCCGGCCTGCGGAGCGCCAGCGGCTCGCGGTCGGGGGTCACGGGGCCTCTCCCGGTGGGCAAGAGGCGCATCTTCCCCTAAGACCAGACCAGCCTGAGGCAGTGACCTGGTATAGAGAGATCTCTCCTGTTGTCTTCCGAGCCATGTCGATGAGCAAAATATCACCTGTTTTGCCTGTGTGAACCGTGACGTTCACAGGGAAGGCACCCCCCGCATTCTCACCAGGCTTCTCGGTTTGAAACAAAACGTTTGAAAAAAGGTGAAGTTCAGGTGAGGATATCTCAAATTCACAGCATAAAAGAAGCATGAGAAATGCTACTACACTTGACCTTAGTTACCATGGCCCTCAAAATTCAGTAGAGGAGCTGGTTTGTCTCACGCCTGGCTGTTAAACAGCTTATTGTTAACTTACAAAAATTAATGTGTAATCTCAAAAAAGAGCTCGTGCAAGTGTGTGGTGCACCAAATTCAGAAAACCTGTGGTGTCCAGGGCTCCCATGTGCTTTATGTTTCATTCAGAGCCACATAGTGAGTAAAAATGGTGCATGTTCCTCCTGCATTTGCATATGAAATGTCACATTATAAGATGTCCGCTCACAATACATAAACTAATAACTTTGATTTTCTGGGTGCAGGATGAGTGGAAGACTAGTTACGCATTAGAAAACCTTTTGCCAGACAAGTTGCGAAAGCAAATATCCAAGGAGAGAAGGGACAAAATTGAATATTGATTAACTGTCCTGAAGGGAGACATACTGTGATTTCACACCAGTCTATACTGCTATGGTACTGAGAGATTCTACCTTGTCTTACATCCAAAAAACCAGCTTTTTAAAAATAGAATAAATTCCTTATCTGGCTTGGTTCTTGGCTTTCTGTGTTTAAGGTAGTAGAGAGGAGGATGAGATGAAATGAGATGGAGGAGAACGGGGCTGCCTATGGCAACAGTTCTGGTTTGTGCTGGCTTGAAGTGGTTGTGAAAATGCAACCAGGTGTAATAGCAGGTGTGAGCCATTGACATGAACCTGTTGCTATCATGTTTTTACTTCAACAAAGTAGAGCATGTCAACATAGACAGAACATAAAAGTAAAAATTCTTTTTATTGTTCATGAACACGCACACTGATGTAGTCTGCTGACACTTGCTTTAGAAATTTAATAAGGCACCTTACTAAGTAGACCTTTTTAAAGACTTTCTCTTGGTGTTGCATTTACTATAGCACTTTTGAAAAGCCAAGTTTTGACACTGTCATTACAGGGGTATACTTTCCCATTGAGAAATAGGATCATATAGGCTATAAGGGTATTTTGGACAAATAACAAAGATTTAAAGTTGGGAGTGGAAGCAAACTTGCTTTGGTTTTTGTATTACTACTGTTTACATATCTGATTATTTAAAAGCATTTACTTTAAAAGAAGATAAAGGGACTTTTTACGAGGGCATGTAGCAACAGGACAAGGGGGAATGGTTTTAAACTGAAAGAGGATAGATTTTGATTACACATGAGGAAAAATTTCTTTACTATGAGGGTGGTGAGGCACTGGCACAGGTTGCCCAGAGAAGCTGTGTCTCCCCCATCCCTGGAATTGTTCAAGGCCAGGCTGGATGGGGCTTTGAACAACCTGGTCTACTGGAAGGAGTCCCTGCCCGTGTCTGGGGGTCGGAACTAGATGAGCTTTAAGGTCCCTTCCAACACAAACCATTCTATGATTCCATGATGCTATGACAGTGAACAGGTTAGGTTTTAAGTCAGATGTGTCTATACTCCCAAACAGGCACCAAGTTTTATTATGATTGGAGCAGTAAACAAGAGAGATGGACAAAGTGCAGTTGTCTTTTTGTAACTGTCTGTAGTTTTATCTTCTTCCTCAGGAAAGAAACCGCTTCTCCTTCCTTGGGGAAAGATAGAGCAGACACGGTGATCATCGGAGGTGGTTGTGTTGGCGTGAGTCTAGCCTATCACTTGGCTAAAGCTGGCTTGAAGGATGTTGTTCTGCTAGAAAAATCTGAGCTCACTGCAGGATCTACTTGGCATGCAGTAAGAAATGTTTTGTTAATATCTCAGATTAACAGCAGTTCGTGTATCCGACTATGGTGGAAGTTTCATTACCTTTATATTACCTGGCTTTCCAGAGAGTAATGATCTTAGTTATTTTATAGACACAAACTTCAGCACTGAGTTCTTTATAGATCAACTGTATGAGTTTTGAAAAGTCAATTCAGCTACCCATAGTACACTTTTCTCATTTGTGAAAATTGGACTGTATTTTGAAATCACTGAAAGGTAATTATTAGTGTTATCACACATTTTTGGCAGTTAACTGGATTTAAACTCGGACTTTTTAAATTTAAGGTTTTGTTTCTGAGGTGATCTAATTTATACTGCAGACTTTATCACTGGAGGTGGTTGCAGTGCCATGCGCAAACTAAAAATGTGAAATTTGGCATTATTGTATGTGTAATTACTTTTTTTGTATATGTGACATGCTGAAAAAGAGGTGATTAAGCAATGTCATCAGTGTCCAGATCTCAGAGAATATCACTGTCCCAGAAGATGATTCCTGTTAGAGACAAGAACTTTCTTTCCTGCCACAATTGACATTACACAAAATCTTGGAGGAGCAAAGCTAACTGTGCACTGCGGGTTTTTTTAAGGCTGAATGTTTGTACTGTAAGGACAAGAGCTAAAAAGACATACATGTAATAATGACAGCGGGGGGACACCTATACTAATGCTAATCACATGGACATACTGATGCACAACATGCATGTATGTAATTACATGTTTTCTATGCCAATGTCTGGAGTAGGTAGTGTAATGAAATGAAATAAAACTTGCCACAATAACAGATGTTTTTTCCATTCATTTCCAGCTGCGCTTAGCTGAAATTGGGAGAATGTTATCCCTGTGTGTAGAGACACAAAAGAGTAAAAACCCAACAGTTTGCTGTCTGTAGAACTACTCTGTTAATACAGCGTAACCATAGTAGCTGAGTGCCTTTCAGGAACAAATTAAGGAGAGTAACTCAGACAGATTGTATTCGATTTGTATTCTCATACTTCTCCCACGGAAGGAAGTCTGAAGTTTGAAATACTTAGCGCAGATGTTTTATGTGTTTGGGGCCTTATGAGAGAGCAATAGTAAAAAATGAAATTAAAAGAAATCACTGTCTGAATGTATAAGTAAGTTTATACTTCATTTTACCTGCTTATTAACAAACAAAGCAAAGAAAGCACATTGTAAGGAGTTAGGAAAAACAAAATTAGGTAATTATGTCTGGTTTAGACAGTCATAGCACAGCAGATGGCAGTTCAGCGAACAAAGCAACACCATGCATACTGTTAGATAATGCATCTTGTGTGTTGAATAATAACTAGGAAATGCTCAAAGAAATACTTTGACTTAAGTGTACTTGAGTGAGGCACAGACTGATTTTATTTACCCAACGTGTATGCAGAACAGTATGTGTATAAAATATAATAAAAATCTCCTCATGGAATAAGAAACCAAAGTAATGAATGGGGAGTGTTACTGTTTCCTTTGTTCTTGTTGTTTTATTTGCTTGCTCTAGCTTATTGCTCATAACTGTGTAAAAGAAACCTCTCCTTCAGCACTTTTTGCCCCCACTTCTTACTGAATGCAGCAGTGGAGCCCTACATGAGGAGCTCTGTTTCAAAGATAGGGAGGGACCTGGAGCGCAGCGAGAAAATGCCTGCACCATCACAACTGGGAAGGCTGCCTTGTGGCACCTGTTGCAGCAGAATTTGATGTGATTAACCCAGCAGGAAGCCTAGTTATGTGACAGATTAAAATAGATAACTATTAGGTAAAGTGCATGGTATTCTGTCTCTTTTCATTTAACTCAGGGTGCTGTATCTGAAGATGAAAAGATTAATGATAGGTCTGTTTCAGATTATGAGAAAGATCAAAACTGTGACTGTGAGTTCTTTGTTACACTAGGTACTGTACATTTATCAGTGTTTTCCTTGCAGTGACACAGTACTAGATAGAGTTGGAAATTACATGTGTAGTTAGCATGTGAAATGGCATGTAGTATATTGCCTGCAGCCACAAATGTTGAAATCAGTTCAGACACTGCTGTACTATATCACATTTTCTCTTTCACAGTCAAGTAAGTCCTGCCAGAGCTCAGGATCGTGTTTCATATAGGTCATATCCCTGCTAGTGTTGCGGCCAAAACTTTCTTCCACTTCTCAGGTCTGAGATAAATTTGGCTGAATTTCACACGTGTTATTAAAACAGCACAGAAAGTATGCACATCTTTCTATTACCAGTAAGAAGAAGGTATAACTAACAGAGCAAATGCTGCTCATTTTTATACCTGTCTAACCATATCAAAGCAGTGGTTATTTTATGTGTGTAAACAAAGCCAAGTCTTAGGCTTTAAGAGCTCTCAAAGCTCCACTATTCTGCAGGTCAGATAATTTGCAGTCTCACTGAAGCCCCAGGGACCAACAAGGCATGTATAACTCGCTCAGCTAGTAGATTTTTGGTGGTGTTATTTTTTTAAAAGGTGTTTTCTAGAAAAACACTTAACACATCATTCTGTTACGTAATACTTTTTCTTGCGACATGCAATTGATTTTGCTGCTAACAAAATCACTGCCTTACAAAAATAGAGCAAAGCCTAGAGCAAATCTCCTTCAAATACAAGAATGGTTCACTCTGAACTCAAGAAAACAAGCAGACACACTAGGAGGCCAGCTGGGCCAGATAGGGATCTCATGAATGAGTTCTGGAGCAAAAATACAGTATAAGGAGGTAGCAGCAGGAAAAGGCTACAAAGGGGCAATTTAGAAAAATTACCTGGGCATGAGAAGTGGATGCTGGGAAAGCCAAAGCTCAACTAGAGTTGAGACTTGTAACGAACATTAAAGGCAACAAGAAGAGCATCTGCTGCTGTCTTGGTAGTAAAAGGCTGAACAAGGAGAATGTAGGACTGTTGTTGAATGAGGTGGGCAATTTAGTCGCAGTGTCCGCTAATAAGGCTGAAGTACTCACTGTCTTCTTTGCCTGAGTTTTCACTAATAAGGTTTCTCAGGCCTGAGCAGAGTTCAAGAAAAAAAGAAACTACCAGCAGTGGTTGAGGATCAAGACAGTGGTTACTGGAGAATTTGACTCATGCAGATACATTGGACCAGACGGGCTGCACCCAAAAATGCTGCTGGTGGCATTGCGAGGCCACAGGTGTATGACCTTTGAAAGACTCTGGAGATCAGTGGAGGTGCCCAACATTTGGAGAAGGGCATATGTGTGCACCTTCAAAAAAAGCCACAAGCAGGGGAGCTAAAGGCCAGCTAGCTATACTTTAGTTCTTCAGAAAATCACAGAGTGTGTCTCAGATCTGGGCTCATAAAGGAGAAAAAAGGTGATTTCGAACAGTCAGCATGGATTTGCCAAGTGTAAGTCATGTCTGACTAAACCTGATCACCTTGTATGATAAAATGGCAGAGTTTCTAGACAAGGGGAGAGTAGCTGGTGTCACTTAACTACATTTTAACAGAACTTAGACACTGTTTCCCATAACACTCCTGTATTCAACTGAAGATGTTATGGTCCCTTTGGCTGGAAAAACAGATGATAGTGAAACGACTGGTGGTTAGGCTCAGAGGGCAGTGGTTAAAGGCTCATACTCTACCCAAAGCCTGGAAATATGTGGCGTGTTGCAGGGGTCTGTCCTGGGGCCCATCCTGTTTAATATCTCTATCAATGATCTGGAGTAGGTGACAAAATATATGCTTATCCAGTTTGCAGTTCACAACAAACTGGGAGGACTGACAATGCACCTAAGGGCAAGGCTTCCATGCTAAAGGACGTAGACAGGCTATGAGGATGGAAGGACAGGAACTTCATAAAATTTAACAAGGACAGAGACAAATGCAAAGTTCCATACTTGGCCAGGGAAGTAGTGCAGTCTCTGCCCTTGGAGATTTTCAAGATGGGGCTGGAGAAAATCTTGAGCAACCTGGTCTGATCTCGTAACTGACTTTGTTTTCAGTATGAAGGTGGATGGAGACCTCCTGAGGTCCCATTCAATCTGTTTGGTTTACTATCATTATTTTATGATTCTATGATCTTAATTTTTATATAGTAGAGTCAGGTTATAGTTTTCTCTCAACTGCACTCCTGAAATCAGAAACATCCATTATGTGAATCCAAAAGACATTAAATGTGTTTAAAATTCTTTTCTTCACTTAAAAAAGTCAGAGAGAGAAGGTTTTATTTAGTTTCTGCAATTTAACGATCTTGAATGTGTGTGGTTTTGTAGCTAACTTGCAAGTGATTTGTGGTTCATTTGATTCAAAGGACTTTAGTAACAGTGACTAATAAAATGGAATTTCCCTACATCTGGAAAATATATTACTAGATTTTGAAAAATAACAGAGGACCAGAAAACATTTACATAAATAAAAATAGACAGTAAAAACATTATCAGATGACAAAATTGCAGGTACAAGTAAATTAATTGCTCATAGATAATTATACATGGCTAAAGAAATGTAAACATTTCAATGCCTAATTTATTTCTTTATTCTGAATACACAGAACAAAGGCCTTTAGGAGTTCTTTTTAAGAAATAAACAAGTTTTAATTACAAATTCTTCAGTGAAAGAGCCCTGGGTTTTAGTCTGAGCTAATTAAAATAAATGTGTTCACAACAACATAAAAGCACATGTATCAAATAAGATCAAAAATTCATTTAGTCAAATATCTAGTCTCCAGCAGCGTCCAGTATAATGATGATCTGATATGATGATGAGAAAAGGACAAGTAGTATTTTTCCAGACTATTAATTTAGCCCAGGGACCTTCTGAATCCAACATGCCTGCTTTGTACCTCATGTGGCACTTAGTAGATTTATCTCCCTTCTACAGTTTTTAAACAGCTTTCTACACTTTTTTAAACAGGGATTGTTGTGGTAATGAACAATACCAAATATAACTATGGAACTGAAGCCAAATTTATCAATAAAATATAGGCACAACTGAAAATGATAATACTGGTAAATGACTAATTTTGAACTTTTCTTTCATTGGTTTATTTTGCCATTGATAAAATGCAAAGAAAAGTAGGAAAAACTTTGAACACTGTGGCTAGTATAGAGACATAAAATAAGTAATGTCAGACAGTTATCATACTTTTGCTCTGAAGATCCTGAGTACCTGTCATCTCAGGCAGTGAGTATGATTCATGGTTTTGATGGTAAGCCATTTGCTAAGAACAGCTTCAAGTTAATTTTTTCCGAACAAAAAGATCTGGTCTTAAATGTGAAGCCACACCAATATGGATCAGAAGAGGCCATAGTTGAGAAAAATGATGATGTGTGATCTAATTCATGCAATATACATTGATACTAATGATAAAGAAGTGTAACATTTAACAGGTTCTTAGCATAACTAAATTAGTTTGAGTTAAAATATATCTTTAAAGACCACTAGATCTTGCTTTTGTTATTCATACATGTACAGTTACTCGACTAGCTTTAAAAGTTAACGCCTTAAATGTGTAGCACAGAACAGAGTTAACGAGTTAAAATCAAGAGTAGTTAACGTATACGCATGCTAGGCAACTTACAAAGAAACCATCAGAACTCTACTGTATGTGTTACTTTTCACTTTTATATTTCCTGCTGGTTTTTTCTCAGAATGGCAGTTCCAAGATGGAACCTTGTGTCTAGTTTCCTTAATTGAAGCAACCTGAATCTATGAATAAGCTCTGTTTCGGTTAGTAAAATATGTGCTATGTATAAAGTATTCAAAGCAGTGTAATTATCTTGAAAACCTAAGAAAATTTTGCATTTCTGTTGTCTTCCTTGGAAAAAAGGATTTAGAGAGATGTCAGGTGCAGGAGATAAAAAGACATGTGCTTAACTCCAAGAACACTTAAATTCTACTTTTTCTAAGTTCTAAATCTCTGCAGTTATGAGTTATCTATGTCATTAGATTGATGCAGCTGTCTCTACTGTAGGCAGTTGAATAGTTTCCTTAAATACAGAAGAGGCTGTGGTAACTTCTTGATTTTACCTCTGCATGAAGCCAAAAGGGCTTGACAGATTTCTGAAGTCAGACCTGGTAATGGTAAAATGATGTGCAAATATATATAGTGATTTCTTAAATTACTTCTGAAATGCAGCAATTGGTCCTTAACTACCACATGAGACAACTCTTGAGAATAGAAGAACACTTGACTTCCACGGTCCTGCTGTGCACCCTGCAGGAAATAAGTCTTGTTAAGATCTGATGTATGCAAAGGTTTGGTTTCTCTCCCATCTCCACCTACATGAAGGAAAAGATCCTACTACAGGACATTTAATCAGTTGATTTAGTTGACCGGGAATGGAGTTGTGTGTCTCTTCTGAAAGATTTGAAACAGACAACTGAATAATTTAAGCAAGAAAGGAAACCATAGGGGAGAACAACTGCAACAGTACCATGGGTTGGCAAATTTGTTGAGAAAAGACAGGTGAAAAAACACATGTGCAGAGAATGAAAACACCCTAAGGAGGGAAAGGATTTTGATTTTATTTTTGTAGCAGTTGCCTCTACCCATGTGTTGCTTTTCTTTACAGTATTTTGACAGTTCCTTTTCAATGACAATTGGAAGGAGGGAAAGAGAATACTGCATTTCTAATCATATCTCTATGTTGTTGTTCCTATTTCTTGTTTAAGGCTGGTTTAACTACTTATTTTCATCCTGGAATAAACCTGAAGAAAATCCATTCTTACAGCATCAAACTCTACGAAAAGCTGGAAGAAGAGACTGGACAGGTAATCTCCTTAAAGTATTAATTCAGATCAGTACTGCTAGTCTTACAAAAAAGTTTGGAGTTGACAAGTTGTATACGCGTATGTCTTCATGACTACCATAAGGCTCCTTTTTTATTGAAATATATTCTTCTGCCTACATATATATACTATAGTCTGGTGCTTAGCCACTAAATATTTTTGATGGTTTCACAGATCCCTCAAGTTTAAGAAAATGGTTTTGATAAAACATCTCGAAAGTTCAGCAGACTGAGAGTCTGCAACTTCAGCTTGGTATGGGAGTTAAAATAGCATCAAGATCTGAAATGAATGGATTAATTATGGTACATTCCTGCTTTAAGCGTGTCCACTTAAAAATTCATCCGATATGACTCTGTACTTGAGAAGATTGCTGTAATTCTTCCCATCCCTTTCAGAGATGTGTTTTTATTTAGTGACTTAAGGAATGGGTATGCAAAGAAACACAGGAGTTGTCTTTGTAATCTGGCATCATTCAGCCATATAGCTTTCATTCACTAAATTCATGCTTGCATCAGACTTCAGCAGAAATTGCATGATCCTCACTGTACTAGTCTAAAAAACTTGACAACTGTAATAAAATGCTTTTTTCTTCTTTCTACTGCTCATCTAGGTAAGGTGCTCAGCAGATTGTCGTTGTGAGTTCCACTAAAAGACTTACTCAACCATATTAATATCCCGTGAAGTAAATAGTGTATACCAGAAAATGAGCATAGGTGTCCAGCTATATAAGGATTTCCACTTTATTAAAAAGACAAAAAAGGCGGGTGGTTATTCATTATGTTAATAAAGGTGCTTACCCAGCTAAATGTATTCTGCAGCATCTCAATAGAAAATTATGCAGGTGATAGACTTTAAAATAATCAATTATGTATTTATTTTTGAAATGTATCTGATTCTACTTTTGAAAGTGTATGATTACAAATATTCAACAATCATAAAAATAATAGCATCATGACATTCAATAAAAGGTTTTTACAACTGTTTTGAAGACAGTAAGTATTAACCTAGGAAGTTTGATAAATTTTTTTTTTAGAAATTACTTTCTCTAGGAGTTTACATCTAAGTCCTGTTCCTTCAAGAGCATCTAATTTTATTTAATCTCTTTTCAGTGATGTTAGTGACCAAAAAAATCCTAGACTTCCCATAGCATAGGAACATGTATTTTTGGAGGTAAGTAAAGGTTCTTTAAGTAATTAGCTTTTGCTCTTTGTTTTAGGCTGTGGGGTTTCATCAGCCTGGCAGCATCAGAATTGCTTCAACTCCTACTAGGGTGGATGAATTCAAATACCAAATGACTCGTGCTGGTTGGCACCCAACAGAGCAGTACCTAATCACACCTGAGAAAGTACAAGAGCTATTTCCCTTATTGAACATGGATACGGTAAAGAACCTGATTTTAGGGGAAATCACTTCTTTGCAGTTAAATATTGGTCTGTCAGATGTGTAGATAGAAAGTCTGTTTCCTTTATACAAATTGTACAAGAAATTCTTGGTTTTCAGTGAAAAAAGATGCATTATAAGCTAAAATCGGACTCGCATTTTAATGCATACTGTATGCCAGAGTGCATGCTATTAATTGTAGTATATAATATTATAATATTAAAGCATTACAACCTTTGATGATAGGGAAGAACTGAACAACTTTCTTAGACCATTGTTAAGTTGGATAGCTGTAGCCCTGATATTATTATATGTTTTGAAAATTTACTTTGCTTTGACTCCTTAAGATTTACTGCATTCAAGAAAGAAAGTGGTTTTTAAAAAATTTGTTAATTTTAATAAGTTTTAATTTCTTTCATTTTGCGGGATTTTACCTCCACTTAGGTTTTAGCTGGCCTGTATAACCCTGGAGATGGTCATATTGATCCCTATTCTCTCACTATGGCCTTGGCTGCAGGAGCCAGAAAATACGGTGCCCAAATAAATTACCCTGTCCAAGTGACCAACCTGAACTCCGGATCAGATGGAACATGGGAAGTTGAAACTGCACTTGGAATAATTCGAGCAAAAAGAGTTGTGAATACTGCAGGTAGGATTTAACATATGCATTTGTATACTCTTCAGGTTTATAAACCAGCTGACACAGAGCATCTGTACTGATTTGTGTGATTACAGGAATAAGCAATATACGTTTCTGAACATTCACTTGGTTTGTGGTAAAATATACTTTGCACCTATTACTTTACAGTTTTGTGAAAATTTAGCTCTTACGTTAATTGTCCTTGACTGGGCATTAAAAAGATTTCTTTCCGGTTTGTCTCCAGCAGGTACTAGTCAGACTGTCTTGTTAGATTTTAGTATCAGAAGAGACTTTTTTTGATCTAGGGTAAGTTGTGTAGAAGAGAGGCTACTGCCTATGCATATTGTCCTCTGTGAAAGCTACTTAGGAAGGGAAATGGGATGTACAAATGAAATAGAAAAGTCTTCACTGTTTCTTCAAAGAGATCGAGGATTTGCAGCAAGTAAGATAACCCTGTCTGTTTTAGTATTATCTTTCTCTAAGATTTAACTCTGTCCACATATCCTTGAAACAGAAGGTTTTTGTTGCCCTTTGAGTAGTATTTTAAACATATGCTTGGCTTAACAATACATTTTTTCATGTAATAAAAATTTCCCAACTCAAAGGAGTTTGTATTTACATATGAAATTTTTATTCTTCATTGTGTTAAAGAAGCCAAACCAATATTTCTGCTTCAAAGAGCTTTTGGGCAAAAGTCTTTGGATTTGTGTTTGTTTTCTTAAATAAGTTGATAGGTCTAACGACCTATATTCAACCCAAACTTCACTTATTTTTATGCCACTTTATACAAGTTATAGAAATATATATTATTGATGAAATTGTTGGCACCTCGTACCCTTTACTTTCTAGTATAAGACTTTCTGCTTTCAATTGTTTGAAAACATTCTGAATATTTACCATTAGGATGAAATTTTTGCAGACTGTCTGTCTCAAACTGAATCATATCTGCATTTTTAGGGCATGAGTCTGTCATACATCCAATCTCAGTGAATAATCAGGTTCCCGCAGGAAGCTGTGATGGCTTAAGAGGGCTTCTTTCTCAGATGGGACAAGTAAACTGAGAGCAACAATATATCTTTATAATTCCTTTCTACATCTATGCGGTGGACAAGAAAAATGCATCTATTTCTAGTGCAAAGCAGATAAAGCAAAGAAGTTGAGTGAGACAGGGACTGTTGTTAGTGGTCATGCCTAAGAACTGGAATTCTAAGTGAGTTGGACTGGGAGAATGAAATGCTTGGGAAAGGTTCTTAGAGGTGGTTGAAAGCACTGGCAGCTAGTGTGCTAGAGGACTTGCTGAATAAGGAAACTCAAACTGGGAAGGACTGTGGGGATGGTAACAGTGGGGACCATGGAGAGGGATAGCGGAAAGGGATCTGAAAATGTTTCATTAAGGGAACTGCAGCTCGAGGTTTTCAGACAAAAAAATTAGGAAGGATACTTGAAGAATGGTTGTATGTGAAACTGGGACTGGAAAAGTGAGGCTGTCTGAGCGGTCTGAGCCTGAATGACTGGCAGAATAGCAAGGGAGAGGTAGACGAGAGCAGATTGGAAGAGAAGGCAGACAGAACAGGATTTGATAAGTGAGGGTGACTGACCTGCACACAGAGACAACATAGCTGAAGAAGGATGTAAGGACTGGAGTAAGAAGAGCAGAGCTTTAAATGGTGGAAAATAAGAGCAGGTATGGGACAAGCACGAATGGGGAAGAGAAAAGATTGGGACAGTGAGGAATTTGGAGGGAATGGGATAAAAGGGCTAACTCTGAGAAGATGGGCATTACTGGGTGACTTTCTTTCAGTGTCTGGAATGTAGACATCCCTGCATTAGATCATTCCAAGCTTTCAGTAAAGACTAACTGGGAAACCTACTGAAAAGTGTGCTTTCTCATCATATACATCCCATATGTAGGTGATCACCTGTTATTGCTATGTGCCTGGGTAAAATACCAGGGATCTGAAAAAAGTTCACCTTGAAGTTGTAAGCGTGGTTATGGGTACCACATACTGACATTTTGGAGAGAAAGAGAACTAGAAGAGTTCAGTATGCTTTTTATAAAGCAAACAACCACACAAACAGGGAAGCCAGATTAAAAGTATTTTACTTAGACCTCGAAGTCAAGCACTTAGAAGGTGAGAGGCATTAATATTTGATTGACTTTGACTGCCAGTTCGTGGCTTTCAGGCATGAATTATGGGACAGCGTTCAGTTACAAAATCACAAGCTGTCTTACTAATTGGATCGTTATGTCATTTGTTACACAGTATTAGTATATTGGTCTAGAGTGATCCAAGATTCTGGAATGGGAAGGCAGGTTTTTTGGCAATCAGACTTCTTATTTAGGCCACAAACTTCTAGGCACTCATTATTCCTAACCATTTGCTCTGCATCATATGGATGAAGTATCATCACAGATGTAGTCATTTCCTTATATTTTTGTAGTGTAGTTCTCTTTGGCTTATTTATCAAGTTGACATTAAGCAGAGTTTTCTAGTAAATGCTTTTCAGAGTTTATTTGCAAAAATTAGAATGCACCCTTGTGAAATTTTCATGTTTCTTTTATTATTTAGTAAGCTATTAAGCCAACAATAGATTTAGTTAATTCTCTTGTGTAGTTAACTGTTCAGCAAAAATGAACATTTGAAGCACATATTGCTTAACATTCTGGCTAAGGGTGTGAAATCAATACTGTATAACACATATCTCTTTAAATGTTCTCTCAGCTAACATTCATTCTTCTCAGCCTTGCCTCATTCCACTACAGATCATGACTGGCATCATTCAGAGCTCGTATTTTAAGATCATGTTGCAATACGAGCAGAGAAAAATGTATCAGAAGGCTCTCTATATTCTCTCTCCCTCTCATCCCCCAACTGACATCTGCTGTGGAACTGGAACAAACTAGTTTCAACCAATCTTTAGCTGCTCCTTATGTGGGATTTCCATTTTGGAAGAAAGCAGATGCCTAATAAATAATCCCTGACAAGAGCTAACTGGTACTGAGCCTGCTGCAGTGATTTGCTGCCTATTTATAATGGAATGTTTGATTAAAGTCTACAAAAATAGTGAATTTAGTTTATATATAGAGTATATGTGTGTGTATATAAGCACACGTTTGCAGACATGTACACACTGTATATGCAACCATTTATATATGCATAATGATGGAAGATTTTTTTAAAAACGAGAGACATTACATAGTTCAGCAGATGTGCTAATACCACTACTAAATATTTCAGCATCAGATGTTTGCAATCGCTACAATTTAATCTTCACAAATGTCCTAGAGATATAATTTATGCCTTCGTTTATCTCTACTGTGTGTCATATAGAACTTGACATCTGCTTCCAATTAGAATTTTGTTTCAGAGAACATGTTCTTCCTTTACCATTTTTATGTTTGTAATAGCTTTGCACATGGCTCAAGAAGTTTAAGCACAGAGATTGTAATATTTTTAATTTAGTAAATGTCAGCTGTTGTTATTCTAAGCAATTAAATAAGCACTTACCGTAAGTGTGATTTTTTTTAGAAGTACCATATGTAAGATTTGATTTTGAGCAAACCTAAACTATTTGCCTGTAACCCAACAGCAATTTAAAATCACCTATATTTGTAATGTACTTCCGCAAACTTAATGGCTAAGAAATTGAATGTTATTTTGAAAAAGAAAAATTTACATTTCAAAGACCCAATTTTCTGCTACTTCACCTTTCCCTCTCCTCCATGGATCATTAGCTGACCTTACCTTAAAATAATTTTCTTTGTTGGTGACATGGAAATATGCAAATCAAAAGAAGTTCCCTAAAGATTGTTAGCATCCACTTAAATCCACATTTGTATTTGACATGTGTAATGGAGAAAACCCTTGCAAATGTGCTAGAAATGCAACTTTATTAGAATATTTTGTTTGTTTTCATTGGTTGGTTGGGTTGGGTTTTTTGGTTGTGATTGGATTGTTTTGTTTTGTTTTGTTTGGGGTTTTTGTGGTTTTTTGTTTGTTTGGTTGGTTGGTTTTGTTTTTTGTATAAGGGGGCATAGGTCAGGTTTCATTAGCCTTAAAGGATGTTTTGAATTACTCATGATATGACTATGGCATGATCTTCCCTGAGCCAATTTAACTGACTTAGTAAGTGTTCCGTCAGTGAGCCTTCTCCAAGTGCGAAGATGTCATGAAGAAGCAAAGCCTTACATATGAGAAATGCAGAACAGTAGATACTGGTTTTTGGTATTTACTGGGCAAGGGCTTTTAATTGACCAGGTCTTTTTATCATGATCCTGGCTTTCCTGCTCCTCTGCTTTAGCTGGGTGTCAGCAACTGTCAAGTGAGTCACTACAGAAAACATTTTCCTGAGAAATTCACATTTTTAAAAACTGCGTGTGTCAGACCCTGAGGCTGGTTTGTAATATTAAATAAGAGACCAACAGCCCTCCTGATGCGGGGAAATGGCACAAGGCCAGCACAGCCCAACTGAACTTTCCTAATTGTCCTGGCTTTAGGCCATGCCAGACATGAGAGGATGTATTCCCAAGTTAATGTCAGGAAGCAGTGTGGGCTGGCTGCTCCCTGCAGAACAGCAAGCAAAGCACAGTAACAAGGCTGGCAGGGCAGGGGCAGAGCCAGCAAGGGCTCTTTCCTACAGGACGCAAGGGAGGGAGCAGGGCAGGCCCAGCACCAGCGGCTGGGGTCAGCCAGCAGTCCAAATCTCCAGACAGGCTTGTGGGGATGAGGCACAGGCAGATCCATAGCGATGAAGCCCTGCTGAGGCCAAGCCAGAAGGTTGATCCACAGGTCAGGAACAGCTCTGGTGGCAGTAACCAAGGTCAGAGAGTGCCCTGGAGCATAGAGATGAGGCTGGGCTGAGGTCAAACTGGGAGGCAGTTCATGGATCAGGGTCTGGATCAATGTGGTCTGTGGCCAGGCACAGGCATGGTTGTGACAGAGCTGTAAACAGGCACACCTACGACCAAACCAGCTCAGACAGGTTCTTGTGGCCCTGAGCTGACCTGGAATGAGGCTCCTGGGGCTATGGGCAGGAGTGTGGGTGGAAGTGCCAAGTGAGTCTGCTCAGGATCACTCGTGATTGTGGTCATTAATGTCTAGACTTTGTTTTTACAAAGAAAGGTTGATGATCCTTGAGGGCTCTTCCAACCTGGTGTTCTATGATTCTATAACGCTTTTTAGTACCCTCAGGGCCCTGAGACCTAAATTTTAACCAGATTTTGGAGAGTAGAAATTGAAGAGAGAGGTAGGAGCATTTGGTTAAGACAAGAAAGCACTGACAAGGAAGAAAAGTTGTATGTTAAACTAGGCAACATGAGTGTAAATCCCAGGAGAAAGGGGCAGCTGTGTTAAGCAGAAAAACTTGCTGGACATATTTTTTCATGAACAGTTTGGAGTCAGCTGGTTATATAGGATCCAGGCTGACCTGCCTTCTTTTCCTAGGCGCCATACAGCACATGGCTTTTTATTTGGAAGGCACTGCTACCTCTTCCTGCTCTTCCATTTTGCCTTCTCCAAGTCCTCACCTCCAGACTTTACTGAAACTCCTGCTTCGCTGGATTCCTCCCCCATTCCCACTTCTGACATCTCTGCTCCTTGATCCAAAGACTTAGGAGAGTCAGCTGAGGTGTATTACAAGCTCCTTAGAGCAGCTGCATTCCAGTCAATTGTATCCATCTGACTCCCAGGTCTTCATGTTCCAACCCCACCGCAGATGTGAGCCATAATGCAAAGCCCAAACTAACAAGTTTGGCAGTTAAGCAGCTTCCACTCCTTGACTTGACACAGGTACTCACTAAGTGAATGTGTCTTAACAGCTTAACCATAACAGAGAAGATTTGGGTCTTCTTTAACTTTGCCTAGTAGTATATGTGAAGGAACTTCAACAGGCTTCAGGGGCAACGAAATTGTTGTGCTTGCATTTTCTGGTCAAAGTCTGTATTGGAATTTTTAATTGACAGCTATGGGAGAGCACGCTGACAACTCACCAATACGAACATCATAATGAGTTGATTGCTGAGTGAGAGATATAATTAATATGAGTCACATGATGCATGTGAAAGAGGAGAAAAACTTACATTCTTGAGGTTAGCTGGCTTAAAGTATTGTCTTGGACTGTTGTGGTGTTAGGACTTGACTACTCTCCTGGAAAAGCATACAAGCTCATGTGGTTGCTAGTAAGACGTTAGGTTAACACCTGTGATGTGAGCTAATTTATTCTGGTTTTTAAGCGTTTCTGGCTTTGCTAGGACTTCACTGCAGACATACTTTACTGAAATAAACCATGGGGTTTGTGGGACTGTTAGTTAAATTATCTTTTGAACTTTTAGAAACCTAATTTATATCTTACTGATTTAAATTTTTTTTAAGTATCTGTATAGTAGAATAATATATGGTAGTCTAATTAGGAACAAGGACAGAGAATTATGGAAGGAAGATTATGGTTTATAATGTAAACAAATGATTTGAAAATTTAAAGTATGGAAAGATAGTTCTTTGTCACATCGCATAAAGCTCAGCGTTTCCTACAAGTGTTTTACTGTTATTTTCCATTCACTGAAATTAGTGTTTGAATATTTCTGTTTTGATTTTTGTCTTCTCTAGGTTTCTGGGCCCGTGATATAGGCAAGATGATTGGCCTGCAGCACCCTCTCATACCTGTTCATCATCAGTATGTTGTGACATCAACTATCCCTGAAGTGAAAGCCCTAAAAACAGAATTGCCTGTGATTCGTGACTTAGAAGGATCGTATTATCTGCGGCAAGAAAGGGATGGTCTTTTATTTGGTCCGTATGAAAGTGAGGAGAAGATGAAGCTGCAGGACTCATGGGTAACAAATGGAGTTCCACCAGGTAATTAAGAACATTACATCTTTAAACTTGGTGAACACTAGCAAACATTTTAATGTCTATAAATCCCAGCCTGTCATGCAGCCTTATGTGATGGAAAATAGAGAATATTGCAATGCATGACTGTAATGCAGAAACATTTTTTCAAAGAATAGTTGCAACTCATAATAAGGTTGAATAGAAGTAAGAACGTAACACCAGAAAGCACAAAATGCACATCTACGACATAGTTTTACCTTAGTCACTGAACACTTGCATGTGTTGCAATTAGATGCAGTCACCAAATCTGTGTTAGTAGCCTTTTGCAACTGAACAGGGGTTTTTCTAGGCTACAGTTCTCTCCAGCATACTGACAGGGGCTCTGGATTTTTGCTGTTCCCCTAATGTGGTTGTCAAATAGGCACACAGGTATAGCAAAAGAGTGTCTTAAACAAAATGCCGTACTTCTATGTAAGTGCAAGAAAGCTATACATTTGTATAGAATTTTTGTACAAAAAGATCCTGTGTCACACCGCTGCTTATATTAAAAAAAAAAAAAAATTCTGTGTTATATTTAGGCTCCAGCATTCCATTCACTTCTGGACAGAAAGTTATATTAAGTCGATAGTGTTGCTGTTTAAAAAAAAACACGTGTTTCCTAAGGAAGAGCAATCGGCACTGTTGGGCTTTGGATTGCACTGTCACAGCTTCCTGAACTTACTGTCTCCAATAGTGCCAAGTCCCTCTAGAGTAATGTTCAAGAATTATTAGAGCCCAGACTCGAGGGTGAAATATATCCTCAAATTCACTAAATACCAATGAAATCATAAGCTGACACAGATAATATCTTTCTTTCCCTCCCAAAATTGTTGGCATATTGAAAAAAATAAGTGGGTCTTATTAACACAGAAGGAAATTTTTGTGGTTTTGTACTTTCTCTCTACTTCATTGTTGAATTTGCGTGACCTCAGGGTTAAACAAATATGTATAAAGGACATTATAACTGCAGAGACAATAAACTGGATCCTACAAGTAACTAAGGATTTATAGACACCATTTTTCTTATGTAGGCTAGCAAAGGCTTAAACATACTCACTGATGAATTCCATTTAACTTTCATATATATAGATTGCATAACTGTATTTAAAATGTAAGTATTTTCAGTGGACTGAAGTATATAATAAAAGACAAATATTTGTGCAGGTTTTGGAAAAGAACTTTTTGAGTCTGATTTAGACAGAATAATGGAGCACATTGAAGCTGCTATGGAAATGGTCCCTGTTCTGAAAAAAGCAGACATTATAAACACAATTGCGGGTCCTATCACCTATTCTCCAGACATTCTTCCTATGGTGGGACCACATCAGGGTGTCAGAAATTACTGGGTAGCTATTGGTTTCGGGTGAGTAAATTCATGACAACTTGTGTCTGTCCTATTGTTAAAATGAGAGTCAGCTCAAGCTTTTCACATTTTTATGAGTTTGCACGTATTTTATGTAAAATATATTGGAAATAGTCTTAATTACCACTACCCACATAACAGAATCTCATCCTTCTCTCCTACTTCTTCATAACTCTCACTAATTTTTGGATTTGTTTCCTCCTTTTATTCCAGAAGCAAATATCTGTGTCACTTGTGCAGAAAGAAATGGATAGTACTTGGTACTGTCTGTGCAGCAAGTTAAAGTCATTAACGTGCTGGGTTTTACAATGCATAGTTCATTTTATGTGTTGCTTTGGATTACACTGTATTCAACAGTCATTTGGCGTATGCAGAAACTGGTGTCACTGAAGTTGGGCAAGAATGAGTGGTACAGGGAGAACTTTTCGTATAAAGTATTAACTTTCAGGTGAAGCATTAAAGGTATACTAAGCAGAAGGCATTGCCAGCGTACTGGGTAACTGACTGCTTTAGGGATATGAACACAGTTGTGGTTCTGACTGTTGGAGGTTCAGCTGGAAAATGACATTGCTGGGTGTTGGAGGAAAGAAAATGAAGAGGGCAGTGTGACAAAAGGAATGTTTTACTGATGTCCTTCTTCTGCCTATTATGATATTTTCTTTGAATGCGTTTTACATCTCGTATACTCTGGCTGCACTGAAGTCAGTAGTAAAATCCTTACTGACTTCTCCTTAACTGTTTTACTTTGACCATTGATTCAAGATGGACAGAATGAACTGAATACAGTTCCAGGCGCATGTTATTGAACACATTCTTTTTACATTGTTTTTCCAATTGCCTAATTTGCTGTTCAAAATCCAGCTCAGCTTTTTCCAGTTTTCTTTCAATCCAAACCAAACAAACCCTCAGATCACAAGATAAGGCAGTATCACCAACGTGCTTTCTGAGGTCCTCAAAATAAAAAGGTTTGGTAATTTTGCAATGATTCGTTGTGAAAGGTATTCACCTTTCCTGCCTGGATTAAAAAAAATAAACAAATAAATTTGTTATCTTTTAGTAACATTTGCAGAACTTCTAGTTACAAAAGTGGTTTGCCTAGTCCTTGTTCTCCTAAAACACTGTTTAAGTTCATTACTCTGCTGCCAGACTTTGGAGCCTGTTTTCCTTCATTGGTGTCAATTGGAGTAGAATCAAAGTTCCATACAGGAAAAACTGAAGACTAGTTTTATACGTCTAAGTTTCTTTAAATGACTTATTTCAGGCATTTGATTAATCTCTAAATGTTTAGACACAGGTTGCAATTGCATTGCTGTCATTGAATTGCTGTCATTGGATTGCTTTGTCTGCTTTTCAGGGACTTTTGACTCTCTGTTCTGTGCTTCTGGGTCACTGCAGTGTTTCTACCAGTGTTGTAATTTTTTGTGTGCATTAGCAAATCCTTATCTCATAGTCAACCAGCAGGGACATTGTGACAGAGGACTTAGTGCTGTTAGTTTAGAGGATTTTTATTTTATCTACAATTAGCAGCTTGCTAGGCATTTTAAAGTGCAAAGAAGTTACTAGGTATAGTTAACAGAGCTTATTATTAAGGTTGCTCAATGCTTCCCATTTTCAGTTACTTATGGTTTTGAAAATGTTAACACAAGTAGGCTAGAATTTTGTTCAGAAAAGTATAGTCAAAGCAGTGTAATCATTCCAAAGAACGAGATTATTGGAAAGTATGTTGTTTTGCTGAGTTAATGTTTTTGGGATGAAGTCTTTCTTTTATAAAGCTCTAATCACACCATTGACTTAGAATGAACATAACATTTGGCAGAAGTGACCTTCTTCCCAAAGATATGCCTTTCTACCATTCTTCACAAAATCTATCCGTAAGTCCCATTCACAAGCCTTTGTAAATCTTGCAGCTTATAAACACTTACTGGGGACTCACTAACTCTTGCACTAAGATTCCTGCGTTCTGCCTACGGTAGTATCCACAGCCAGAGACTGAACAGGAGTTTTCCTGCACAAATAGATTAGAAAAATTACAAAACCTGGGAAAAAGTCCCATAAAAAGGACCATAGTGTGCAGGGACTCAGATTTCCTAGGAAAAAGGAATGGAATAAGTCAAAAATCAGTGAGAAACAAGGACTCTTAAGTAAAACACAAGAATAGGACAGGGACAATGGAGAAGATAATCTGGCAGGGATTGGAAGGAGAGAAGAACAAGGGCAGTTTGTGTTCATTAAAGGAATTTTCTCTAAATCCTTATATGAAGGCTGACGTGCCTAAACTGTACCGCTCTTTACAGCTACTTGTAATATCCTATTCCTGCACAGCATGTGTTTCATTCTTGTATAGCAGAACTGCACTGGCTATATTAATACAACCAGCTCCCCATTATCTGAGGTAATGAGGGAGTTGGGCGCCCTGTGTAATTTAAAATCTCTGATAATGTGGGCCCAGCTAGGAGCACCAAAAGCAACTGGTTGCTCAGTTAGTGTTGCAAAGCTTGCAGAGTGCAGGAGATCTGTCAGCCCAAGTGCATGCTGTACCTGTAATAGCAACTCCACAACTCAGGGCAGCCTCCCAGCATGTCTTGTCCCTGGGGTTACCCTGCCATCAACTCGGCAGTCTTCAGCTGAAGCTAAAAAAATTTATTGTATTTGGCCTCTCACCATGCACAGTCATGCAGTAGTCTCTGGGCTTTGTTCCCTTATGGTTTTGGCTGCAGTGAATGGTGCAGGGAGGCTTCAAGTGGCTAAAACTTCTTCTGAAGCTTTCTTGAAGGCATCATAGCCACGGTCATGAAACTTATACCCATGAATAATTAAGAGTTGCCTAATTACGTTAACACCAGCAATGGCTAATTCTTCTGTAGCACTTGCAGAGCGGCAGTTTTCAGGTACTCATCCTTGGTGCATCAGCTGTGGTGATAGAAGCTTGTGCTGAGAGACTGAAGATTTATGCTGAACAGCCTAAAGGAGTGTTTGGCAGAATTATTTCATGTACTCAGCTGTTTGATATTTCTGTTTAATTTAAGTAAATAAATAAATAGCAGATAAACCCCTACTATATCAAAGTAATCTCTTGAATATTATGAGTTCAGGCATTCTACAAGTGCCAGAACTAAGTTGTCTGTGTAACCTGAATTCAATCTTCTTATGCATATGCATTATAATGAAATGATTACATAAGGGGTTGGTTTTTTTCTGTAAGATCCTTGCGTATTTAATTGAGGACATAGAATTCAGAATGCAAAGTTGCTGAGCAGCAATTCAAGTTTGTTTTAGCTTCGCTGTTTGGTGTGAGTGATGTGATTTGATTGCTGCATGCTTATCTAAGCTTGGTTTGGACAGACTTACTGTTTCGTTAGAGATTTTTCTGTTGTGCTTATTGGAGCATTTCACAAATAGCTAAGAATTTATTTTCACATTTTCCCTAAACAGAAAGCTATTTTGACACTTTTTTTTTTTTTTTTTAGATATGGCAAACTAATTCACAGAGGTATTTAAAAAATTACATCATTTGGTATTAATAATTATTTGTCATGAAATGTTTCAGTGTCAAATCTGAGGTGCCTGTAATTTAGCATTACATGGTACTGTTTGATCATATGTAGACAAGTAATCACATACATACATTGCAGCACAAGAAAGTTCCTTGTCTCCAGTTGTCTAGTTCAGGTACCTCACAGAAGCACATTTCACACAGCTTTTTCCCTATGGATGTCAAGATGTCAAGCATTTCAAAAGTTAGAATATGTACAAATGTTTAAGTAAGGAAACCTTAAATTTATTACTTTATAACTTCTGAGCATCTACCTTTCTGTCTGGTGTTGTTCCTTTAATGTAAGTTTTTAACTAGAGAGCTCCATAGCCTGATCCTTCATACACTCATTATGTAGAAACACGACAAGCTTTTGCTACCAAAGAGCAGCAGAAAATGGCAATTTACTTATTCTGTTAGCATAAGCTTTCTGAAAGAGAAAAGAGAAAGTAAATCGGGTGAAGAAAAGCAGTTCTCAAACTCTGGCACCACTGCAAACATACCTTGTAGTTTTATGCCTGGTTCCTCTACGTTCCCTGGTTTTCTGTAGAACAATATAAAAAGTACTACTGGTATTTCAACTTCTTTAAAGCTCTCTTGGTAGTGTTGTCTCCTGACTTCTGCTGCTGTTGCTCTTGTCACTGTAATGTAAATAGTCACTGTAGCTGCTAGAATGTCTCAGTCTGGTTTTCAAATCTGAGTCTGTTTTAATTAAACCTGATTGAAAAAGAAGAGGTATTCTATGACTAGACAGTGTATTTAACAGATACCAGAAATTTGTAAACTTTCTTTAGTATTAGTTGTTAAACAGTTTTAATGTCCATGGAAAAGATTGTGAAATTCTGAACTTTAGGGAATGAAAGAGCTTGCTGTAATGTCAAGCATGAAACAGCTGTATATTAGCAATGACATTCTGCTGCTGCCAGTGGGGCAGTAGAAATATCTGTCAATAAAGTATGTAATATTGGAAAACAAGATAAAACAGAACGACGACAACAACAATAAAACATGGAAAAATTTAAAATACTTTAGGAGGTGTATTAGTAGTATAAGCTAGTACTGATTTTTAAAAACAAAACATAAAGATTTGGCACTGCAGTACTTTTTCCTGTTTTCAAGGTATGGCATTATACATGCTGGTGGCATAGGAAAATACCTCAGTGACTGGATCCTTGAAGGGGAACCTCCATTTGACCTGATAGAATTAGATCCTAACCGCTATGGAAAGTGGACCACCATAGAATACACAGCAGCCAAAGCAAGAGAATCTTACGGTTTTAATAACATTGGTAAGAAGGTATTTTTTAAAATACATTTATATCCTGAAAATGGATTCCGACAAACCCTGCCTCTAGATTTCTTTGTCCACATACATGTATTCTGTCTTGGTGAGGGTCTTAGTATGCCATGTTTTTTTAGTTTGGGTTTTGTTGGATTTTTTTTTTCCCCTTTAGTTGGTTACCCCAAAGAAGAACGATTTGCTGGAAGACCAACAGAGAGAACCAGTGGGCTGTATGATTTGCTGAAGTCAAAATGTTCAATGGGCTTTCATGCAGGATGGGAGCAACCTCATTGGTTCTACAAACCTGGAGATGAGACAGGATACAAGTAAATGAAAGATTAATTTCTCTCCCCCTCCCCAAGATAAAATTAATAAGAAACATACATTTATCATTCATTTCAACTAAATGTATCAATTAGGTAGATATTCCATTCTTAGTTTTTCCATGGTTTAGAATCCATTTAATTCTGGTAATGCAGACATTTCAAAACACACATCGAGGTATCCTGTTACTCTGCTAGGATTAGAATATCAGGGAGCAGCCTAGCTTAAGGAGCAGGTTAGAGAACAGTAAGGTCACTATAAATTTAAATTTTTCACCCTTTACTATTATTTGATCAGCAGCACAGTATAATGTTTTCATGAAAAAGCTCATTCCTCTCTATGTAATTCTCAGGAAAGGAGATACCCAATCATCTTATGGGTTTTTTAAATTCTTTTCCCCCCCTCTGTGCCTGCCCACCTAGTTACCTGCTTGCATCAAGGAACATCCAGCAAATAAATGTTTTCCGCAGGGATACTTGAATCCCAATATAATGAGGCTCGTAAAAGAATAAAGAAACACACTTTGCTGTTCAGAAATAAAGCCTCTGACACCTTAAACTCAAATAAATGATTCACCAACAAAGTATGCTGTAAATTTCCACATGACAGACCACTATTTCTTCTAACATTTGAACAGTTGACAGTTGATTATACAAAACGGTTGATAAAATATCAACCCATATCTTTCTCTGTTGTTAAAAGATTTTAGTAATTAAGCTATGTTAGGCCAAGGAAAATATTGGGTAAGTTACCTACAGTTAGAAAAGTCTCTCTCTTTTGAATGATTATTAAACTGAAGAAGGTGGAAACTACCTTTTGCTGAAAAGAGCACAAAATTTCCAAATGATGTTTTATGTGTCTAAATGCTCTGTTTCAGACCCAGTTTTCGACGCACAAATTGGTTTGACCCTGTGGGTCGTGAGTACAAACAGGTTATGGGAAATGTCGGTGTGATTGACCTGTCACCATTTGGCAAGTTTAAAGTAAAAGGCACAGATTCTGTTAAGATGCTGGATCATCTGTTTGCGAATGTTGTTCCAAAGGTAAATGGGCAGAGATAACTGTTTTAATATAGGATTTAGACAAACAAGGTTTGCTTCAGGAATGGAAAATGAAGCACAATATTATTGCCATATCTTTCAGATAATGAACAGTCAAATCCTTTGACGAAATTGCTGTGTGCCATTCATGCTCATCTGCGTCATAAAATAATTCCATGAAGTGACTGAGATATACTTGTATCACAACCAAGTTGAGTGTGACTAGCATTAGATCCTGAAAATTCAACTACGTGCCTGTAGTATGCCAGTAACTATATTAATGTAATATGATCTTGCAAAAGAATGTTAATATCTGCAATATTTTTCCTTTTTCTATTCATTGTCTGGAATCTGGGCTCTGACTAGGTGATTGACAAGGTTCTTAGAAAGCAGAATGAAATAAGAATTTAATTTTGCCTCTGGAACCAGACAGCGCAAGATCTATGGCACATTCATATTTCTGTTCCTATGGATGATATCTGTATGAACATGTATATGTTTTATGGTCACAGCTAAGTAACTTTTATTTGAAATCTTGCCTCTAGAGATCATGTTTCTACACAGAACCTGATTCGAATGTACAGAGATGTAGATTCATAGTCAGCAGCTACATAAAATAAAAAAGCGTACATAAATCAGTGCCACAAAAGCATAAGCCAAGTCAGCATTTCGTTCTTTAAAGGAAGGGTCAAAGTTTCTTTTATCCTTTTTGGATCTGAAACCCTTATTTACATGGCTGAAAAAGAATATTTATGTCAATAACACAGAATTTTTTTATTTGGATTATCAGGGAACAAAGTCAAACTGATTGAATTAATGTTGAAAATGCAGTCTTAAATCAAATGTAGCTTAAGAATGCCTTATCTAACACACAATTAACAAATATTTATAACGGTCTTGATTTATCTTATTTCAAAATTTTCCTTTTTTTCTTTTTTTTTTTTTTTAAATAAAGAAAAATGTGTAGTTTCCATTGTAAAGCTTAAGCTTGGCCAGTTGTGTATCTGTCCACTTCTATTACAGCATAGCAGAACAACCATAAAAAATTTTTTTTTTTTTCAAGTGAAGACATATTTCCAGGTATTTCATAATGTTTAAGAATTCAAAAGTTATATTTTGCATTCTTAATATTTGCAAATTTTACTCTGTAGGTGGGTTCCACAAATATAAGCCATATGCTAACACCAAGAGGAAAAGTTTATGCTGAGCTAACAGTCTCTCAACTGTATCCTGGAGAATTTATGCTTGTAACTGGCTCAGGGTCAGAACTCCATGATCTGAGGTTAGTTTATTTTTAATACACTAAGTACATAGTGCTATACAGTCACATTAATATAGAAACCTTTCTATTAAGTGCCAGATTTTTTATTATTACTCAACAAACCTTTCACTAAGTTCCTGAGAATTCCACTTGTTTATTGATTTTGGTTTCCTAGAAACTTGGTTGACTTGAATCCTGAGGTATAAGCAGTTGCATATTGGATTATTGCTGATGTAAAAAGAGGGGGAACTTATTGATGGTTGTGTAATATACTTTGATAGAGGTGGTTCTCGTTTTGTTCTTGAACCTGTTTGTGTTTGGCATTGTATGATGGAACACAGCACGGTTGTTCCTTTCTAGTGTTTTCTTTTACGCAAAAAAGAAAATTGGCTTTAAACATGGATGACCCCACAGGCACTGACCTGGCCAATACAGATTGCCAGTGCAGTCTTCCTGATACTGTAATAGTGTCTTCTGCTTTGGGATCTGGGATAATAAAGCAAAACAACGGAAAGAAAAGAAGTAGAAGCAGTTGCAGGATGACTTCATTAAAATGCCTTTCATAAGCATTGGAAGCGACATATCTAGTGCTATTAGCGGCTGTACTTACATACTAAGAAAAAGAATTTTTCTCACTGGAGATTGGTGACAAATCAGTTATTCAGAATGAATCAACATATAAAAGACTGAAATTTGCTATCCTGATACACAATGAATAACGTACTGTTTCATAACTGTCTCATAAGAATAAGTAGGACCATTGGCACATTCAGGAAACAAAGGCAGAACCATATCTAGTGCATTTACTTCTAGAGAATTTCTAGATTCCCATTTGGTGCTCCCCTGTGCCTGCTATCTTTTAATACTGCTTAACAAAGTGTTAATGTACATCATAGTGCATTAATAGTACTTCATAAGATTTTTAAATATATGCATTTCATTTATTTTGTGAGCTTCCTGAAAGACAATATGCAGCTGTTTTTGATTAAATCAAAACAGAACCTCCTGCTAGTACTTTAAGTACTGTATTCAGGAAGAAACAAACCTGGTTGTACACTTCTATTGACATAGGGAATTTATTTGGAAACTTCTTATGTTTGTTGTGCTTATTGCTTGCTCTTTTTGTATGTTGACTTTTTATTAACACATTCTGGATCCAAAAGCAGATCTGTTTTTGGTCCTATGAGATCGCATCTTCCTCTTGTCTCGAAAACGCTGTTCCACCCATTTAAATTATCATGTTTCCTCTCTGTATCCAAGTTGCCTGTGTTCATATACCAGTACTTCACCAGAATACAGTTTAACATCAATGATGGGTATGACTATCACTTAATTCCATTTTTTTTGAGAAAGTGTGGGTCTGGGAGCTGCTGAGAAGATGAATACCAACAAAACATAATTCCTTTTTATATTTCATCTAAATCAGTTATTTTTCATAAAGAATTTAACATCAATAATTTGTTTTATGTGCAGATGGATAGAAGAGACTGTGATGAGAGGCAGATATAAAGTTGAAATAGAGAATGTGACAGATGAGATGGGAGTACTTGGTGTAGCAGGTCCCTATGCAAGACAGGTCCTCCAGAAGTTGACAGATGAGGATCTGAGTGATGGTTCATTTAAGTTTCTCCAGTCTAGACATCTGAAACTTTCTGATATTGCTGTTACTGCCATCAGGATATCATACACAGGTAAGCAATAGAGGAAACAGACTTTTCAGCAAAGAGACAATGAATAAAGTAAGTATAAGGAAAATTAGGTTGAAAAATAAGTCTAATCATGTATTCCTAAGAAATAGGTTCATTACATTTTGTGTATTAATGTGTGAGGAAACACACTTAGGAACAAGTACATTGATTTTCAAATGTGATATGGTCAGGGTCTGTGCTGAGTTTTCCAAGACCTTTCTCTCTAGAATGCCCTATAGTGCAAATATTTATTTTACAGAACAAAAGGCCAGTTTTTATAACCTCTGTGGTATTTGCTGCAAAACCAATGTCAAGAATTGTTTTTGGAGTACCTTATATTAGTGTTTGTCACATGCCTTGCAAATGTAATGCTGTAGTGCTGAGTAGTTGTTTTTCTCAGTTACTTTCTATTTTTATTTCTTTGTAAGTCCATCTCTACTGCAAGAGACTGAATTCAGAGCATTCTGAAGCAGCTGAAGTCCTTGTAATTCATATTCTCTTTCTATTGTATTGAATATAACACATTCGGTTTATACTTATTTATACTCAGTTACATTTGCTGTTTGCCTGTCAAGTCATCATCTGTTTATAATGCCCTTAAGCATCACTTCTCATTGTGACTTCATTACATGACCTTTTCTCACTGTTTATTCTGATTCCACCTTCCACCCTGATTTCAATTGACAGTTTAAATTAGAATAATAGTACCACTGCTTAAGACCTAGGGCATAAAGACTCTGGTGGTTCTTTCAGGGAATTAGACTTGCTGTATGATAGCAGAATTGACCCTAGAATGTGAATTCACACTTATAGCACTGATCCCCACTTTTTACTAAAGATAGAACTCTATTTATTAGGATTGTTTCATTGTTGAGCTGCTGAAAGCATTAATCTTGTTTGTATAACAGGTGAATTGGGCTGGGAGCTTTATCATAGAAAAGAAGATTCTATAGCTCTTTACAATGCGATCATGGAAGCTGGCCAAAAAGAGGGCATTGACAACTTTGGAACATATGCTCTGAACGCCTTAAGACTGGAAAAGGGTTTCCGAGCCTGGGGAGCAGAGGTCAGGAAATGTAGCTTCCTTATTCTTCTTTCTGGTTATTTATTTATTTTTTTCATGATGACTATACTGCTTTTAGTTAGAGTTAGCACAAATAGTGTTTGTTCCTGAGTCTCAGTTTAGCATGAAAATAAAATTTACCTTGAGCAGGAAAAGCTGTTATAATTCTGGACAGTGTAATTTCTAAATAGAAATAATCAGTATACTCCACTGCACTGCTGGCAAAGAGACATTTATTTTGATTCACTGGTGTTTTCCCTCTTATGTGTAACAAAATTCTGAGAGTTTTGCTGCACTCTAGTGTTTTGAAATCAAAGGTTTGGCTGGTAGATTCTGAAAATGTTTATTTCTGTAATAACTATTTCAGCAGAGGCCAATTATTCTTGCTTCATAATGTATATGGAATTTTTTCATTTGCCATTAGCTTGTGTCTGCCAAATTTGCTCAATCACAATAAAGAACTGTTCAGGGAGGTTAGAGAATTTGGGGAAAATCAGTATAATTTCTGCTTACCTGAATTTTTTCTTAATGCCTTTGGAAATGAAAGAACTCAAGAAGATTAAATGGTGGGTGGTTTCCTTTTTTTTTTTCTTTTCGTTTACCTGGTGATAATTACTTTCATCCTTGCTTCAAATACTGCCAAAAAAATCAGTCGCCTTGCTCTTTATGGAAACATGGTGAATAAAATTGGATTTGTGTTTTATTTTCCTCTCCAGCTACGACATTGTGCTGTTTTGCATTTTATGTGCAAACTTCAGTTATTCAATCTTTTACAGGTTCCATTCTGCTTTGATGAAAATCCTGTTTCTCAGTGAAATATGTGTTTACTTTGCATATTGAAACTTAGATGAATGATTTCCATATCTGTGCTTTATATTAGGCATAGTAGTAGACATTCTGTTGAAATCACACACTGGAAGCATACAGTGTATTAAAATGGCGGTTGCACAGATGCAACATGGAAGACACTGACACAGGAGTAAATAAAAGGATGCATAGAATGAATAAGTGAACCCCCCAAACCAAAAGCTATGATGGTCCATCATGTATGGATAGCGAATTTGTCTTTTTTAACAGATGAACTGTGACACTAATCCCTTGGAAGCTGGACTGGAATACTTCGTAAAGCTAAACAAGGTATGTCATTTGTTTTCAAAGTGTTCTATTATGTCTAAGGTTATTTTTTTAAGTGTTTGAAAAGAAAAACTTCATTATTTGTAAAATAAAATAGGTTTATAAAATGATAATTATAAGTACTTTCTAAATACCAATTTGATTTTAAAAAATGTTTTGTATTTTCCCATGTTTCTTGCTGACAGAATTATACATTCAATCAGAAAGCTGCAAATACTTGCAAAAGTTGTCTACATGAAAAATAACTGCTTTATTTTCATAGGGAAATTTGAGTCATGTGCTTTTATAAACATATAGTGTCTATATAAAAGCTGAACAAGCCTGTTCATATTGTGAAAATGTTTTCTCTGTTTATTCTTGTTAAAGGAGTTTGTTTGTTTTGTTATTTGGTTGGGGTTTTTTTAATTAGTGTAAGCAGGAAAGCAGCCATAAGCAGTGAAAGCTTGCCAAGATGCCCATGCAGAATGTATGAAGGCACTAACGTGCATGAAGGACTTCATTCTTCATTGCTCCGCAAAGTTCTCTGCAGGCTTGAAATGCAGGGTTGGAACAGCTCTCTGGAGCAGATACTCCCATTGTAGATGAATGGGCATGGAGTGACTCTCCAGCATAGATGCAGGATGTAAGCCTAAAACACTTGCCAGTTTTGCTGAACCGATGTGAAAAAGGAAATAATCAATGTTTATTTATTGACACAAATGAGGGCAATTGTGACTGTATGTTTACACTGCAGAAGTACCTGAGCTTACTCAGATATTGGAAGCAGTCTAAACACTGCAGTATGAAGTGCAATGTGAGATTATTTACTCTGCTTTTTGGCAGTTTGGGGCTATGAGTCCCAATTCCATACCTCTGGTTTTGGTGTCTGTTTGGCACGACATAGACCTCAGCATTCCTTACAGGCCACTCTGACTAAAGACAAGCAAATATCCTGCTATCATCAGTTCCTATTGTTAAGGAAGCTTCTCCCATAAAAGGCATATGAAATAAAAGCTACAGGCAACAGATACTTAGATATTTTTTTGACATCTTAATTTGTTGGGTTCTTGGAAAGGATTTTTCCGTTAAGCATGCACCCCCAACTAGGGAAAGTGCTGATTTCTATGTAAATTAAAACCAAAATGTACTGTTCAGTCAATTACTAGAGTCTTCTTGCTGTGCAACAAGCAGCTCAAATAGCTCACAAAACAAGCAAAAAAACTTCAGCATAAGTGAATCTTGAGTGGTATGTCATGGAAAACTTAAACAATTTCTAAAGAAATTAAAGTGAGTGAACAACCAAATGCCAGTGAAGGTAGTGCAATAAAAAAGTATTTTATTTCCACAAGAGGACATTTAAATATGTGAGGAATAAATAGGAAGAAATGTAAATTCCCAATAAAATACTGATATTTCTCTGTGTTTATGAAGTTTAGGTACGCATTATCTTCAGGTATATATGGACTAGTATTTTTTTTTGTCCTGAGTAGCAGGAAAAACTCTTAAAATCTTAAGCTGACACCCCCCACCCTCCTTCCACTCTGCAGTCTATATAGCATGACAAGAAATAAACCTTTTTCCTCAGGATTTCTCTGGCAACTTTCATTTTATTGGTAAGGCAGAAGAGATGGTATTGTTCTAGGTAGCTTCCTTTAGACTCTGATTGATGCTTCTTTTATCTAATGTTAGTGTTAGTTGCTTCTTTGCATAGATGAGCAGGATGGGCTGTGATTAAACCAAACTTGAGGGACATTAGCAGAATTAATTTCTAATTTAGAGAACACAATGTCTTCATAACTTCCTAACAAAATCTGCCTGGTTTAGGGATGGGTCTTTTTTTAATACCTATTGTTGTTTTGGTTGTTCAATTACATTTAGTAAGTTAGGTAAGTTGTTAGAAAGACTCATCTCACGAATAAGCACTCTGCTAATATTCTATAGAGTTCTAATGGTCTTTGTGGCAGGAAATTCACAGAATATCTTTAAAGAAGAAAAAATTGCAATTCATTTTGCTTTGCATCCCAGAATATTGTTTTAGTTCTGCTGCACATTTGCACTTTCTCAGGTTCAAGTCAAAGATATATTATAACATCTCTGAATGCTTTTTATTTTTCAAAATCCTGGTTTAAAATGAATGGATTTTTCAGATATTATCATAGAAAAAGGTAAGCACTCACCAGATGTTAATTTACTCCAGACCTTTGTTCTATGGCAGAATCAACTACATCTGCGTTTACCTTGCCATATAGATCAAAATTTCATGGGTGAAATTACAAAGACCTCTCACTCTTGAAGATTCCACAGCCTCCCTGGGCTGTCTGTTCTAGTAATTCACCATCCTTACGTAAGAAAATATTTTCTTGCTACGCTTTAAACTTATAACTGATTATTATGCTCCCTATGGATATATAGAAAAAAATATTTCCTTATTTCAGAAGCTGACTACATCTTCAAAACCTTCTGCCATGTTTCAGTTAATTATTTTTAGCTAATTCAATATTTTTAAACCAGCCTATTTTTCTCCTGACCATAATGGACCAGAAGTCTCAATAAAACTTAATGTTAGAGTGAAAAACCTCTATGTCAATTTGAGTAGCTCACAAAAACAAACTCTTTCCAAAGGGTTTTCAGTACTAATCCGATAGTGCCCGCTCTCATCAAGAGCGTTCAGCTACAGCAATCCGAAGTTAAATGTTCGTGGGTTTGTGACTGGTTTTGCTATATCCAAGACTGCCATCTCCTGGTCACTCTCTCGGCAGCAACAGCTCACTGCGATTTGGGAAGAGAATGCCGTAGGTAATGGAAGCCGCCTGGGACTCTCCTCGCCTGCAGTCTTCCAGGCCGGGATCTGAGTGCTTAGCTAAGATTTACTGTTTGTTTCCACTAGTAGGAAATACCGTTATCGGGGCAGTGTTTCTTTGTGGCAGCCCTGTTTATTTACTGGGGCAGTTTCTCTGTTCTCCATCCTAAGTTTCTTTCCAGATTTTGCTATACCCAGCATTTCTCACTACTCTACCAGCCTTTTTAAAAAAGAAAAAAGAAAAAAAAAAAACAACAAAACAACAACAAAACTTTCTCATTTGTTTCCTTCTCCTTTACCTGTCTGCTTAGCACTATCTGTGTCTCACCTCCACCAGCGCTACTCATTGACTGCCTGAATTTCGATGTCAAAAAATGCCTCTTAGACTACAAGTCCTACCTCTCTTTCTCACTTTGACATTCAGTGGCTTTTGCTATTGCACCTATTAGACACATGAGCGTTTAATTGCTTGGTTATTCATTATTACTAGAAGTTGTGTCATGCCCGGCAGGTTCACACAGATGAGTGAATGGCAAGATATGGTCCTTGAGTATTGACCTAACCTCCAACATAACTGTACATAAGCTGTTATCTCATTAAGCTAAGTTGAGTTGTTCTAAGGCCGTGCTTCTATCTTTTTATTCCTTTAGTAGCAGGTTTAAGCATATAGTTTCATGTCCTGCTCTGTCCAGCCATTTGTTTCTCTCCTGGCCGCTCTGCCAGAACTCCCTTTCAGTTGTGTCAGTCCAGCTCATGATCTAAGATGGTATGTCTCGATATATTACAGCACAAAACAATAAATATTTTTCTAACAAACATGTTAGAACTGGCACAACTGCAGAGAGCATGCCCTCCAAAAAGGGAGTGCTAACAGAGTTATCAGTCCTGCCATGGGCCTCTGGGGCTCTGGCTACAAACACTACCCAGCGCTAGGTGAAGAGAGAGGGTATGGAAAACAGCAGAAAAGAAGATGTACATGCTGGCTCTGGGTCTCTGCTGCATTGCAGCATATGTAGTCATTTGTATCATCATTCCATGTAAGTGCTACTGTTTTGATCTGGTAACACCCTATGCTTTCAGAAACATGAAGGCAAGGAATGAGAAGGGCACAACCAGAAAAAATAACCACTTGTAGCCATTTGGTTATGTTTGCCATTTCTAAATTATTTGCAGGCTTTTCTCTTCTTTTAAGGTATTTTATTTTTCCCCTTGAAAAAATCACTGACTTTAAAATAGGAGCTGTGTTTGTGGAACCATAGAAAATGATTCATTTTAATCTTCTCCCATCTAAAATCTAGTATAGGGTATGTAGGGCAGGCTCATTAGGTGGAATGACTGGCACTTGCTGTTTGGGTTTGGCGGGAGCAATGCTCCAACTTAATGCTGGACAAGCTGACTTCAAAGAGGTTCTCTAACTCCCCCTTATTGCCACCATGTGCCTTTCTTCACTTCTCCAACATACATCTCTCCTGTTCTGAGAGGAATAACTACAGTAGTGATCTCTGACTCCACTCCATAATCTGCTGTGTATAAGGTTGTGCTTTGTGCCAGCTCTACTCCACACAAGAAAGGGAGGAGGAAGAAGAAAGAGCATAAACTTCACTGAAGAAGGGATAAGAATCCTGGGGGAAGGCAGAGGGATCTGAGAAAAGGTGGAGTGATGGAAAGGTACTAGGTATTTGAGAGGGGGTAAGGGTACTTTCCCCCCTCTTTCTTTCAATTGCCATTTATTATGCCTGTAACGTATTTCTTTGGTGTACTTTTCCACCTAAATCCTGTCCCCATTCAAATTAAAATTTAGGAGTGGAACCATATTGTGTCATTACTTCATTTGGTGTCCAGAGGGTCATAAAACAGAGGATTTATTCTTTAAATGTAAACAGATTATGAAACACATAGGAAAGAATCTGCAATGATTTTGTTACCTGTATAAAATGTACACCTAGGTCGCTCCCAGTGTGCTTCTTGGGCCATGTAAAGCAGTAAGTACCCACTAAGCTAGGAATGTTGAGCCAAAATAATTAGTAATTCATCAGTTGTTTCTATCAATATCAATTTTTTAGAGCTGGCTGTTTGCATGGAAGAAGGGCTTAGGCAGATTGAGTGAAAGCTGCAGTGATGCAGGTGCCATACATACTGGCTGGCCACATCTCCCTTAGAAAACTGTGGGGTGTTAACTGTAGCTTTGTCTTGCTACAGAAAAAGAAACTTGTCAAGTATTTGCTACCTGCAGAGGAAAATGATCTTCAGTTATCACCCTGGTGAGGGTGATATCATTTGCAGTGTCACCCTGAAATTATCCAAATGCATCCAACTAAGAATAATTAATTCCGAAATATTGTATTGATGCTGTCTCCAGTGTGTTGTAACATGATGGTTATATCAGAATGCAGCAGCTGTTGGTGGTGCCTTACTCAGTTGGGTGGCTTTGTGCACATAATTTGGCTGTATGCCTGCAGTCATAAGTAGCATACCAAATAAATTGCAATATTTTGTTATTAAGAGGTTTGCATATCTTTGCTGCCAGTTACTGTTGAATGGATATGACATTTTTCTTGTTAGATACTTACAGTTTATTCTTCTAAACTGCACAATCTCAATAAATAAATAAATAATTTGAAGTTTTATAGATAATTTCTATTCCTTTGCTTCCCTTAAGACACAAAATATTTTTACAGAGGATTAGAATTAGGAGCTGTATGACATTAAAAGCCAAGCACACTTGAAACACAGCAAGATAAAATTTTCAAGGTACATCTCTGTGCTTGAAAAATCATCTCATTGGTTATTGTCTCCTGAACTCTTTAAAATACGTATATATATAGGACCAATATGTTAATAGATAAGATAATCAGTGGGATCCCTTTAGCTATATGCTATTTTAAAAACTTAACTCCTTAGTTATAATCTGCTTGTTAGATAAAACAAGTAAAAATCTTGTATCTAAGAAATGTTTTTCTTTTATGTGGAAAACATTACATCTGCCAAATCTTAATGTTTTAGGAGGTTATGCCAAGATAATGTGCCTTCTCATTTTAGGCTTAGCTTAGTAGGACTGTCCTTGCTCTTCAGTAGTAAAAGTTTTACACTGTTGCTACATATCAAATGATTATTTTTTTAAACCTGAAAGGCAATTAAGAGCAGCTTTAAATTTGATACTTGTTTGAGGTTGGAATTGTTTAGGGTTTTCCTTTGTTTCCATTCTTTTTCTTCTGTTTTGTTTTTTTGTTTTCCTTTTTTTAATATTCATTTCTTGAATTATAGCATTTTGAATGGCATTTTTTCCTTGCATTTTATTTAGCTTGACAAGTTAAAACAAACAGAAGCAATACTCAAACTGACTACTTTTCTCTGAGAAAGAGGAAGCAGTTTTTACCAAGAATTGCTGGACTGAGGTCAAATGAATCAGTTTCCAAATGCTGTTTCACTGTAATGAACCTCGTGCACACACAGTCATAAATAAAAAATGAATAATGGTGGAAAAATGTTAGTGTACAATTGACATGGATACTCAAGAACTGTAAAACAAAAAGACTGAACTAGTCAAATTCATATGTTTAGAATTTCTTAAGGAAATTTCTTTAAATATTTTAAAAAAATGTATATATACAACCTTTTTGTAGTTTTACATTATATATAGACATACATTTTCACACATATACTTTTATCCGTCTTCATATAGTGTTCATGTATATTTATGTGTGCGTTTATGTATGTACATATACATATATATACACATTTTTGCAGAGTGTGTGTGTATATGTATTTATGTATTTGTGTACACTTTGCAGAGTTTGAGTTCTAGGTTATCTCTTGGTTAATTTTCCAAGCCATGATTCTAAAAAGACAAGAATATTCTTAACCTTCAAGGAGCATAAAATAACAAAGAACAAACCCATTACATGAAATCCCTCAAATCCATCTCCAGCTAGCTTAAGAATTATGTAACAGTTTATTCCAGGTGGCCAAAAGGCTGGCCTAGTTAAAATTAATTGGGTAAGAATTTAATTTTCTGTCTGTAACCAACAAGCAAAAAATTATCCATAGATAGATAGATAGATTCTAAAGCCTGCCAGCTGCCAGATCTAATGGTTTCCATATCCTAAAGGTAATTAAGAAATGGAAGTCAATATTACTTTTGCTGTCAACCTTAAGATTACAAGAATTAGTATATTAACAGGAGTTAACTGTCATCTATACAGTTAATCTGGAAGTGACCCATAAAAGCAATACACATCTGTTACGAGGCCATATTCAAGACTCTGATTATGATTGTTACATTAACCTTTACAGAAGCTATTTTTCCATTTCTAAATGAGGAATTCATAGAGGTAAAAAGGAACCAGAAATCTTGAATTAAAAAACCCAAAAACACACACACAAAAAACCCAAAAAGAAAAACCCAACCAAAAAACACCACACCAACCCCAGACATGAAAATGGTATATGTTTTATAAGGCTTTCATATCTCTCTACATCTATGCACTTGTAAGTATCTGAATACACCAGAAAAAAGGAGCCGTGCTCTTAGCATAACAGTAGCTACATCTGTGTTGTGTGATACGATATTCCCAAAGCCACTGATTACAGTTCTTCCGCAAAACTTGATGGTGACCCAACTGAGGAAAAGGGCACAGTAAAAGGCAGCTGACAGAAGCTGGTTATGAAAGAGCCCTCTCTTTTGGCACTCTTACTACTAAGAGACCTAAAGATAGAAATTTACAGACATTCATACTGCCATCTTAGTTTCCTTAGAGTATTACTAATACCCATGTTGGGCTGGCAAACGTGACACAGGGCTGAAGGGAGACCATACCTCTTCCAGTGCAGCAGCTGGAAGCCAGTCAGAAGGTCCTAGGACGTATAACATTGTATTTAAATACTTGTGGTTAGTTCCACAGTTACATTCCTTGTAACTAAATACTGGATATTACATAAGCATGTATAGGAAGGAGTTAATTCAGTGCTAAGTGTACCTGTAGAATATTTACTTCCTTGGTGTTTCTCTCTGTCATGTAAAGCATTTTAGTCTGTGTGTTTTGCTATAGAATATGGTCTTATTTGCATTTCTAGTTGTAGGTATTTCCTTTCATGAATGTTCCTGTGTAATAAAAATGTAATTCTGAGAAAAGTAAGAGGGAACTGGTTATTTTTGCGGGTCTGAGATCTTTGCTTTCTGTTTTCCAGCAGTATCTTGACAGTTATATTCTAAAATGAATCCTCACGGTCCTTTCTTTTTCTGATCTGTGCTGTATTTCATGCTGCCTTTCCCCAAAGGATGCCATCTGTGATCCTTATCTGCTTTATCCTCAGTTGGTCCACCTTGATTTTCAGACTATTTGGTCCTTAAATGGTTCATAAGTTCTTTTCCACAACCGCTTACAGAGTCTAATCTTTCAAAGTTCAAAAACTCCTCATCGGTTTAATAATTTCTTTTGAGCCCATACACAGATGTGTGAACCTGCACAAGAACTACAGAAATAAGAACACATGAACTAACTGCGTAATTATCTATTCCAAGTATGTGTTGCTTGTAATTCTGACAGTGCAATGACTCGCTACAGGAATTAAAGATCATTACCAGAAATAGTATTTTTGACGTATTAAAAAATATTTCCCTTCTTTTCTATCAAACTCTTATCAAGTGAATATAATTCCTGCTTCAGACCTAAAACCAACTGCCTAAAAGTAGCTTTCACTGCTAGTCATCTTCTCAGCAAAGGCTGAGAACCTTGTAACTGCTGTTATGGTTCTTGTCCATGGTGCAGGCTGGTGTAGCTCTGGCAAATTAGTTGAATAAAGATATTTTGTTCTGTCTGATCTATACCTTTAAAGACAAAATGAACATGCAGAATTTGTAAGCCACTGTTCCTAATATTTATTGCATGCTTATTAGAAATAATGATGTTGAGCTTGATTACTATTTTATCCTCTACCCAAACTGTCAGCATCTTTGAAAAGGGCTTTCTCTTGGTTCTTCAAGCATTCTGTCCAGGACCACAAAGTTTATAACAACTCTCTTTTCTTTTTCCAGTTTATTCTCTAACCAGCCAACTAAGTAGGGAAGTTGTCTGAGTTACATTTAAGACTTAGGAGGTAACAGGGTGAGACAAAACAGGTTCACAGCTACTTGTAGGCAAAATAAGCTCATATCTGTGCACCCGGCCATGGAATCAGACTGTCTCAGTGGAAGTAGCTCAACATACAATAAATACTGTCCTATACACCCTGGAGGATTCAGAAGAGTTACTCATGGCTCAGTACTTGTCGCCCATTCATGCAGACTGCTTCCAGAATGATGTAAATCTGCTTGTACCTGAACAAGGGAACTCCAAATGATAGTATTAGTCTTTAACTAACATGCTTTGTTATCCCATAAAATGGTAGATATAGGAAAAAAAATAAAGAAATTAGGAATTATGGTTATTAAAAGACTGAGTTCTAGAAAAACTAATATACTGAATAAAGTTACCAAGATATAATGTACCAATATAAAACTACCAAGATACAAGATATAATATCTGTCAAAGGTTTGATTTCATCTATATTTTGTACAGAATACGTAAATGATAGGAAAACAAATGAAGATAATTTAAAATGCTTCTATCTCTAAAATTCTGCAGAACCCGAACAACCACTTATCATCATCTTCTATTTTTCTCAGCCAGCAGACTTTACAGGAAAGCAAGCACTGAAGCAGATTAAAGAAAAGGGGCTCAAACGACGACTGGTATATCTCACCCTGGAAACAGATAACGTTGATCCAGAGGGAAACGAAAGTGTGTGGCATAATGGCAAGGTAAGAGCTATAGATCATGTTACATGAAACTAATGTTAAGTCTTAATGAACAGAATCGAACTTTGTGCTTCAAGTGTGAATGCATTACTTCTATTTTACTGGCATAGAATAATTTGAAGCTATGATAAACACTTTCTAATCTTCAAGTGGGAAGCAAAGGCTAAGTAAATATATACAGAGAAAATGTGAAATACCATCAAGTCACAGAAACTAGAGCTGGAATAAACTGAAATATTGTCATCCATTCTCTTCTTCTGCAATTTCTCCATTGTCCTAACAACACTTTTTCTGTTCACTGGAAATAAACAAAACAACAGCAAAGTTTGGGCCTCTACACTTCAGCACAGATTATACATTGAAACATTCACTAGCAGTTAAATTATTATATATAACAAACATACGCATGTGTGTAGTGTGTGTTCCCATGAAATCTTAATTGAACACAACAGGAATAGAATGTTTCTTCAAGGACCATAAACTTCCCAGTTTTAAGGTGATGTCACCCACAGTAGAGAAGATTATGAACTGCATGACATACTTGAAACTTGCTTGATGCTTTAAGTCTATAACCCAAAACTAGTATATGAGATGTGTAGTTGTTTGGGTTATTGTTTGGTTGTTTTGTTTTTTAAGAAAACCTCAGTGCATCTTGAAAATAAAGATAAATGTTTGTGGGTTTTTTCCAGGTTATTGGCAACACCACATCTGGAAGTTTCAGTTACAGTGCTCAGCAGAGTCTGGCTTTTGCATATGTTCCCACAGAACTCAGCAAAGTTGGACAGAAATTGGAAGTTGAACTTTTAGGAAAAAATTATCCAGCAACCATTATACAAGAGCCACTGGTGCTGACTGAACCAACAAGAACGCGCCTTCAGAAAAAGGGTGAAAGTCCAAAAATATAAACACAGATAGGAATACAACAAATTGAGCAGTAGGAAATAGTTCCATTATTATGCATGAAATTAAAAGAATGAGACTACTCAAATTTGCAGATTACTAAGCGTAAGATCCTCATTGCCATACACAGATGAGAAATTCAATGGTGTTTGCATTAGAGATCTGAGCAGAGTTGTGCTCCTCTTCCCAGTAGCACTTGTGAACAGAAAGTGGCTACGAATTAGTAGAGCCTTGATTCAGCTTGCTCCCACATAGGCTGGCAGATCCAAATTAATGCAGAGGAGAAATCTGCTCTTAGTACTGGCCAATAACAAATTCTTCCTCCTTGACAATCACAGTTCCTCCTTTGCCTGCCCTAAGGGTAAAGTAGCTTATCCTGGCTCCTTACAAGATAACACTACAAACTTACCAATAAAATAATATCACTAGTTCTGCACAGAAATGCTTTCTAAGGAGCTGAAATACATCCCAGTAACCATTAAAAATAATAAAGATGATACTAAAAGCAAACTGAACTGTTAACATTTTTTCCAATGTGTCATCCTGGCAGAAATTCTTACAGAAGATCAAAATCTAGTGCTTAATGAAACAGTTCAGACCTTTTGTTTCCTTATTTTGTATGAATCATTGTCTTCATTATTTTATATGAATCATCTGGCAGATTACATGTAGTATTATACAACACACAGGATGTTGCTGCAATTTCTGAACAGAACTTAAAGTACTGTGTCATGGATTTACTGTTCTAAATCTGAAACTCTAGACTGACACCAAGGAAATTAAGTTCTTCCTTTTCCTGTTATTTATAGATTGAACAGCAGTAAGAGCCATATGTTCTTTGCACAGAAATACTAACAATGAAATAATTAAATTCACAGCAGAGGAGCTTTATTCAGTATTAAATAATCAATAAGCAAATAAGCAGGATTGGATACTGTATATGATGGGAACACATTAAATTATTAAAACACTGTTCTGAATTCCATAATATGGTCAACAATTCTTTTAAATAACATCATCACAGTTTCGAACTTAAAAAGAGTAATATTCCCTTTTAGGCTATAGAGAAATGTTTTTGAAGTATGTTTGAATAATGTTCAACATGTACTTTCTCCAAAGGAGTTGGTGGCTCTAAATCTTCAGCAAAGAAGCAAAGTATAAATAGAATATACCAGGAGAAACACAATTTCAGAAATGAACACTTACTCTTGCTAAAGTAAGCTGACATTACATTGAGCTATTCTGAATATCTTTTACAAAGCAGGTCAAAGTAAAATGTACAAGCTGTAGCAGGTTTGCATGTAGAACTATTTTGAGTGAAAACTCTGTTCAGAAATTATTTTCTCTTATGCTTTCATAAGTGATTTAGTTCTGCTTTGCTGAACCAGTCAGAGATGTTACTTTTTCTAAAGGTGTCATTATTAGTAATGAGGCAATTGGCCACCGTGTTTCCTTGAGCATTTAAATACACCTAAAATACAACACAATGCTGATATGGTTTTATTGAAACTATGGAGGATGAAAGCAATTTTTAGGAACATAGTTTTGAATTTCAGTATTTTTCAGGAACATGCAAATTCACTAGACACCACATCTGGAGTGAACAGTAACAGTTGTCCTGGCACAGGCTCTTGTGTACTTTCAAATCAGTTTTTCTATGCCAAAACTCTGTTTCAACAATGCCTTTCACATCCCAGTCTGAAAGTTAGATTCAGGTTTGTAACTCCTTCTCCTGCTTGGAAGAAAGAAGTGCTATTCATCAACGTGTCATTAATCGGTCTGACTGTGCAGAAGGGGCAGGCTTTCTGCAGTCTGAACAAGAGATCTGAACAAAATCACAGATATAATTCCTCAGAAACTGTACCCTTCATGGGCATGTACCAGATTGACAGCTGTAACCTCCCAACCCCTAATTTCTCCTTATAGCTGATACAGACAGCTACCCGTCTCAGTTTACAGTGTAGCATTATATAGGCCCAAACACTGACATCCTTATGGGCTTCTCATTGACAGCTGTTGTCACCCAAGTCTCACCAAGATTGAGCTGTGGCCAGTTAATCTTCATTTAGTTTCAAGATTTAGGGAAGCAGGCAAAAAACATCTCATGCTATTTCTGGGACAAGGCAATGCGAAGTGAAGTTTCTTTCCAGCAGCCAACTGGTAAGACCAAAACAACTCCCTTTTGTCAATGACCATATATAAGACAATCAGAGTATCTGAGAGCTTGTTTCACTGTTATCTCTTAAGAATGGCTGTGCTTCCTGTTTAACAATGCATTCAGGAGCAGAGATACCTGAAGCAGTTTTAAGGAAGCTTGGCTAAGTATTAGAAGCATGTAGCTATGATAACTACATGACTGACAGGGCTTCCTAGTTGACCTAGCTTCTTTTTTACTCCAATACCCAACTCACTTTACTGAGTATTTATTAGGTTAGCTCAACATTGCAGCACTTTGCACAGCATAGATAAACTAAATGGTAAGGGGATAAGCTTTACAAATCATGCCCACAGGGATATTCACACGTATAAGTCAATGTATCACGGTTATAAAACAAAAAATAAAATTATAAACCTGAAGAAATGGGGGCATGTGTGAGAAGTGTTCAGCAACTTTCACAGTTTTCTGTCACCACTTCTTTTCATTACAGGTTGTGATATGGTGTTGCATAAACTTGCGGTGTCAAGATAGAGCAAGAGGAAGTAAATAGACACAAGAATGTTTAAGGAGTATATCTATATTTTAAGAGGGTTTCTAGCCAACCAAACAGAAATACCAGGGTAGAAAGACTGGCAGGGACATCATTAAAGTTTTCTGCAACCCCATTAGCTAGCAGAAGAGACACCTCTGTAATGAGGTGAAAAAAATGACAGTTGGTCAGCTAGGAAATTTTCTGAAATACTCAAATTCTCTGTGCAGAGAGATCAGGACATATCAAAAGGCAATTTTCCCACATACATTTTTTTGCCATTTTCCTTTATTTTTCCATCTCCAGAGACTTTTGGTACACCAGAGTAGATGTTACTGTTACCGTTTGAATTTTTGCTCCAAGTTCCCACATGCTATGGCAAGAAGTGCCATGTTCATGCTTTGCGTGGAATGATAAATCAACATGATACAATAATCTCGTGTGTCACTGTAAGGACTTCATTAATCATCGACCTCAAAACAGCATCTGAATTCAGATAAGATAGACTGAAACATAGGGGACTGAACATTTATGATTTAGTCTTTTGATTCAAGAGAATACTCTCTGATATAAATATTTTCTGATTGGGATCCAAAATCCCTCAACCAGTATTTAAAAAAACTCTTGAGAAAACATGACAAGCAGCAGTATCCAGACTGTGACTGTGCAGTATCTTCCATGTATGTTTCAGATGGTTGAATTTAACATTTTAACTCTGGCAGCTCAGGCAATGAGATTATTCAGTTTTGGTGGAGTGGGATAACCCACAAATATCTCTTGATGCTCCTCTACAAGGATATATGAGTTCAGCTGCACATGAACATCATGATAACTTTGGAAATATGTCAGTTATTATAACTATTACAAATTTTATGCCAAAAATTGTATCCAACATTTCCAATTGTGTAACTTTTCAAAGTAGTTGTTTTGAATGAACAAGAATGGTTTCCACGGGAATGTGCTAACATTTGAATGGAAATTTACCTGTAATAAGCACATGGAAGAAGTTGGTAAAATAAACAATTCAGTGAGACAGCTGTGACTGGTAATGGGATCTGAACTAAAAACAAGATAAATTGGAACTTTGCAACCTTTTTAACAGTATGAATCACATCTCAACAAAGAAAATATAACTCAGAGTCATATACCAGCTTGTCATCAATCCTGGAATTTACTTAAGGGAAAACTGACTTTAAGAATTTGTTGCTTCTTCTTCAAATACCAGCTGTGGACTATGGCACATTCCTATTGTAGAATAAATGTGGCATCACTCATCATTGCTGTTGTTTTCAAACCAGCAGGGAACCTTTGGGATTTATAAAAAAAAAATACTTGGATAAATAACTTCATAGTCTTATCCACTAGACTTCATTCATAGGAGCAGGAACTTTTTGTTTACAGAGGTTTATCAATCAAAAAGAAAGGAGACAGGAGTGTAGCACACTCAATGCTTGGCTTTCTTACTAAGAAATACAGTTTTTAATGTGTGTTGTTCTTTCACCTGTTACCAAATCGCTATATAAATTTGGGAATTCACACATGTACCATTCCAGCTAAATGTGGTCATTTGGTCTTTAACTAGATACTGAAATTTATCATAGTCCTAGATTTTACATCAAAATTATAATTAAGGTAGTGGTTGCTTGCAATATTGCGTTAGAATATGACACAGTTTGAAGAAACAGCCCTGTTGACAGAGCTGTTATTTCTGCTTCTGGCTTGCTTCACTTCCTTCCTATGCAGTAACAGTCACAAGCACCATCTTACAGCCAAACCTACATTGAGGCTTCTGATAGACAAAATGAAGAGGAAAAAAGCACTGGGTCACTTACGATTTTGTAGCAGAGCAGACAAGGGAGGGGATGGGAGTACCAGCTGACGATGGAATCATAGAATCATAGAATTAGGTAGATTGGAAAAGACCTTGAAGTCACCAAGTCCAACCATTGCCCCAGGACTGCCAAGTCCGCCACTAAACCGTATCATTGAGGGCCTCGTCTACATGGTTTTTGAACACTCGCAGGGATGGCGATTCCACCACTTCCCCAGGCAGCCTGTTCCAATGCCTGATCACCCTCTCGGTGAAGAAAGTTTTCCTAATATCCAATCTAAACCTCCCCTGGTGCAGCTTGAGGCTGTTACCTCTTGTCCTATTGCTTCTTACTTGGGAGACCAACCCCCATCTCACTCGATTCTTCTCTAAGATATTTGTAGAGAGCGATCAGGTGCCCCCTGAGCCTTCTCTTCTCCAGGCTAAACACCCCCAGATCCCTCAGCCGTTCCTCATCACACTTGGGCGCCAGACCCTTCAGCAGCTCTGCTGCCCTTCTCCTAGCCCGCTCCAGGACCTCAATGTCTCTCCTGTAGTTAGAGGCCCAGAATTGAACACAGAATTCAAGGTGTGGCCTCACCAGTGCCCAGTACAGGGGGATGGTAGGACAGAGGCCATGCAGCTTCCCCTTCAGGAATAACTGCCATCTCACACAGCTCAGCTGCATCTTCAGTGATGGTGGCAACCCTTTTTTGCCCAGGCTGTAGCCCAGGCTGAGAAGCAGCAAGGTCATGACTGTGCTGCAGCTGTCCCACTTTGCTTCTGCACAGAATTTACTGTTGGCAGTATAAAATCTGGATGTGCTGCTGCGGGCTCGTGTATGAAGACAGAAGTAACAGCCCAGTTAATTGTACCAGAATACGCTGTGTCCTCCACTCAAACTGTTGTATGCCTTCCTTGGAAACACAGCTGACTTGTGACACAAGCTTGCAAGTAGTTCCCTATTTCCCCTGGGAAAGGCACTATGATATAAAACCGATGTTTAAAGAAAGACAAAATCGGAAGGAGTGTCCAGCACCACTGAGTTGGACACGCTGCCAACAGCGGCAACAACTTAACAGTCACTTTTAACATCTCATTCCAAAACCCTTCGGCCTCAAGCTCCGAGGCTGCTTTACGCACCCCTGCTGCTGCTCCGGGGCGCGGCCCTCACCGGGGCACAAGGCACGGCACCGGGCTGCGGGCGGGGCGGTCCCTGCGCAGCCCCGCCAGGCGCGCCCCACGCCTCAGCCCGGCCCGCTCGGCGGGAGGAGCCGCCGCCATGGGCGGGCCCCGCGGCCCAGTTCCTGGTGTCGGGGATGGCGCGGCGGGAGAATACCCCGCCACTCTGCCCGTCCTGCCGTCCGCCGCGCTGCCTGCTGTGCTGCCTGCTCCTCTGCCTGCTGCGGCTGGCGGCGGCGCGGCCGCCCGCCCCGCATTTGGTACTGGTGCTGGCCGACGACCTGGGCTGGGGCGATGTGGGCTGGCACGGCTCGGCCATCCGCACGCCGCGGCTGGACGCGCTGGGAGCAGACGGCGTGCGGCTGGAGCGGTACTACACCCAGCCGCTCTGCACGCCCTCCCGCAGCCAGCTCCTCAGCGGCCGCTACCAGGTAGGGCGAGGGTTGAGGGGGACACGCGGCCCCGGAGGTGCTGCCCGGCGCGGCGATGCCTGCAGGGCGCCCCGGGCACCCTCCATGCCGGCGCCCCTTCCCGCCGCCCTCCGCGGCGTGCAGCGGGTAGCAGGTGGGGTGCTCTCTTCTGCTTGTTCTTGGCAGCACTCTGTAGTTTGGCCTCCTTGTGTCCACAGAGGGGCGCTTGGAGGAATGCTGCTGTGTGGAAAACAGTTGCGTTTAAATGCAAACTTACTTCTGGTTTGCTAGCTCGGGAGCAAATCAAACGTGGGTTTAGTGCAAGTTGTTCTGCTTCAGAAAAGAGATAGATGGAGATAGGGAAGCTAACAAAAGTCAGCTTGTGGTACAGAGTAACTGCAGAGGTTCCTTGAATCAAGCAGAATTTACTACTTTGAGTACCATTGTCAGTCATGCATTTGTGAAGAGATAAAAAATTCACTACTTGTTAAGTTTGGAAACTTATGCGGAATGATCAAAGGCCAGATCTAGGCAGTGTCAAAAACTTGTGTCGTCTTCATTACCCAAATGTGTTTTCTTTTTATACTGCTTGCACTTATTTTAAGTATGTAAATCAATATATAAAAGTGTATATATAATGTCCATTTAGAGAAGAATGATGCTAGAATAATGCTAGGTAATGGGTTCAAACTTAAACAGGGGAAGTTCAGGTTGGATATAAGGAAGAAGTTCTTTACTGTGAGGGTGGTGAGGCACTGGAATGGGTTGCCCAAGGAAGTTGTGAATGCTCCATCCCTGGCAGTGTCCAAGGCAAGGCTGGGCAGAGCCTTGGGCGACATGGTCTGGTGTGAGGTGTTGGAACTAGATGATCTTAAGGTCCTTTCCAACCTAACCATTCTATGATTCTATGATTCTAATAGCTTTCTTAGCTTTTGTCATCCTTTCCACCAGTGATGGTACTCTGACACAGGCAAAAGGTTGGTGGCTTCACCTGCCATGGGCCTTTTTACACATCTCCATCCCATTTAAAATTTCTCGTTCCATCTTGAGATGTAGTCCCTGGACTTCAGACAGATCATAATGGTAATTGTTACCTGGTAGATTTTTAGATGAAAACACAAAAGGCTTTGGTGGTTTGGGTTTTGGTTTATGGTGAGTTGGTGGTTTTTTGGTTGGGTTTTTTTTGTGTATGTGTGGGGGGGGATTGGGGGGGAGTGTCTGTGTTTTGGTTTCATTTGGTTTTTGGTTTTTCGGTTTTGGTTGTGGGTTTTTTTTTGTTTGTTTTGGTTCGTTTTGGTTTTTTCTTGTTCTTCTTAATACCTGTGGTGCCATTTCCTTGTCTTCCTCCGGGCTACCCCTGCCCCCCACAGGAGCCTGTAAAACTAATGCTGGCCTCTGGTGTAACTGTATTACTGTTTGTACCTCCTTATAAAGTAGCCTGCAGGAAAACATTGTAACTGATCTCTCATACTTCTTTTATCCGCTAGATCCATACAGGTTTACAGCACCAGATAATTTGGCCATGCCAGCCCAGCTGTTTGCCACTGGATGAGAAACTCCTTCCAGAGCTTCTTCAAGAGGCGGGATACATTACTCACATGGTGGGGAAGTGGCATTTAGGGATGTACAGAAAAGAATGCCTTCCAACCCGCAGAGGATTTGATACTTACTTTGGTAATGGTTAGATTTAACATGGGCAATAAACATGGTATTAAAAATTATGAGAAATGGCCCATTTCTCCTAAGAGCAGAAGATTTACTACTAGCATATAAGTAAATCAATACCTGGGCATGCATGTTTCCGGAGTATAACTGCTTAAAATAAGGTAGTGCTTTAAATGCATGCTGGGGACTTAAAACTTACTGAAGAAAGTATTGTAATTATTGAGTGTCAATCACCAACGGAAGTATTTCTCTCTTGGAACAAATTAATATTTAGTTCCACATTGGTTAGAAGATTTAAGGTGTAGTGGTTGGTTTGCTTTTTTAAATGTCTTTAGTCTGAATGTTTTGTGTTATATCAGACAACAGACATGGCTTGCTCTGCAAATAATGTTACACTTCTAAAAGCTGATATGTTTAAGAGAGAAACAAACATCATAACACACTGTGTTCATGCTTCGTAAATAGAGTAGCAATGGTTTTCCAGAGCCTGCCGCAAGGAAGGGGGTGCGAGAGCCTTTATAAAACGGTATCTAAAAATTCTGTTGCAGGAACTCAAGAATTAATGAAGTCAAACTCTCTGACTGAAAACATAATGCCAGAAATAGATTGTCCAGGTGTGAGTGTGTTACTTGCAAAGCAAATTGTAGCTACATGTTTATTCTTCCTCTGGCAAAGGCTCCTGTCCCTGTATTGATTTGATGTTCATTGGTTTCCCCCAAGTGTCACAGATGTTATGTCTGCAGTACACCTCATTCTGCGTGGTACTGAACATAAAGTGGTCCACCTCCACTTGTTTTTTTGTAAGACACTTTCATCGAATGGAGGATTTTGAAACAGTTCATTGTCTGCCAAATAACTTTGCAAGCTCTTGATAATACTGCCGCTCACTTCTACAGCTGAGAAAGTAAGGTACAGAGAAACTTAAACAGGAGTCTGCGTTCCTCTTGTCTAACTTTAGAGCCTGGCTGTGCTACATGCCCTTTATAGACAATGACAATCCAAACTTCAGGTGGGAACAACTGTTCCCTTAACTTATTTAGCTTCTTTAACTCTTCAGGGAGCCTGGGGCCATGGTTTCACAACTGAATTAAGCTAATATATATATGGATCATAATGGCTCATTGCTTAAACATGTATGCCTCCTCCCATGCCCTCACAGGAGCTTGGGGTCTTTTTGATGGCATTGATGTAGGTAAGCTGTCACTCCTCATGAAACCTCACTCTGCGAACCAAGCAGGCTCTTAATGCAGGAGACTTAATACAGGCTGGCTCTGGGTAGAGTTGTTGCATGCCCAGTGTGACATTATTTTTTAGAGAATGTAGCAGTTTAATATCCTATAATGTTCATGTAATTCCAGTAAGCATTGATTGCAATCAGGGGCATTCGATTCTTTGGCATACTTGATGCAGTGTCTCCTCCAGCGGGGACTCAAAGTGGAAAAATGCAGCTTGCAGCTCCGAGTACACTGATGTAGGTGGTCTGCCCACAAAATCAGTCTTTATGCTTTGAAAGCAAAGCCATTTTTTACTCCAAAAAATGTATTAGAATTATATATTATATTTAAAACAGAGCTTCATTCTTTCTGTACATACTTTTTTTGCATGAGTAACTGAAATAGAAGCTGCTGAATAAAAATTCAGGTGATGTCTCTCTATTTTGGATTTTTGTCCCTAGATTTCATTTGGTTTCGCAGAACTTAAGAATATATTTTGCTGATTCATCTGGGGTTTTTTCAGGGCATGAGGGGATAAATCTGAAACATAATTTTGAAACTAATAATTACTGAGATTCAAATGATTTTGAAGAATTTTGTTTCTGATTGATAACAAGCAAAGGCACTTCATGCTTAACAGGATAGCCCTTGGCAGGTGCACACATATACCTGTAGAATTATTGCAGTTTTTCTTCTGGGTATCTTAATATTCTCTCTTTTCACCAGTAGGTGTCAGCAGTGGATCAGAAATTACAGCTGACTAAAAACGCGGCATACTTGGATGTTTTTGAATAAATACATTAAACAAATTCTGAACTTTCTAATAGAGAAGTCTTATGTAAAAATACAAATATACAAAATCATACCAGCTAAAAATCAGAGTAGTACAAGGGTAGGTCACTGCCTTTTCTATTAGTGCATTAGTTTAATGCTAATGTTTTTGATACCAAGTTACACAGTAGAAAGTCACTCAACTTGCTTTCAGAATGTTTTGTTTGTTTTGAAATTACTGCTTGTATTAGTAATAAAAAGTATATAAAATGATAAATGTTGATCTACTTAGACCTGTCAGGAGATGTCACTACAGATAGTCAAATGTTGAATAAAAATTTCAGCTCAAAACCACTAATGTTTTGACATTTAGTTTTGACTTTTTTCCCCCTGGTGTATTTGTTTATGTGACATGATGTTGGCTTGCCTGCTTATTTGACATCTCTTCCTGTTCTAGGCTATCTTCTGGGGAGTGAGGATTATTATTCTCACGACCGTTGTGTCCTCATCAAAGCAAAGAACATAACACGCTGCGCTCTGGACTTTCGAGATGGAGAAGAAGTTGCAACTGGGTTTAAAAACATGTATTCTACTAATTTATTCACAGAAAGAGCTATAGATCTTATAGCCAATCACAAAACTGAGAAGGTACAATGCACAGTTTTTCCTTTGATAACTTCAGCACTAAAGCATGTTTGATAAAAAATGTTAATGAAATATTAATGGAGGGACATGTGCTTGAGCTGTAATTTGGGGCTATTCAGCAGGGTGCATAGAGCTAAATGTGAGAAGTAGCACTGGTGAAACTTGCCTTCCCTCCAGTCAGAATCACCTTTAGCTGCACAGCCCTGGCCAGCTACCCTTCTCCATTTTGTTTTTAATACTACAAGTAAGGAGTTTATAGAAAGTACAAGTAATACATTTATGGAAATGCTTTAGTATGTAGTTTGCTCTTCTAAAAAGAAAATGGAAAGTTTAATGGGAGCAGTTTCATGGGAAGAAGCTAACAGCTGTGTTACGAAGAAAAAATACATCTGACTTCACAGCTTCGCAAAAGTCCTTTATCAAAGTTTTATTAGTTTATGTGTAGGGATTGGAAAAGAGAAGGTAGAAGAAATCAAAACACATTCCCTGCAGCTATTTACGAATCAGGGCTGCTTTTATTGCAGTAACTTTTCCATTTAGTACTTTATGTTCAATTAATTTCCATTCCGTTCCTTCCACCCCAGCCCCTCTTTCTCTACCTTGCTTTTCAGTCTGTCCATGAACCTCTCGAGGTCCCTGAAGAATACATGAAACCGTATTCTTCCATTAAAGATGTAAAGAGGCGCCATTATGCAGGGATGGTGACCCTTATGGATGAAGCTGTAGGAAATCTTACTGATGCTCTGAAAAGATATGGTCTTTGGGACAACACAGTTCTTGTTTTCTCTACTGGTAAGTTCATTTAAATATTCTTTCAGTAATAACTTGGATACTGTGTCTAACAAGCTGACAGCAGAGACATCTTGCCCTTCTGTCCTTGCTCCATGTATTTTCTAACTACAGAAGAGTGATGAAAGTGAAACAGGACTTTAGCAAAGGGAGCAGTTTATCACCCCCCTTCATGGCTTTCTTAAGCATAATGAAAACAGTTCTGAGTAAGTGTCTGTGCAAATGGGGGGATACTGCTATTGGTGCAAAAGCATCATTGTAAAAACTTGGGAGTGTGGTGAAGTTGGAAGCATCTTACTTGCCACTGCGGTTCCTGAGTATCTGTCAGGTTGAATCCTTACTGACAGTGATGTACAAAATCCATTTGTCCTGAGTTATGAGTAGCTGATCAGTCTATATATTGCCACGTGTTACATGAAGCACAAACATGCAGACAGCAAGCAGTTTGGAGCCAAAACTCTTTCCCTTACTTTCATGTAAGATGTAATTTCTGGCTTGCTTGAGATATCTGACTGGCACCTTACTCTCATGAAGCAAAGGTCTGTTAATAAGAAAGCTTAATATGTGATGATACAGTCCAGGCTGCCAAATTACAATCTAAGTTTTTGTATCTGCTAGCACACGATCTGGTTTCTAGATCATTAGGGTAATGCAAATAATACATTACAAAGCAGTTTCCTTTCTTTCCAAATTAGGAATGAAACAGAAACTTTTTGAAATACAGCTGCTTGGCTGCGTTTCAGGAACGTAGTTGCTCTTGTTTAGTTGGGAGTGGAAAGTAGCCTTTCAATAATTGCAGTTGCTCTTTTGCCCAGGCTTTACATGTTAGGATTGTCAAAATAGCAAATCTTACTCTGTGAACACTTAAAAAAACCCCAAACAACAACAACAAAAAAACCAAACTCCAAGGTTGATGAAAATGCAGAGATGTGTTTTGAGTTTAGCAGCTGCTTCCTATAGCACTTGGAATCTTGGAATTTCATTTTCAGTTCAAACCTGTCTGCCTTATGGTGTTACATTTGTGTCCAGGTTTTGGCTTTAGTAGGATTCGATAACTCTTCTGTGCCTGTTTCTGTTTGTGATGTTTTTATATTTAGAACTGAAAGTAAGCAAAGCCATATGGAAAATGATATCAATATTTATCCCATATGGGAAAAATCCGGTCTTTGCTGATGAGGTCCTGATAGAGTTATTTCAGTAATGTTTGTTCAGTGTATTGTGGAATAAAACTAAAGACATCTGAGTTGGAATTACAGGGTATGACTGAATTAAAAATACTTTTTGGTTTTGTTTTGTTTATGAAACATTTTTTTCCAAACAAGGACAGTATACCCTGATTTTGACAGTAATTATCTTGCAATCAATTACAGATACGTTTCAACAAGACTCAAGCAGTTAGGAGAATCCAGTGTCTGCTCTATCTAATGGGACTTATTTGTGTTAATTGATATTTTAAACTGCCATGAGAGGAGTTTAGTATGATTGAAATGCAGGGAAATTTGGCCTAGATCAAGCAGGCCAGGGAGCAGTGATTTGGTGTTTTTCAGTGTTATCTCTTCAATTCAAACAACTATTCTTCACAGGCATAAATATTGCATACTTTTAAGACCCAGTTTCCAAACAAATGAAATGTTGAAAAAATTAAGCATTAAAAACCAAAGCGGGGGGGGGGGGAGGGGGCAGGAGGGAAGAAGAGTGCTTTTCTATATTATATTCATTGCTTTTGCAGGTGGAGTGTTTTAAAATGGGCATTAGAATAGGGCTGAAAAGAAACACTAGAGGGTCTGCAATTGGGCATCTTGTGCAGAGAGTTGTGCTGTGTGAGAACAGTCTGCACAAATTTCAAGTCCTTTGTAATTGTGAGTCTTACTGTGCACTGGTAGCCATAATACAGGCATATATTTATAATACAGTACCTTCAGGTCTTGAGGGCATGCCTACTCAAGGAACCTGTGCCCCCTTTCCTCGCCCCAGGTCTCCCTGTCCTGGGGCTGGAGACCCTCCTCTTGCTTGGTACAGCAAGAGAGACGCATACACATTTTACCCTATGATCTGGTACCCTCTCCAAGAAGGTTCTTCACATGTTGTGGGGTTAAGAATCAATTTAAGTATTTAAATGAAGACTGCAAAGGGAGAATCTAGGGAAAGATAAAGTATATCCACAATTTTAATGAGCAAATCTGTGTGTCTCCTCTGCATAGTATTTGGAGACACAGGATCATAAAAGCACTCTTTGTTCTGTTATAAACCTATATGGTTTGATAAACTGTACTATTGGAAACCTGTAGAAGAAAATGAAGATCCTACTTCTATGGTATATTTTACTAGATTCATTACTATTCCCTGTTCAGGTATGGCCAAAATTCATACTTGGATATTTGCATATCTCATTGCTTCAAAATTCCTCCCCCAAAAGTAATTTACAGGTGATCATTTGCTATTATGTGCTATAGCAAGTAGCACTGCAACACAGAGTCTTCCAGTTGATTCCTTCACTGTGGAATGTCAACTCCAAAATTAGAGAGCTCTTTTTAGTGAGTGCGCATTGAAACACCCTAGAACATGATATAATCTTTGCTATCATGGTAGATTTAATTTTATTAAACTCTTTCATGTTTTTTCTTATTTGTATATATTATGGCTCAACCAGGACTGCCTTGAAAACATGCCAGTTGGTAAATGGAAATACTGCACATTTTTAAAGGGCCTTGTAAAATGTGTAGAAGAACTCTAGTTCCTCTCTAAAGTGGCCTCATGGAGACACCAAGCCAAAATGAAGTAATCTGGTCATTAGCAAAGACTGACTCCAACAATATATGGTGTAAATCAACACCTCTGGTGTCTTTTTGAACAGATACACAAGTTAATTCTATATGTAAGTAAGAAAAAATGAGCTAGTTCAATGGTGTCCTGGGTTCAGCTATAGCAGTCATTTTTCTCCTGCTTAGTAGCTGGTGCAGTGCTGTGTTTTTTAACTTTCAGCCTGGGAACAACGCTGATAACACCGATGTTTTTAGTTGTTGCTAAGTAATGTTTATTCCAACCAAGGACTTTCTCAGTCTCATGCTTTGCCAGGGAGGAGGGGAAGCCGGGAGGAAGCAGAGACAGGACACCTGACCCAAACTAGCCAAAGGGGTATTCCATACCACAGCACGTCATGCCCAGTATATAAACCGGGGGGAGTTACCCGGAAGGCCAAGATCACTGCTCGGGTCGGGCTGGGTATCGGTCGGCGGGTGGTGAGCAATTGTATCCTCTCCCCTTGTTATTTCACTAATTGTTATTATCATTGGTGGTAGCAGTAGTGGTTTTGTGTTATACCTTAGTTGCGGGACTGCTCTTATCTCAACCCGTGGGAGTTACATTCTTCCCATTCTCCTCCCCATCCCTCCGGGAGGGGGGGGAGGAAGAAAGGGGGGGGGGGGGAGTGAGCGAGCGGCTGTGTGGTTCTGAGTTACCGGCTGGGCTCAAACCACGACAAATGGCATGTGGTGTTATATTTGTGTATCAAGTAGTAGCTTGAAGAGTCTTGACTGGTGTGATACGAAAATGATTTGCTTTAATGGAGCACCTTTTATACTGCAGATACAAGCAAGTCTAAGCTGATGTGAAAATGAAGTCATTGTCTGTTTAAATGAAACAGATAAGAATGGGTGCAGTACTGTCTTGGGTGTCTTTGGCCTTTTGTGTGCTTGAAATCAAAAAGAATGAGATGTAGGGTTTATTTTTCTTTTTATGAAACGTAAGTACCGGCTTTCCTGAAGAGGGCCTTGATTTAAAATAAAGGTCATAAAAAGCATTCAAGTGGTATGAATTTACCTCAGCACTATTAACACTGGCTTGGAGTCCAAATTTTGCCTCAGATATAGACCTATGATTTGAGGTAAGAAGTGGGGATTTTCTGTAAATACCATGTGTTTATAGTTTCTGCAACGTATTACAAGTAATTTTGGTGGAAAGTTGCCAACATTAGAGCAAAGGAATCCAACCTCTAATTTCAGTTCTGTATTAAAGCTACTATCCTTTGCTTTATTTAACTTTCAGCTTTTTAATATACTAAATAATTTTGGAGCTAAACTCCTTACTGCTTTTTTCTTCCAATATGTCTGTTAATTCTTAAATGTGGATTACTGCTGTAGTGTCTGGTAGTTGCCATAAGAGGGCTTTGAACAGTAAAATATGTGAAACTTTTCAAGCCTTGGTTTACATTGCTAAGAGGAAACCACATAAATCCTTTCCATAATGGAACATGTGACAGTGATGACTGTTTTCACTCCAAAAGAGGGTCTTTTTATCATGTTAGAATTATGATTAATAAAAACACAGATTGTTTTGAACATACTTACTGATGTTTATACAGTCCCTCTCTATCACCCCTAGATTCTCCCCCCACATCCCCAACTTCATATTACCCTATTTTTTTTTTTTTTCTCAATCTTTTCCCACCGTTCTCCATCCAGCATATTGTGGGTTTTGTCTAATAAAATGTCAGGACTTTATTCACTTGATTCCAGCTCCTACTTTGGTAGAAACCAGGGATCTGACTTTCGCTGGTTCCTTGAGGGCAGATTTTATCTTCTCCCTAATGTCTTTGCTCCTGAGTGAACTTCTGCGCCTTCTCTTTAGCTGGTAGACTTCAGAGAGACTTTTAATTGCAGGTCGTCCAAGCCAGCTGAAGGACAGATTGGTTAGAGCAGTTATTCTCCTGGTGTGGTGCCAGAGGTGCTCATTTTGAAGGTTGTATTGTCACATTTTTTTTAGTAAACATGCACAATTACAGATCTGAAGACCTGCTTTAATTGGTCTTGTCAGGAGGTTCTGAGAGGTTTGGTCCTTTGCCAGAGAGGAAGATGCTTGGGCATCTGCTGCTTCCTAAAAGGAAATAAACACAGATGTCTTAGCTGCAAGCACCTTCAATCAGACTAGTTATTTGAGTCCATACAATTCCAAATAATACTTTTCTATTTCTTGATTATTTAAGCTTGTTGTTATATAGTCAAAAGGTGTGGCTGACCACTGTACTTGCATTTGTCAGACTTGCTGCACATCAATGATAAATTGTGAAAGGTGCATGTGGTTGGTGCTTTGTACTCCAGTGTTGGCTTTTATTCTTAGTCTTTTTCTGCGTTAAAGTGTGGGTGGTAAGAATGAATTTTTTAGAAATAAAAGAACATTTTTCTCTGCCATCGACCCTAGATGTCAGTGAGACATCTAGACTGATTTGTGCGACTGTGTTGTCAAAGGTGGAAATGTTATCATATGATAACAATACATTTCAAAATGAAAACTGAGGAGATGTTGATAGTCAAGGTATTAATAATTTTCCCCCATTTTAAAATCCTGTGAAGACTTAAAACATTTTGTAGGAAATGTTTATCTTCCCTTCCTTGTAGCATTAACCGTTCCCCATCTACTGTGCTTTTTCCGTGCAAAATCTAACACTCCAAACCTGAGTTCCTGAACAGAGGGTAACCTAATGCCAGAGACACTCACTTCTTTTTTCCCTTTGTGTTTAAAAATTCCAAAATAACTGGAATCTTGACATTTTTTCCTTCCTGTTTTTCAGCAAATGCCAGTTCTTAAAGTGAAGTTCACTTGTAAATGAAACTCAGAAGTAAATTTTGCCCAGAGTCGCAAGCTGGCCATTTTTGTGTAAAGCTTTTGTTTAAGCATGCTAGTAGTTATCCTAACAAATTTTATCTGGGACTGAGATGAATGCTAAAAAAAGCTCATTTTACATGTTAGCAATGTTTAATAATTTCCCACAGCTCTCAAAAGGTTGTCTTAAACTCTGATTACTTTTAAACTAATCTAGTTTGTTCTCCATAATCGTGTTTAAAAAGCCATTATTCTTCTTGCCAGAATCTTCTACAACCAAATCACTGGTCAGGTTCAGTGTTCTGTCACTGGGACAAGTCCAAAGTTTTCTAGACTATGTCTCATTTAACTTGTTACCACAGACATATGAACAGTTACAGGTTATTGCTGTTGTTTTTAGGTTAAAATTTCCCTGTGTTTCTCTTGTGTTTAGTGATGGGGAATACTAGCATGGACCTGACACAGCAGCGTCTGTAACTACTGAGTTACTAACCTGTTTAATTACTGAGACTGCTTACAATGAAAGCAGTTGCGTGAAACTGTCTGTACTAGGATTGCTTCTATCATGAAAGCGGTACAGGGAGAAAAAAAAAAGAGAAAAAGGAATTCAATGGGATGAAAAAGGACATTGTTCATACAGCTTTTGTAGGGTTAAATTTGTAACTATTGGATTCTTGGGTACATCAAATACTATTTTTTTGTTTTCCATGAGATCAATTTTCCCTTTGTGTTCCCTATTTCCCCCCACCCCCCTCTCCCCCTCTCCCCTCCCCCCCCCCCCCCCGCTTTAGAAAAGTTGGGAGTATAAAGAGCCAGTTCTGGCGAGTTACAAAAAAACATAGAAGTTGATTTATATGAGCACAAGTCAGTAAAAGTTTCTCTGTAAATGCTCAGTAAAGTTGCTCTGATGCAGGAAAGGTGTTATGATCTCTTGATGGAAAATAAAAGCCCTATGGGTGTATCTAAAGCACAACAAAAATTAAATTAGTAGAGTTTTATAGTAGAAGGTGTAGTTCTCTGTTTCTATTGTCCCTCTAATGGAAAGTATTTTAGTAGTTCTTCCATAACATACACAAAAAAAATCTGTATTAAGCACTGAAAACATAATAATACATCAGCACTCTGAAGACACTTTTTTTGACTAGCTTTTCTGCTGCTTCTATTGAACCTTCCAGTTATTACTCTTTCCACTGAGAATATACAGCATCAGACAACAACAGATGTTTTTTCATCAACTTATCTTAACCAAATGATTTTGGTTTGTTCCATTGGAAATACATGTTTCATGTTAGCCATAAGGAGGAGCGTACTTGCATTTCTGTCACACTTGCAGCATGACTGAAAAATGCAGCAACAAATGGATCTTTCAGATGCAATATGGGGAAGTGGGAAGAACTTGAGTTCAAATTAAGGGCAAAGTTATTCTCTAATTCATGCTGCGAGTCTCTTATCCTCAGTGTAGATCTCTGATGTGTATTCTGTACTTTTTTAAATTTTTTTTTTTAAATGAAACCTCAGTGGGAGCTCTGCACTTGGAACACATACAGAATAAACATTATTTATGCTGTGAAGATCAGAGGGGAGAAATTTTCCCCAAATATGATCCTTTACCATTATTATTGACAGTGCTCTCTGTTTAACTGTGAGTCACAACCACGAGCTGAAATCACACAAAGGAAGGGCTCTGAAGTCCTGTTCCGTGACCTAGACTTTCAGCAAGAATGTTGGAGGTCCAAAATTAGATGCATTTGCAGAGCTGTGCATTGAAGCTGTCTGGTGCTTGCTTGTATTATGTCTGGCACTAGTAGGTACTATTTAATTCCCTTTCATATATACAAAATTCTGGCAGAAAACTAGAAAAGTTATGGGTTTGGTGTGGGGGTTTTTTGGGGTTTGGGTTTTTGTTTGTTTGTTTGTTTGGGGGTTTTTTTGGTTTTGGTTTTGTTTTTTTAAGAAAGCAAGAGCAACTTTTGTCCTGCTTATATCCATCACTTCATTTTTTAAATAAGTACATATTAAATGGTACGTAATGGCATCATGTCCGCTAAATAACTGGGGGGGTTTCAAACTATTGTATCAGTGTTGCTTGTAGTTCTCAATGCTTATTATTACTATGAATAATTGACTGCCTCCAGAGTTTCAATAGTATTTAAACCAAAATCATACAAAGCCCAGTTTCACATTATGGAAGCGATGTTGGCACTTGATGTAAATAAAACTGCTGGGGTTTTGTGTTTCTATAGTCTCCCTATCAGAAATAGGCAGGATCAAGAAAGGTACAGGTATATGGGTTTCTCCCCAGCTTCTGTCTTTTGTTTATCTTTGTCTGAGTTTTTTTGCATGTTGCATGTTATTCCTTTAACTTATTTTCGGTTGCAAACTTCAGAAATCTGCTTTGTAGAAATATCATAGGTAGTGTGAGTCACTTCATTGACATTCTCTGTCATACCGAGACACTAACATTGTTAAATTGCCTTCTTAAACTCTGTAAGTTACGTATGAAATAATTTCACAGTTTAGTTTTAATATACTTCCCTGTTCTGCTTCAGTTGGATGGAATCTCACACTGACCTCCATATGGTTCTGATTAAGTATAAAAGCATGATTGCTCATAAAGCCCTAGCCCTTCAAAAGAGCAGTAGATATATAACATGTAACAAATGTTTACAGAATTAAACTGTGGATGAATTGGATATACCATCTTATTTCTGCCATCTTTTTCTATACTCATTACACCTGGTATTGTTTAGTTGTTAGTGATTAAAGGAACCTTTATGGTCACTAGTATTCAAGGTTGAGTTGCATTTGATTTTTAAAATGCAGTATTACAATATCAGAGGGAAAAATAAAAAGCTCAATATGGGAAAATAAAGCCAGAATTACACAAAGAAGAGAAAGAAGTAACATCTTTCATCATCTGCCTTAATTCATCGTCTGTTAAAGGAGTTCTGCTGCCTGGCTGATGGTGTTACAGTGGTAGGATCACTTTAGGTGCTGTGAGATTCAGGATTAGAAGTGTGTTTCTGTTGTTGCTGTTTACAGCTCATAAAATGTCCTTATAGAGTAGCACAAGAAAAGGGAAAAAAAGTCCCAAAATCATGTAAGTTTGAGTTTCTTTTTAAGCTTTCATCATTTTGAGCTCAGGTGTTGCACAGTGGAAATGTATCAGAAACTTAAGGAGAGGGAAGGAATTTGTTCCTTCCTTATTTTACTAGGGCCTGGTGAGTATAGGTTTCTCTGCCCATCTTAGGTATCCAAATGGTGAAATGTCTTCTGCTTTCCGTGGGAGACTGTCTTCTAATGTAACACTGCAGGTGATTTCTGAAATGCATACAAAAACATTGAGTAAATAAGACTACTCTCTGGATGCAACCATCAGCCAATTCCTCATCCACTGAACAGCCCATCCATCAAATCGTTACCTCTCCAGTTTAAAGAGAAGGAGTTGTGGGGACCATGTCGAAGGCCCTATGGAAATCCACGTAGATGACATCTGTAGCTTTTCCCTTATCCACTGATGTAGTCCCTCCATCACAGAAGGCTACTAGCTTGGTCAGGCAGGACTTGCCCTTGATGAAGCCATGCTGGCTGTCTTAAATCACCTTCCTGTCCTCCATGTGCTTTAGCATGGCTTCTAGGAGGATCTGTTTCATCATCTTTCCAGGCACAGATGTGAGGCTGACAGGTTGGTAGTTCCCAGGTTCCTCCTTTCTACCCTTTTAAAAATGGGTGCAATGTTTTCCATTTTCCAGTCTCCAGGACTTCACCTGACTGCCAGGACTTCTCAAATATGAGGGAGACTGGTGTGGCAACTACATCACCAATTCCCTCAGGACTCTGGGATGCATCTTGTCAGGTCCCATAGGCTTATGTATGTTTGGATTCCTCAGGTGGTCAAGAACCTGACCTTCACTTAGAGTGGGAGGGTCTTTGCTCTCCCGGTCCCTGTCTTGTGGTCCATCCACTCGAGAGGGGAAGCAACATTACCAGTGAAGACTGAGGTAGAAAATTTGAGTACCCCCTTCTCCTCGTCCACTGTTACCAGTTTGCCAGTCATGTTCAGCAGAGGGGTCCATTTTCTCTGACCTTCCTTTTCTTCCCAGGATACCTGCCTCTGCTTCCACTGCCTGTGCGTCTCTCCTTCTTGCCCTTTAGTTTGACCAGCAGGTCTCAACTCATCCATGCCAGTCTCTCGCCTTCCTCTACTGATTTCTTACACCTGGGGATTGAGAGCTCTCACACTGTATGGAAAAAGTGCCCTTAAACATCCATCAGCTCTGTTCTCTTTCCTTGTCCCTGAGGAGCTTCCCAGGGGGTCCCATTGACTAAATCTTGAACTGCTGGGATTTTACTTTCCTAAAATTCAGGATCCTGCCTTTACTCTTCGTCTGACCGATATCCCTCAGGACTGTGAACTGCACCGCTGCATAATGTTATAGAAGATTATACAAAATTATCAAAATGGAAATACCTAGCTTTTTATAATTTTGTATTTCAGTATTTCTTTCATTGCTTAATAAAACAAATGCAAATAGACTGAAGTTTTAAATTTTATATACATAAATTTTTAGATTTCCTTTGTAACTGATTGATGTTGTTTTGAACAACACAGAACTGTTTCACACAAAGCTTTCATATCTATTTAGAAATATTGCTTCTCCAGGAAGCTTACTTTGTCAATCATGGGCAGCCCTTACTTCTATGAATCAGCATAGGAACATAGGGAAAACCACTTGGGACAGAAACATGCAGTATTTTCTGATCTGGGTTAAGAGTTTGGAAAAAGCTGCAGGTATTGTAAGATGACCTTAGTCAAAGATGCAGTATCTGAAAAAGGTTATTTGAATCCCTGTTCTGAGATGTTCTGGATCTGTTTTCCTTCTCTGCTTTTTAAATTTTTTCATACCTATATGTTCATATGAACTATGGTTTGGTTATTACCTCTGTTTTGTATATTTATGAATATTCCAGAATTAAAGAATGCTCCAAATAAACATGTGGCTGAAAGGTAAACTCTACAGAAGAAATTGAGAACTTCCAAATAAAAGCTCCATACAGCTATCGTTCATCTCCTTTTTTCTCTCTCACTTTCGATTATTCCATGTTGTTCTTATGCATAGAATATAAAAGATCTATATTTGTAGACAATTTCACATTAGCATGCATTAAAGGAGTAAGATTTTCCCTCTCTACCTTAATTAATGGGAGAGTAAACCCAGCAGAATTTACTTAGAGTGTCAGAATATAGATTCTTAGCTGAATGCTAAGAAAGCCATACATTGTACAGATTTTCGAGTTAAAAATCAACCAAACAAACAAAAAACCAAAACAGAAACACTAAAAATCCATAAATGCATGGTAGTTATTCCAAATTACGATTGATTTATAATACAATATTTTAAGGTATTGTATCAGTTAAAATTGGTTGACTTTTAAAGTGGAAGGAAATATTTGTATCATAGTTTTGTTCTCTTATCTATAGATTTTCATGATCACCTGTTTTTCTAAGATTTAGAAAGGATTTAGGCATGATGGATCTAGTGTTGCCCATCTCCTGTGCATGCAGAAAAGAAGGATTTTTTTTTTTTTTTTTTCTTTTTGATGAAACAGAGTTGGGAGATCTAATGGAAAGTTTTAATGTTGGGGAAAAAAATCTGTAAACTAGCTAAGGCTAGAAGGTGGAAAGTGTGCATCTTCAGAGCTGGTGAAGTTGCGCAGTGTGAGTTTGAAAGCAACTGTGCACGTTAGTCGTGGATGTTAAGATTTGGCCATGGGTGAGTGTGTCAGATCATGTAAATGTCTGATGTGAAACTGGCTTGGAGAGCTTACTGCGTTTCTGTTGCAGGTTTTTTAGTTCTTCATATAACACTGGTACTAATAAGCTAACTTCCCATCCTTTTGTAAGGACTGTTGCTCGTATTTTTCAGTTCCTTACAGCTTAGTCATAATCTTTCCTGTGCTTTCTCTATATACTAGTTGTCTTTGTGCCCTTTGCAAATCTCTGCAACTGTGGGTACCTTTATGTGCCTCCTGTGACTGAAATATGTGTCTCTTACTATATGGCACCGATCTTTACTTTTCTCTTTTAGCAGGAAGAAACGCCCCCACCTTTTATCTGAACTTTGAGCACGGCTGCCGTGTGGAATGCTGCGTGTGCCTGCTCTTAGGTTTAACTTCTAATTGCATTTTCTCAAGTTAAAATATAGCCAGAGCTTTGTGTACATTGAAGTGAGCTGACCCTGATTTCTGTATAAAGATTCCAGAGTAGCTTTAACTTGGTTGGGAAAAAACAGAAATCTGCAGCAGTAATTCTACTTATATGTTAGAGCAAGTATCTTTAACAACTAGAAAGAAAAACAAATAGTACAATGACTATAGTACATGTTTTTCATTATTAACTTCTTGTGTTGCACGTGATCTACATCTTTAGGCTATGCAAAAGATTATTGTTGATCGTGCAGAGAACTGCATATGTTGGAGCACTGTACTGCTTCCGATATCTTGCAAGAAGACATTTTATCAAATTAACAATGAATATGTTAACATCTGATACATCAAATTTAAGGATGGTTTTAATAGTTACATCTCTGTAAGTCGTTTCAGTTTGCACTGCAGCATTTTAACACATTTTGCAATCAAATAAGCGTTTGTAACAAGTGGATCTTAAGAATGACATCCTATTCATGCTTTCCTGTCAAGTCCAAATTTTTTCAGTAGTATTCTTCCATTACTGTTCTTATGGAGGTTAAAAAAAAAAAAAAAAAAAAGTGCCTTCAATTACTTTTCTTCCAAAATGTTGTATGTAGTTGGAGTTGTGACTGCAACTGGTATGACTTCATATTGACCTATTTAAATGTATCACACATTACACTGTCATCAAGCTGTATTCCATTGCTTTCAGTGCATTGAAAAAGCAAAATAATTGCATTTTACTGGCCACAAATGGTTCATACTAACTATGAGAGATAACTGCTGCTGGAATTACAGTTCATCAGAAAGTCAAAGGTAGCAGAAAGAATGCAAATGCAGAAAAAATAAAAGGAAAAATGCATGCCTCAGGAGGAAGAATAGCTCTGTAGACAGTGATGCTGATAAGTTGGACTAAGGTTAGGGGCTTTTTCTGCCCACAGGTGCCTTCCTTCACAGGTGATTGCCCCTGAGGTCTCTCAGCTGCATTTAAGGACTGCATGTGGCTTCCTGTGATTCTGTCCAAGTGACCTTGAATAGCTCAAACGTTTTTAGTAGTTACAGTTTTTTCAGTTTATTAATCCAGATATTTTTGTTGAAACTGTGTTAAGAGTAAGCATGCATACAATTATACCAGTGTTTTTTAGGGACTGTTGACCTCTTCTGTGATCTGAGAGCTTTTAGTTAGCTTAAGACTTTAAATTAGTTTAGTCAGAGCCAAAAGAGCACATCTTTCTGCAGCCTAAGGCAGATGAGGAGAGATGCTTTGGGAAAACATGGACTTGAAGACCTTGACTAGTTTAATGGGTCACTTATTCTGTAATCCTGAGAGACTTGAAGTTGGATTTTTGAAGAATTAGTAACTCCTTTGTCAGAGTGGGAGTAGGGGGAAGATGGGACTTCTGGACTCACATATATGGATCAGATAAGTAGTTCTTCAGGAGAGCAGAAGTCCTCATGAGGAAGATGAAACTGAAACTGTAACTATGTAGACTGGGGGAGCTCCACCACACAGGGTGCTGTGATACCCCCTTGTCTCACCCTTGTTTACAGCAAGCTTACTCATTTGACTGAAAAAGTAGATGTTTGTCGATGCAAGTTTGGACTGAGCAGGCTGAGGGAGGAGTGGTTTGGTCAGTAATATGAAAAAGATGACACAGTCTGACTATTGGTAGCATCAGGGATGACAAGGAATAGCAGACAGACTCCTTTTGCAAGCACAGCTTGAACCATAAAGTGGATGTGCTTTATGGCTTTAATATCACCACATTAGCTAAGAAATTTGCAGAGAAAAGATGGCAAGACATCCTATGAAAGTGAAAGGATTAACTTATTTCTGAAGTACGGGTGTACTGGGAAATGCGTGGCTGTCCAGGGCTAAAGCTCTGTTTTTAGTGGAATGCTGTCTTAGAGCAGAAGTATCTGTTAGTGCACTACGGATTTTTCGGCTTCTTTCCCAGTATCAGAAATGGAACAGGAAACCAGTTAACCTGTAAAGGGTCAAGTTTCCAGGATAAACTTTCTAAGAAATTATCAACAAGAGCAAAATATGCAATTTGACTATTCCTTTGAAGTCTACAGTTGTTTCCATTGTGCATATGAACAGCTACCCTTTGAAATTGCCAGGAGTTATATGTGTATATTTGAGGACTGAATGTGCTCTGTTAAGCTAGGTAGTTGCCAAGAGGAGAGATTTCACAACTTCAGGATTCAGGAAATATGATCAAAAGTGGCAGAAAGTTCAAGGATGATAATGTTGGAGAAAGGTTGGATCTTGCCAAGGCATATTGCAGAGATTCAAACATGAGAGCAATTAAAAGAGGGTATGTTTGGGCATGTAGCTTGGAAAAAAAGAAATCATGAAGTTGGAATAAAATAATCATTATTAAATCAAAAAATTTAGTTGAAGTGCTCTTTTTTGTCACTTACTTGAATGTAGCATTGATGTGACAAAATTAAGAAGGAGGAAAATATTAGGCACATTGTAAACACTAGGGGTTTTTCGGTTTATTCAGAGAAAATAGGTTCAGTTTTATCCAGCTTAACATCTTTTTTCTTCGATTCAGCAGTGTGTTATTCAGTCATTGTTACCTATCACCCTGCAAAAATGTTTAAGAAATAAATAGCAAGAAAAAAATTACTCTGAAATACTCATTCGACAAATATGCTCTCTGCTATTTCCCCACCTGGAAAACATAATCCATTGCTGAAGAACAGACTTATGAAAACTGTTTAAAAATGCTGCTTAAAAAGAAAGAAAATTATTTATATAAACTTCCATTTCTCTTCATTACCTATGTTTTTATGCCACCTCGTTACCTTATCAAATAATCCCTTTCATTCCCTCTAAACTTGACTGCATTTAGCAAAAGCAGAGGTAGCTGTTGGGAGAGGCTTGGACATCGCTAAATGTACCCGTAAAAGACTGACGTATTTTCCACCTTGACCATACATGCTGAATAAACTTACCCATTTCATTTCATTGTCATCTCTAGGAGAATGAAGCAGCCTACAGGAGATGAAATAGTTGCAACAGATCACAAAGTAATTAACCTTTTTTGTCCCACCCTGAAGTTCAAGACTAGGGTTATAAAGAATATTAGTTTCTTTACTCTTTTATTGATGTATTTGGTTTAGAGAATTGTTGGATGAAATTTCAGGTTTTGTGGTTTATGTGCTAGGTATGAGGGTTAGCTAAGGGACAGGTAATTCTTACTAAGGAGCTTACTGCCCTTTTGTCAAATGTCTGATGTGTTAAGTAATAACTAGAGAGTTTTGTTTCATTTTTATGTCTTTATGCCAGCAGACGTGCATTTCTTTCTGCTGTGAATTGAGCCAGTATATTCTGGGTATAGCTAGGGCCCCAAGAGATTAAAAGCTCGACTCACTCCTCTCAAACAAAAGTGATGTGAAAAACAGATGGAAATCTGTCCATTTGCCGGAGTCAAGCCATAGTTTGTGCTCTGTAAAGCCAATGCATGTGTCTACACTTACTGTTAAGACGAAAAAAGACATTTGGCTCATATTGGATGAAATATAAAAGTCATAGACACACAAGAGAAGTTGGGTTACTCCTGGACAACCAAGGATAGCTGAAATGCGCCTGACACTGAGTGGTGGCCCTGCCATTGCTGCTGTTAGGAACAGACTTCTTAATTCCCTGTATTGAGGTTTCTGCTGTTCCTGGGCTCGCTGGAGCATTCTGACATGGGGCAGTTTTCCCTGGCTGCAGGCGTTGTTGTTGGAAGGTGCCCGTTTGCACTGCCTTCCTGTGCGCAGGCTCAGCTGGACTGCGCACAGCCCTCGTCTTCCTCTGAGCCTTTCTTGCAAAACCTTTCCCAGCTGTATCCTGATGTGCTAAACCACTTAAATTAGCTCCAGATTGCTCTGTTTATTGTGTGCCAGAGAAGTGACAGAAGGCAGTTGGAGCAGCCCCCCTCAAGTAAACACCAAGGAAGAGGTGATACAGGATATTAGGATGGAAAGTATGAGTTCTGGGCACAACCCATTATATATATACAGGCTTTATTGCCTGTATATGAGATCATTTGTCTCTGGTGTTTGCATGTAATTCTAAGTTTTGGCAGCTTCATATCCCTGGAAGTGGGTTCTTTTGTTTTTTCTTTTGTGAAGGAGGAAAAAAAAAAAAAAAAAGAAAAAAAAAGAAAAGAAGGTGTTAGGTCAAAGTAGTTATTTCTTCCCTTCCCCTCACAAGACGAAACTGGAGAAAAGTGAAATAATGATCCCCTAAGGCTGGCAGCCTGTCCTGCAGGCCATGCACAGCTTAGTGCTTCTTCCACATCTGAAGTCAGGAACACCTTTTCTTGTACACGACTCTGATTAATAGTAGATGTAAAATTAGTTTTCCACCAGCTCCTGTCCTCAAGGTTGGAATTGAATCCTCTTTTCTTATCTCACAGCTGTAGCCTAAAGTACTAAAGCAGCAGGCCTGAGGTGAGGTATTTTCCATACATCTGGAAGTACGGATGCATTAGTTTTGTCTTATTGCTGCTTATACAGGGTGTCCATAAGCACAGTAACAGCAGCCTGACTTGCTGCTTTTTTTCCTCCAAAAGCTGCTATAAATATGCCTCCTAATTAGATTCATAACATTGTTTGGATAATAGCACTAGTTTTGCTCTAAGAGACTCATGCTGCTTCCAGAAGCAGAGGAAGAAACCCAAATGTATTCAAAATAAACTTCCGAATGCTTTTACTGAATAAAAACACCTAGATGCTGCCAGCTATTGGACAGTCTCTGCACTTAGAAAATTTAGTGCTTGAAATATAGTGCTTCCCAGTATACTTGTGGTCATTTGTCAGTCCTACCCAGTCCTCCTTTTATTGAGTGTCTGTCTACCATATGGACGTATCTCTCTTGTTCGGTAGGGAGAGAGGGAGAATGCACTTGGTAACTAAACACCCTTTTGAGTTGCAACAGTTGTTTATTTTAAATTGAAAGAGGGAGCATATTGGAAGAATTCCACTGTTACTTTTAGCAAAGAGAAACCATCTTACTGCCAGTCTCATCTTCACAAAGTAAACTGGAAGAAGTACCAGAAATTAATATTGACTGTTTTCCCCCTTTAAACATTTTGTGCAGATACTACATGCTAGATTACATGCAGTTGATGGGTTTTGTATGTCAGCAGCTTTTAGTTTCAGGACTAATAGGAGCTTAAAAGAATTCTTTTTCTTGTTATTTTTAAGATGCTTTCATTTGATAACCTATTGAAATCCCAAATCTGTATTATAAAATAAATCAGAGCTGGGTATTTTTCTGGTCTGTACGCATTTTAAAAATACCATGTGGCTTTAGACAAGCCTTTCAAACAGAGCTTGGCATGGCTTACATATCAGAGGGATGTGTGCTAGATCAGCTTACTGCAGGGGCCCATGAGGAGAAATTAAAGGGTATGGGAGTTTTCTCTTGCAGCTTCAGAGAAATTCATCAATTCAAAAAAGTAGGAGCTTGAGCACAGGTGGAAAACAGAAAAAAAAGCTGGGGCCTGCCAATGTTGGTTTTGAAAAGTAGTGTAGATACGGTAAGAGTATTTGGCAAGTATTTTGGATGTTTCCAGGAGAAAAGGAGACCTAGGTGTTTGTAGCCAGGAACCAGAATGTTAGGCTGGATCTTCACATATTCTAATGGTTGGTTAAAGTTCCTAAGCACCAGCACATGATAAATGGTTAGTGAATTGAGTTGTGATGTCTAATTGTATTTAAAGTCAAATTTTCTGCTTACTTTGCCTTTGCAGATGTATGACTTCAAATGCTTTCTTTATGCCATGTTCCGAATAGGATAAGAATGTGGCTGTACAGTCAGAAGACTTTCTTGGCACGGCACTTGATCTCTCTCTCTCTCCCCTGGCCCCCAGTGGAATACTTCCTTTAAATGTTAGTTGGTTATTTCTTGCTCTGTGGATATACGAGTTATATACATACAGATCTGTTAAACTATTGTGTAACTATTTTTAAAAAGAACCTAGCTATCCAAGAGAATCATAGACTCATAGAATAGCAAGTTGGAAGGGACCTCAAGGATCATCTGGTCCAATCTGTCTTGACAAAAACACGATCTAGAGAGGATGGCCCAGCACCCTGTCCAGCTGATTCCAATGGCGGGGAGGCCACCACTTCCCTGGGGATATTATTCCCATGGCTGATTGTTCTCATTGTGAAAAATGTTCCTCTGGTGTCCAGCTGGAATCTCCATGGGGGTAACTTGTACCCATAACCCCTTGCCTTTAGCATGTTTGTCTTTGCAAAAAAGGAGTCTCCATCTTCTTTGTAAGTTACTTCTTTAGGTGCTGGAACATGGTGATAAAGTCTACATTGAGGCTTCTTTTCCCTAGGCTGAACAAACCCAGTTCTCTCACTGTTTCCTCACACAGCAGGCTTCCCAGTCCGTTGATCATCTTATGGCCTTTCTCTGGACCCTCTCCAGCCTGTCCACATCTCTTCTGTATAGTGGGAACCAAAACTGAACACGGTATTCCAGGTGTGACCTGACAAAGCACTGAGTAGAGTGGGGTGATGACATCTTTGTGTCTGCTGGTGATGCGCTTGTTTATGTAACCCAGCATTTTGTTGGCTTGCTTTGCCACAGCTTCACACTGTTCCCTCATACTGAGCTTCTTGTTCAGCAGGATCCCCAGGTCCCTTTCCACAGCACTGCTCCCCAGCTGGGTGGACCTGAGTCTGTGCTGCACTCCTGGGTTATGTTTTCCCAGGTGCAAGACCTCAAACTTGTCCTTATTGAACTTCATAACGTTCTTGTAAGCCAACTCTTCTTCCAGCCTATCCAGGTCATCCTGCAGGATGGCTCTCCCTTCTAAAGTGCCCTAAAGTTCCCTGCTTTGACTGGTATTGTCAGCAAACTTGGTCAGGGTACACTTGATCCCATCTTCCAGATCATTTGTGAAGATATTGAGCAGCATTTGGCTCAATATCAATCCCTGGGCGACCCCACTTGTGACAGATTGCCAGTTTGAAAGGGAGCTATTTACCAGTTATGTATTAAACTTATTAACCTAATTCTCATAAAACATTTTGCATCTGGATTTTTCTTTTAAATATAAAGCAATTTTGGTCTTTTGTTACTTATTGCTAAAATTTATTAAACAGAATTTGTGGTGCTGTGAGACATACAGTCCAGAAATACTTATCTTATTGGATTGTTGTGCAGAAAGAGAGGGGTTTTAAATTTTCTATTAAGACTGGGGTTTTTCTCACAGCAAATAATTAATTACTGCTGTATTTTCCAGTTATTGTTGTAAATATTTTCTGTATTCTTGGATCACTTTTTGCTCTACAAATGCCAAAAATTTACCATGATAATTAGGATTACTAGGACACACACTTAGGATTACTTTTCTGCCATTGTAACCAAGTTTGTATAATACATATCACAAACTCTCTGAGTTTATCATTTTACCAGAATGGAAGGCTTAGAATAAATAAAAGTTAAGGACTTTGATGTAAACCCTGCATATTTTTATTCTCACTGTCTAACAGAATTTGCACAGTAAGTGTAGTCAGCAAGGGTGTTTTGTTTTTTGTTGGTTTTTTTTTTTTTGGTTTTTTTTTTTTATTTTTTATTGTAAGGAGACTTATAAGTAGCTCCTTATTTGAACTAAGAAAATACAAAGACTGAAAAGAAATACTGCAGTTAAAACCACTTAATAACAGCACCAAATACAGCCCTGGATGAATCTGTGGAGAAATTCCAGGAAGCCCTCTCGGAGGAGCTTGTCTAGAACAATTTGCCAGGCACATCAGCAGGACAGCAGGGTGTAGCTCAACTGTGGTCATATGAAGAATGCAGCAACCTGAGTGGTCACAAGGGAGAAAAAAAAAAAAAAAAGGTTACTTTTGTATAGTAAAAAGGTTACTTTTGTATAGTATAATTGAAACGAGATCTGGTCTGTTAGAGGAAAATACGTAGCTATACAGCAAGGCACACTGTTGCTTTTGAAAAAAATCCACCTGAGGACCTTTGTCAGGGTTCATTCTTAAGTCAACACTTTTCCCTTTTTGGTTTCCTGATGTCTAATGAGGTATAAATCCTAAATGAAGCTTTTCCCATAGTTGTAGCTATTGCTGATGTGTGTTATCTTTATAGTATGAAGCAGACTGTTGCTTCAGTTCCAGTGAGTCCATCTGAAGACTTGAATCCATACATGCTTCATTAGTTATTGCTCTCGGAATCATTTTATTGCTGTTTTTTATTGTCCAACTGCTCTTCAAAGAGGCTTTTAGTCATTAAACTGTTTACTAGTTACATACATCCCACATCACTGCATATATATACTGCCTTAGTCAAAATGCTTGGCAGCTGGCAACTCTTCAGAGAAGTGTTTGGGAGAAAGAGAAGGGCCTCTCTGTTCAGTTTTGTTTATTGATTCCTTTAAGAACTCCTGCAAAACATCTTTTACAGTTTACAAATTTACAGTTTACAGATTTAACAGATTAAGCTCTTTCTCATGTATATGACAATGAATATTAATTACAAAAGCAGATGTTTGTGAGAAGAAAACATAGGCCTTCATTTTCAAAGGTATCTTTGAGATGCACAAGCTTTGCTTTGCTTTCATTTTGCTTATGTTGAAAGGTTTTTATTAAATTAAACACATTTTTAGAAAGCATCCTTCTTCTTCATTACCTTTAACAAAAAAAAAACAAACAAACCCACAGTAATTTGAAAGACAGTCACCTTCTTTTTGAAAATACACTGTATTCTCTGATTTTTTGTGTGGGAAATGTGTCCTGTTTTCATCCAAAATTTTCTGGGAGGAAGGTATTATGGATTTTTGCTGTTTCAACTCACTCCATTAAAGTATCTTAATGTGAGCAGCATTGTATGGATTTTAAGACGGATAAGAAAGTAATTAGATGTAAATAGGTGTATGAGGGTGAAAGAAGGTAGAAATAGTCCTATAAAATATGCTTTTTTTCTTGATGGCATATTTGGGTAGTTGCTAGAGTTGGAAGAAAAAGATCTGATTTTTCTGCAGATATTTTAATTGAAAGAGAAGACATTTAAAATTTTATTTTTGCAGTAACAATGCATTGTATTTACTGGAAATCATCATTGCCAATACTTGAAAATGTATTCAAGGGGTTAGGGTACTGTGCTTGACTATTTTGAAGACAAAAGTTATTTCATCTAGAGATCTTTATATCGATCTATTTTATCAGGATGCATGTCCCACAGATACAATTGTATTGAAAACGTGGTGTTTATTTTTAATATTTATTGCCCTTAAGAAACTGTTCTGTCTGTGACTGTGGTTCACTCAGATCTAACTGTTGCGAGTACGCTCTGCAATGCTTACAACAGTGAGTGAGGTTCCTTTTCTCTTTGGATTTTTAATTTCTCTTCCATGGTAGGAATGATACCTCTTCCCACATCAGTGCAGGATATCATTGGTGTTTATGATACAATTACTACATTGTACGGTTTTCTCCATAGTCAACATGGCTGATGCTAATTCAAGGGTGCAGAACTTTGATTGAAACTACCTTTTAAAGTAGCCAGGAAGCTTTTGTTTCTCTCCTTTATTCTGTCATTTCAACAGTTACCCTGCATATGTCCTCTGTGCATTTTTTCATTGATGGTGGTAATGCCTACTATGAACTCTGTTTTAGGACACTAATATAATATTAGCGAGAATATCTCTCACCAGTGTTCTCTTTTATTGTCACAAATCTCAGCTCACAGAAGAAAATTCCATCAGAATGGAAGAAAAGTCTCAGTACTCCCCTTCCTAAAATAACACAGAATGATGGCAGTGATAAAAAAACTGAGAAAATAAACAGAGCTAAACACCTATCAAAGCAAAGCAAACCAAGCAAACAACAAAGCTCTTAAAAAATGTATGGTGCTTCCAGTCAAGAAAGCAAACAAAACTGAATACGTTAGCTAGGTAACACTTATGCCAAGTACCATAATTTCCAGGTATAGCCTTATTCTCTCCCCTTTCATCCTTTCTTTAGGGACAAAAGCTGGTTTACTTTATGATTTTTCTAATGCACATAATATGTTGTGGGTACTACTGAAGTCTAAATTATATAGATGTAATTACAAAAATGATTCTTACAGATAGATAGGAAAAATATACTCACTACATTTTCCAGACTATTTTGTTATTATTTTTAATGAAAGTCATATTTGATGTTTGTCTCCAGGAAAGAGATAATTGAAGTATCATGCTTGGGGGAGGCTTGTGTTTTCAGCTGAAGGAGCAAGGCTGAAGCTTTAATAATAAGCAGTGTTATAAACCAGAGCCTCTAGTTGTAGGTACCTTGATTGCGAAAGCTTTGCTCTGGAGACTGTCTGCAGATATTAGGTATTAGGATGAGTCATGGAGAGGAACAGTTGCAAAATGGATGATGAAGCATTCAGGAAGTATTGTTTTGAAGTGGATTTAGAATCGAATATGAAGCCAGTGGAGAATATGAAGCAACAATGACCCTATTTGTCTCTTACCTAAGTGGATATTGTATATTTTAAACTACTGGGAGTTTCCATATGATCTTTGGAGTTTGTTCCATATGTGACATACTTCACTAGAATAGCTTGAGGAGGTAGTAAAGAATAGCTTATTTGGGACAGCATGAGAGTGGCTGTACTTCCACAGACAAAGGATCCATCAGGGCAAGCACCCACACACCACAACAGTGCCTGGTAGCACGTGCGTAAGAAAGAGTATTGGGACTCACTGTTTGTGCCTTTCATCAAAAGTTTTCTGAAAACTTTTAAATCTTTAGCAGTTTGAGGCTGAAAAAATTCCTGAGACAGAGGAGATGTCTTTTCATGTAAGAACTATCAATTATTTTTTCATCTTTAACTCATCTGGTAGTTTTTGAAACCCACACAGGCTTTTATCATAAACTATACATCCACAGCGGGGGTATATATCCACCTTTGGGGAAAGATATCTGAGCATACACACAGCAGGTACCTATTTTGTCTCTTGCTGTCTAGACATATCTTCATAAGAAACTCCATTTACAGTCCTGTAGTGGTTGTTCATGCCTGCCTTTCTGCCATGTCTCATGCAATCAGTGGCTTCTCGTTTATTCCCTTCCCTCATTTTTATTATTTGGTGGTTACCTTAATATTTCATCAGTAGAGATTCCATTATGGTCTTTCCTTATTATGCAACTTGCTCTGCTTTAGCAAATTGTTGATATTTGAAGTCCTAGATAATATTTCAGACCATATGGAAGCAGTTATTATAACTTTGAAAAATTGCATCACATGTGAATGAACTGCCAGTGACACATTCTGCCTACCTAGGAAAAAACCAAACTTCAGTAATTAAAACAGAAACCGTCTTTTTCTCTACTTCAACACTTTCTTGGTAAGTCAGTCAAGATATTAAGAAGAAAGGGTCTTTTGAACATGGACGCCTGAGGAAAAAAGAAATAGTAATGTTCTAGCAATGTGAAAATGAGAAGTCAAAATGAGTGGGATGAACCTTGTTTCATATGTCATTTTTTTTTTAATTTACATATCAAATAAGCTATCGAAACAAGATTTTTTTTCTTTTCCTTTTTTCTTTAAACTTACTATAAACATTTTTTTTTAAACATACTATCTCTGAACGCTGATTATCACACACAAGGTTTTACAGGTTATATGTTAGACAGACTCTTTGCCTCGGAGACTGTATTATATAATGAAACTGGCGCAATGTTAATGTCTTCAAGATTTGACTGTAACCCAGGAAATGCACACTTATCTCACTCAATTCTTCAAAAAGACAGTCTGCTTCTATCATTTCCTTGCTACTTTGTTGCAGGTATTCAGGACTAAAAAAAAAATCTCATGTGCTAGTATTCAACTGATACAGACAATAAGTAGCCTATGATATGAAGAAGATATTTAAGATAATTAAGATTTAATCCTACCTTAAGTCCAAACTGTGCTCTAATATAGTGTAGATAAGATACCTTTTATTCTAAGGCCACCTAAGGTTAAAAGCTACTGAAAGCTCTGTCCCATGAGTATCCCTGACAGGACTTCCTGTTTACACTAAGAGTAGAAAGAATTGTTGAAACGGATTTCTTTTTTTTTTTCTTTTTGTAACTGCCAACTGCTTATATTCTCACATCTCAGTGCTCAACATTGTTGTGTGAGAAATACTGTTAGCTAGTATTTAGTTCCCCGCATTTCCTAGTGAAGACAATAAAGCTTTTGATTTATTTATTTTTGGCCCAAGAGTGCTGAACACACAAGCAGTCCTACTGGAAGCTAGATGGGCCATAGTTTTCAAATCATGCTTTTTTTTCCAAGTACTTCATTTAGCTTAACCTTCCACTTTTCGAAGTCTTCACAGGGACTAGTTTATTCCTTGGTCGAACGAAAAAGGTATTCTGTGTGCAGTAGAAAAGTGTTCATAGTGGTGGTTTACATTGATCCGTAATTAATGAGGCAGAAGGGAGATAATTTTGTTGTGTTGTGATTACAGTCAAGTTCTTCTGTAAGCTGTTAGACAAGTACTACTTGTTTCTTCTCTCAAATTCCTGGGTTTTAATCAGAAAATATGATATAAACATGTCAAATTACACAATGTCAGTTCAACGAGTACTATTTAAAATAATTTTAGCCTCATTAAAATACAGAAAAATTATGCTTAAACGAATTGCCATCTATGACTCTTCTGAGATCATTACAACAGGTTTGAACAAGAACAGCAGTACAGCAGTACTAAAAGTTAGCTTTAGAGAATCATTAGTTCTGTTAAATTCAGGAATCTGGATTTTATTCCTAGTGTGGAAGCTTAGTCAGAGCTAAAAAAGAGTTACATGACCTGTCTCTAATTAATGTAGATATTTCTGAGTTACTATAGTTCGACTTTTCCTGTAACCATCTTACATGTTTTTCTCACCAAATACAATAAATCTAGTGTATTTCCAAATCCCTTTGGCTATTTTAACTAGTTTCAACCCAGTTTGTTAGAGCTTTCTCCTTCTGCCTGAGAAACTGTCTGTTTTATGTAACACTGTGTAATATTACAAATCAGTGTGGCTGCCTAAAACCATAGGAAAACAGTGGTTCTAAACTAGGAGTGCCGGTATTGTCCTGACACTGGAATAGCAGTTTTCCATTTTAAGTAAGTACTCTGGAAAACAGTGTATTCTGAGCACTAATAATGGCATTGATAGCAGGTCTTCTTGTGGTCTGTAAAGTGCTTGGAACTAGATTTTTGAAGTCTTTGATTCTGGAAGCTTTGGATGTCTAATGATATTTAGAATCAATATCAGAGTTTGCTCTTAACAAAGTCTAAATCATTGGCTTGTAGTACAGTATCATTTCTAGCAATAACTTTTGATTGTAGCAATTTGTAAGATTGGCAAGAATTTAATTTGTGTTTGTTACATGCTCTGAGCATATGACATGTCGTATGAACACTTAACAGCACTATGCAAGTACTGGCATGACATGCGTATATTGTGAAAATACTTCTTTTCAAAGGGATGAATAAATGTTGTAGGATGGATTTTTCTTTCTTACCAATAATTAGTTTTAAATACTTGTTTTCCAGATAATGGAGGACAGACTTTGGCAGGTGGAAATAACTGGCCACTGAGAGGAAGAAAATGGACCCTCTGGGAAGGAGGAGTGAGAGGAGTAGGCTTTGTTGCAAGTCCTTTGCTGAAAAGAAAAGGTGTAGAAAGCCATGAACTCATCCATATCTCTGACTGGCTGCCAACACTGGTGCACCTTGCCGGAGGACATACCAATGGCACTAAGCCTTTGGATGGCTTTGATGTTTGGAAAGCTATCAGGTAACTTGCATGTCAAATCACCGGATCAGCATTCTGGTATGAGAGGAATTTAATCAGCTCAGACAACAGAGCTGGATCTGGTGGCAGAGGGGAATATTACGTGTTCCCTAAAGGGAAGATGTAAATGCAGTTAATGTTGCTATCCATAAGAGAATTATCCAGGCTGCAAATTAGTCCTGGTCACAGACGTAAAACCTCCAGACAGCTTTAACTAGGTATGTTGAATTTGTCAGTATGGACACAACAATGCATAAACATGGTATACTTTTCCAAGAATGCTCTGTGATCCAGAAGTATATTAACTGGTTTTGCACAGCACAGAGTACAAGCTAGTAAATTTTATGGACCCAGCCCTACTCTCTACTGAGCCCAGTTGGGTGTCTCTGCTGTATGCATCTGGAATTGGACGTGTGGGAAATCTATGCAGACATTAAGCTCACTGAGTGTGCATTCCACTTTGATGGTTTGTTAGCTCAGTACAGGACCTGTCAGGCTAGCTCAAAGTGTAACTATTTCAATAGGCTGGCATCATGCTGTCCAATGTCTCAAAAAGCCTCTGAGGTTGAGTACTGGAGTAGACCTGATGTGGTTCCTGAGAGATTGTGATGTTGTCCCTGGTTTAAGCAAGCTGGAGCACTCAGGACCACCTTGCAGACATGCTTAGATGGCTGGAAAAAAGAGGCAGCGTAGCTCCAGTGGGGTTGATACTGAGAACAAGTTAATGACTTTTACTGGACACTCTGAGTCTGTGCCCCTCTCATGCTGCCTGGGTTAACTGTCAGGATATCCTGAACCCCATTAGTTCATAAAATAGAATGTCTTCGATGCATTAAAATTAAAAATGAGTTAAATCCCCTACATTTTTCCTCTGGAAAAGAATAAAAAAATGTTATCACAAATGCTAGGTGCTGGGTGCACTGGGTGCACTGAGGACATAAGATATGTGTTTATTAGTGGGGCATTTGGCTCAGCAGAGTAAGTAGACTAGAATGTAAAAGAATAAATGAAATAGGCATTAACTGGTAATGGTGTGTTTTTTTCACTGAAACAAACTATCAAAAGAAACTGGTGTTGCCCCTTTGCAATACCTTCAGTCAAGACTTATATTCAGTCAGTCCTTCATCTTTCAATGCTTTTCTTTTATTGTAATATTCTTTTATTATACTAAAATGGATTACAAAGTCCTTAAATACCTAGTTTCTGCAGAATTTTGAACTTCTATGACCAACCCTTATTTTTGCAAGAATTGCATAGTGACATTAGTTTAAATTCCTGCTTCTCACTCTTCTGTGCTTCATGTAATATATTCACTGATGGGGCTAAATCCTATTGTGTATGTTCTTGGAAATCATATTTATTTTAGTACATCTTGAATATAATTTTGATTTGCATAAGAATAAGTTTAATACTGCCAAAGCAGAATAGGAGAGGACTAGCTAGTAGAAAGAACCAGCAATTCTACTTCCTACATGACATTCATTTGAGAATTAATGTTTTGTTTCTTTTGGTAGTCTTTGTTCTGTTTTTATAGCAGTCAGACAATATGATATTATGTGTGTTATAACCTTTGTCCCCTTCTCAGGGTTCCCACCCCAGCTTGCATGATAAATGTAGCTATTTATGTAGCAATTGCTGATATTTTTTTTTTCTATTTTCTGCATAATACATTATGCTAAATGCTTGGTGTTGTGTGTCTTAGCATCCTAGACTGTGAATTACAGAAGTTAGTTCCTAAACAAGTGTCAGTAGGAGTATTTTTTTGATTAGGGATTGAAATGAGAAATTGAGAGTTAAAGCAGGTAGAGCTGAACCCATCTACTCATCCCTGGTTAGCCCTATTTATACCTTGAAGTAAAAACAAAACAAAACAAAAGAAAAACAAAAAAAACAAGCCTAACCCCCACCCAGAAATATTGCAAACCCCATATCCTGAGTTCAGAATTGTTCTGTTTGTACCTTTAGTGGGATTACCTGTTTTGAAACTTCCCAGCTTGATCTTTTTCTGGGTGCTGCCTCTGTTTCTGAGGCGCTATGGACTAGTTTTCTGTACTAGCTGGAGTCTGCAGAGACCTCATGGCTTTGTGTCCAGGTGTACTGTATGGCTCTCTTCCAAGTGGAAGAAGATAAGGACATGTACAGTTGAGGCCAGGGACTATTAACTGCCAGGAAGGAATGGAGACTACTGTCCAGCCAGAGAAGATAAAATGTTTTATATGCCAGTATAACTGTGGGAAAACTTAGCAAGATCCTGGGGTACTCCTGAACCACAGACTTTTCTTCCAGCTATCAGCAGAATTCCTGCCTTCTTCAAGTTCAGTTTCAATCAGGAATTCTTTGTCATGGACAGATCTCAGATCAGGTTACTTCAGCAGAAGAATTATGTATGGGTAGGTATAGGTACAGCTGTGCGTCCTCTGCATCTCCAGGCACTTGAATCATTTCTGTTTGTGGAGGGACTGAGTGCAATGTTGACTGGCACTGCTAGGGAGTAGGGGACCTCCAGTATTTTCAATTGTGCCAACTGGAGGGCCTCTGTCTGAGAAGGAAAAAAGTCAGTTTTTGTAAATTGTTAGGCTGCTTTTTGACTTACCTTGCAGCCGAAATGCCAAATTTCACATGATTTTCCGATGTAATCAGGAGAAATGAATGTATTGAATTTCATGATCATAACTCAAAAGGTCGCTTGAATATTGGATAGCAAACAATGAAGGCAGAGTGCCCTTTTGGTGGCATCTGATGGAAAGCTCAAATACGTTGCTTTTCTTGGACCAGATGGCTCATAATGAGTGAAGTTATAATTTGCTAAGATTCTAACTCATTTGGAAAAAGGAAATTAATAGCCTATCACCATGTTACATCTGTATTTTTTAGTCCAATCTAATGTAAATAGCTGTACATGCTTCTTGTGGTTTTTGTGTGTGTGTGTGTGCGGACTGTAATCCTGAGTCTGCTGTTTCATGTGTCTCTAATCAAAAGGTTATAAATTTGAACCTTGGTTTAGATATTCAGAAGACTATATGCAACAATGCGGATATTCTCGGAAGTCACAAAAATATTGGATCCATTCCAGTATCTGTCTGATGTCTGTCTGTAAATGATCAGTATTTAAAGGATGTATTCTTAATATGATATTTATGCAATAAATATAAATGATTAGGATTATATATAAAATGCATACCATTTTAACATAGATAATTATACATAATACAGACATTAGATATAAATTTTGTAATCCTAGGTATAAATTCTGAAATACTAGACAAAAGTGAACTTCCTGATGTGAGTTTAAGATGATTTGTAGTCCAAATTTGGAATTGAATTAACATGACACTGATTAATATGAAGTTCTCATAGTAAATAAAAGTGCTGAAGATGTGTGCAACTGCTTATTTTATGCTTCCTCTAGTTAATTTTGACTTGAAGAACCTTAAGAAAGTTTTTGGTTAGGAACAAATTGGATGAAAAGATTAAAGTTCAGGAGAACACGTTTCTTCTTTTGCATCCTTTTTAGCCAGCTATACTTTAAGTTTCTTTCATACAATGCATAAAATGAAGAAATGCAACGTTCTTGTTCCCATTGAACAGCTTGAACTTTTCTTAGGTAAAAATTTGCATGCTACTTAAAAGCTCCTTGACAGAGGCTTTGAACTCGGAAGTTTGCTCTTTCCAAACTGATCTGCTGACCTAGTAGTGTAGAAAATACTATTGCAACACTGTATCAATGAGACACCTAACAAAACAGGAATCTGTTTTCATTTAAAATAGAAACTGAAATAAGGCAGTTTTTACTCATACTCCCCCAGTCTGACACTCTCCCTCACCAAAAGGTGTGTGCCTGAGAAGTCTGCCCAACAGCCAGGCACCAGGGCGGGGGTTTTCAAGCCATTTATCTGGCAGCCAGGCACCATGATGCTTGTGACCAGGTGTTAGGCCCAGGATCTGTTGCAATGGTGGAGAGGTCCAGGAACACCAACTATGAAGTCCTTCTAGCATCTTCTGTGCTCTTCTGAGGTTGGTAAACATGAGAGGTTCTGATAATGCCTTTTGTACCCTTTTGGTCCTGCTTCTCTGTCCTGTCCCATCTCTGTGAAATAGGTGCTATCACTGTTTCATGTCCAGCCGTCCCTGTCCTGTGAAACTGGCCTAGATGTGTTGGGGTCTTGCTGACCTGCTAATCTGGATGTCGCTAACACAGGCTGTTACGAGAGCCCTTTCCCTGCTGTGTGTTCCTGCTGTCATCTCAGCATTCAGATCTCCACAGTCTTTCTCCATTCATACCAATCATTTTATCTGCTACAGTTTTCCACAGTAAAAGATAGCAGGCCACCTTGCTCTTTCAGTGCAAAATTTTGTTGCAGCATATCTGTAAACCAGTAGTTCCTAAACTTTATTTTCCCTCAAGTACCTTTGGAATTCAATTTAACTTTCCCTTTAATGTCTCTAACTTCTTTTTGAAAATAACATAAGATAATATTACTGTACCAACCTATTTTTGGATATCAGACCATTCCAATCTCATGTATAAACCTTCTACATAAACCATAGAAGATTGCCCTTTTTGAATTAGATTGCCATGGGTAACACTACATTATAGCTAGAACCTCTAAAACCATGTACATATTAGAAATTATTTCCGAAAATACAGTTGGAATACCACTAATACATTTTACAAAAAATAGTAATTGACAATACCAAGAACAATTAATAGAAAATAGTACCAAAATCCAACTAGTCGGGGAATCTAAACTGAACTGCATGTTTCCAAGCAAGTATCTCAAAAGGCACTTGCGTGTCTAAGAAACATCTGTTCTCCAGATGCTTGCCACTCTACTGAAACTGAGACACTAGGCAAAATAATTTTCCTTATGCTGAAATTTGCCCTGTTTGGTACATTGTTTGATATATTTGGGGTTTCAGTACTGAATATCTAGTATGCTTGTGCTCAGAAAAAGAATTTTATTTGCATTAAGAGGAAAATGGAAGACCAAGTGGTAGAGCACATGAAGCAGTATGATAGATAGGCACTGAGAAATTCAGGGTAAAATACAGTCAAACAACTAATATTTCTTTAAAACTGGTTAGCAAGCATCTTCTCATATGTTTCGCAGGGCAAGTTTCAAGTTGAGTACCAAATGGTTACATTCATTTTAGGAATTAAACACCCATTTGAAAAATACTTTCATTTTTGTGGTACAAATTAATGCTGAAGAAAGAGCAATCTAAAGCTGAGCATAATGTTTATTTCCAGCATATCTGAAATATAATTATTTTAGGAAAGCATGTACAGATATGACCCAGAGAAATACAATATATGGCAAGGTTGTAAATGCTCAGATTTTGCTGAGTAACACTGAGATGTTTTTGTGCATGATAAACATATTTACTCTGAAAAACCTTGGATTCGTGCCCAAGGACACCTTCTGCCTATTTTAGAACAACAATAAAAGTGAAAGATCACATGTAGATGCTTGTTCATATTCAGTAAGGAGTAATAGATCTCTCTGTATGTTTTAAAAACTTTACAAAGCAGAAGATAGGGTGACATTCTCAGCATAAACTCTGTGGTTCTCATACCAACTCTGAAGTTAGTCTGTATGTTTTCAGCAAGATGTTCTTAGAGAACTTTTTTGGAAAGCAATACCTTTTAGCTGCTTAATTAAATAGTCACACATGATAGAATAAGAACCAGACAAAAGAAAAAGTTCCTTATTTTTATGGAAAGGAGCAATAGAATTAGAATATTGGAGTCTGAAAGTAAGTATTCTAATATTAGAGCATTGTAAGATATGGTTACAGTGTAAGCTCCTTAAAATACAAAGGCAGGATTCCCTAGAGAATCTTATTGCTTTCTTATTCTAGCTCTGTTGGCTAGACTACATTCCTGATGCAAAAGAACTTTAGCAGAATATCTGCCAAGGTGACTCTGTTGTTGAGGCTGTGCCTTTTGAGGGGACTAAGGTCAGTGTGGAGCTCTGTAAAGAGGAAGGAGGACAGAGTTTAGGCACAGTGAATAGGAACTCTGCTACAAGAGTAAATTCTGTGCTTCTTGTCCCCAGGATGTTGTTTCTGTCTTCCTGATGCCCTTTTATGCCAGGCAGCTGCTTGTTTCAATATACATTGGCATCTTCTTTTCTCTGGCTATTGTTTTGTGAATAATATATGCTGGTTATAAACCTCCACATTGTGTGCCACAGAATTGCTGGAATAACACCCAATTGAACAAGCAGATCAGTACCAGTTAATAGTGCTACAAAGCTTAATGCAGTAATGCCATAAGCTTTAGGGACTGTATCTCATGGTTATATATAAATCACATTTCCAAGTTACTATAAGTGATATTCTGTCCCAGAAAAAACAAAACAAAACCTGATTCGATAAAAATGACAACTGCGGCATGAAAAACCTAAATTAATGCAGGTATAATCTTCGTATTTTGTGTTCTACCTGCTGTGCAATAATGTTCATTTCCATGTTTAGTGTACAGTATCCACCCTCCAGACTAAAAGCCTTAAAGGAAATTACCTTTCATGATACGATAGTAATACTAGTCTGCTTGAACAGCACAAATATTCTCTGTTCTGACTTTCTACCAACTGTGGTACAGTACTGTGGTACTGTATGAATACTGGATGTATAAACAGAAGCAGCACATAGGAGTAAGTTACTTCTTTCTTCTGTATTTGACCCTGGGAGAAGACACTTAGCATAACTCTGGTGTTTACTTTCTTTTAAAAGGATACGAAAATTGTAGATACAGCTCAGAAACTGAAAAATAGGAGTATCTCCCCAAGCAGTTACTGCAGAGTAATGGACATGCTATAAATCCACATCCTGCTTTAACTTGTGCTAACTGGTTCATGTTACTGTTACCTATGAACAGATGGCAAAAGACACACTTGACCACAGCTGTAAATGGAGCACATAGAGACAGTAAGAGTCTATTAAATCTAAGATAAAATTTGCTTAAGAAAGGCCAGGCATTCCTTAGTTTAGAGTGTAACTACTATAGATATTTGGGTGCAGGGTTAAGAGGAGTTAACCTTACACACGTATTCTAGGAAAAACTTTTTTGTGGCAGTTCTTATACACTGAATTACTAACACTGTAGGTTAATTATTGTGCTTGCTCTGTATTAATTGTAAGCCTGTATTATCTGAACACATTTCATCTTTCATCCCATCCTTGTTAATTTTGTGCTTATTTAAAATATGTAGCTTCCACAAATGGTTTTAGAAATTAAGTAGAACAATATTAATTTTAATTAGCTGTTGCTGAAAATTTTAGATTACAGGTAAATATTGTGTAATTATATATTTTATGAATTAAAGTAACAGTTATTTTTTTTAGGATTACACTAAGGTTTATATTACCTGATTTTTTATTCTAAATGTCAAGTGGTTTAGAGGACCTGGTTGAATTGTTGAGTATTAAATGAAGCTCCTTAGCAAAAAGAAAACAATTTGAGTTATCCAGAATTTTCTAAAAAGACATGTTTAGGTTCACTGTCAAATAATATAATATTGTTGTGTCATGATATCGCCAAGGGTCTTCCTAATTATGTCTTTCTACTCATGTTGCCCTTTATAAGGAGTATATTTCTTTTACTCAGTTCTTTAGGGTAGAATTTACTAAACTCAGAAAATTTATAGTTAAGTTTGGAGGTTTATTCCACACCATTCATATGTAGCCAATGGCTAGAAAAAGAGGAATGATTTTTTTTTTTGCCACAAGAAGGTTCAGAGTATCTAAATAATCCTCGTGACCTCAGTTACAAATCAAAAGTGGGTTCTTTGAGGGGCAGCCAAAATAGTGTTTTGTGAGGCACCTAGCCAAAACACTTTCAGTACCTATTCAGGTATGCTGAGAGCCTAGCAAGTGCTCTGCCATCTTATTCTGCAAAATTTGATTTTTAAAGTTGATTATTATAAACCCCTGCTTTTCTAGGGCCATTTCTGTACTCTGTAAATTTATGAATAATCCCAGTAAACATACCAGTGAAGTCAGGGAAGATTCATAGAGACAAAAGCTGTTACTGCCACATGGAAAAGAGCATTCATAGAATGGTTTGGGTTGGAAGAGGCCTTAAAGATTCATCTAGTTCCAACCCCTTTAATTCACATAAAATTTAATAGCAATTAATTTATGGCTATTAGCTCATTCTGTATTAGGATGACAAAAAGCCTTAAAATAAAACATGTAGAATCCTAATGAACTGTAGAAGGAAATTAACATTTCCTTTTGAAATCTCTCCTAGTGAAGGAAGACCTTCCCCCAGAGTGGAACTGCTGCATAACATAGACCCCATGTTTGTGGATAACTTCCCATGTAAGTACACTACTGATTGTTCAAGAATTACTAAACATACAGTTTATCTCCTGAACATTCCTTGTTTTCCATAAGTGAGGTATTTCCTTCTAGGTGAAACAAAATAGAGTAGGATGCCTTCTGCTTTTAGGTAAATAGCTTTAAAATGCAGAAATATCATCCCCCAGGTGCTCTAAGTACTTACTGAATTGTGACCAATGTGCGCTTCCTATTTCAGAGAGCTCTGAAGCACTGCTGAGTAACGAATAAAGTACTTTGAGACATGGAAATGTTGAGGAGCAGCCTCAGGGAGCGCAGGGAGGCACACTGCCAAAAATTCCTACCAAACCTTGTCTTCAGTGCTCCAAGTTGGCAGGTAGCTCCCAATGAACTGTTCACCCTAACACATCTTGATACATCTATATAATATGACCTTGAAAATGGAAAACTTGAGTTTGTGAGAAGCTGAGGAGTTCCAAGCCTTGTGACTGCTTTTGTTCCATGATCACATGGGTTGGATCTTTAATGCCATAATCACATGAGTTGGAGCTGAAGTTTGCCAATTCTATAGCTCTTAAAGCACCTTCTGTTTTATGATTCAACATTATTAGCTTGCTAAGGACTACAAACTTTTCAAGCAGAGATTTTTTTTCATGCAGAACATTGGAACAGGTCCCATGCAGTGTTTTTATAGCATTTCTGTGTTTCATTAAATAAAGAAGTAAATCCAGGCAGAGGAAAAGTAGTGCAGTGGGGACAGTGATCTGTTGCCTGCAAGACAGATAAATGTTGTACTGTAGTAACTATATGGACAGGGTTAAGGTGGCCTTCTGCAACACAGATCTAGTTCTGTGATGCTCTTCTCAGAAGGAGCAACACCATGCCTCTCTCGTGCTTGTGAACGACACTGTCTGCAGATAATTCCAACATACTGATGGAATTAAGGTGTGGCTACTCCAATTTCCATTCAAAGGATACTCAGTGAGTTGTGGCATTCCTGTACAGTGTTATGTCCTGATGTGGTAATCTCAGGCATACTTCAGAGACCATCTTTTCCTTGTGGGAACTGCTGTGATTTTGCTCACTGGAGGTGTTTGAGTAGACGAATTCTTGGTGTAAATAGAAGGGGGACAGGCAGAGTAGGTTTTCAGGAGCCTAAGCTCGGGATACTTCCCCAGATTGATTCCATAAAGCCATACTCTGATGATACTTCACCATTTGGTACATATAACATGTCCTTACTTTTTATCTGTATTGCATTAGATGTGGGCAGGGAGCAGCGGGGGGTGAGCAGAAGCTGTAGTAAGTGGAACTTCTATGCCGGATGAGATATGACTTCTAATCATCACAAACAGAGGGAGGGATATGCATGCCTGTAAGTTTAAAATGTTTTTATGTGCCTTTCAAAACTGGAGTCATTAAAAGCAAAACCATAACTCTTTACCCACATGTCCTTATGTGCCATGTAAGGTTTCACTACCTCTTCTCAACAAAGGTCTATAATTTCAGCAGGTTGCTTTGTGCCACCTGTTCTACTTTGTTCCTTAATAGCACTTCTGGTCAGGAACAGGTAGAGCTGACCTCCAAATTAGTATACCTTACATTTTCCTGGTTTTGATTTTATGATACCATTCTTAAAGGATTTGAGAGTAAGTAATTATAGTTCTGATAGATTTGACAAGATATATCACTGTTATACATGACAAAATATACATTAAACTGTGCTTTTTCACATTAATTAATGTACTGTTTCTAATGCAACAGACCACATCAATTTATAGGCCGCTGTTTGAGATGAGAAATGCAGCTTTCTTTGTACTTCATCTATTGTCATAACATGATCAATTTCTTATGAGTTAACTGGAGGTTGGAATGGTTTCGCAGGACGAGTCATTGTATTATTTATGATTCTTTTTTTGACCCAGCTAGTGAAATTATGCTTTCTCATATAAGGATTAAAATTCCTATTTAGCAATCTGAATTATTAGGAGTAACTGTATATATATGTAACTCAGCTGATTTCTACTTAGTGTCTGTTTTTCATTTGCACAAACTGAGTAATAGGCTTAGAATTAAGATTCAGATAAATTATGTTGGTTTCTCTATTATGGATAGATTAAGGAGATGCAGTGCTTGCACTATATAAGTACTTTTATATTTTCAGCAATTATGCCTTTCTGTGGTGCAGGAGTTTTTTGTTTGTTTGTTTGTTTGTTTTAAAAGCATCTTAAATAAACCCATACAATCTTCCTGTCACCAAGGTGATAAACTGTGTGTCACTCTGGAGCCTTGCTCTTTCCTTGACTGTTTACTGTTTCCTTGTTCTAACTGCTTTGAAATCAGAGTGCTCTCTTGCCTATGGTGCTAAAGTATATGTATGTATGACTGTTCCTCTGATTTCGTTCTCACCTGCTGTGTAGTCTTTGGCCTCCTTTATGCCCATCTCATAGTCCACCTCAAAAATCACATCACCTAAATCATCTTGTTTCAAGAGAAGTATTCTTTTTTGTAGAAATTGAATTAGGAAGTAAAATAATGACTGGAAGATACAGATTAACCAAATCTCTGGATTTACAGAGTACCGTGGAAGATCAAAGAGGAAATTAAATCTCAAGATACTGTTAAACATAACAAAAAACCCCAACCCCTTTCAGGATGCTGTGGGTAATCAGGCAAATTCTAGTTACATTATTAAGGAAGACACGATCTTCTTGTAGTTGTGCACACATAGGGCATTAAGTTATTGTTGTACTTGCACTCAGTTACTTAAGGTCTCCTGAACTCTTGAGAGTGCTTTTGCATCTAATGTATACATTCTTTCAGCATAATATTTTATTTAATGGATGCATATATCTTCATATCTGTCTGAGTAAATTGATAACATGTATTTAGTAGCATGAATGATGGGATGTCTCTTATAATTCATTGATTTTTAATTTTTGGCTGAAATAGGAAAATTGAGCCTTGTTCAGATTTTTTACACCAAAATAAGCATTCCTTCAGGGAAGAATATGTGCAAAAGACATTAAGTATTTTAGTGTCAACTCAACTGTTACAGCAAAGTAATCGACAAAATGTTAAGTTAAAGTTAGAACATGCTATCTTGATTACTGAGCTAACTACATCTGTGTGGTCTGTTAGAATTGGCCTTGACCTGCGTGTTTACCACTCATGGAGTAACATCATACAACTTTTCAAGATTTCATACTGAGCACTGGTTTCTAACCTCTGGGCATCAGCCAGGGTTACTCCAGCAGAGCTGATGAATCTACTGATGAGCATCTGCTTACATTTTTTCAGGAGGTCATGTCCAGGTAAATACTATAGCCCTACAGTAGTCTTGTATCAAAGTCCTGTACCTCTCTCCTGTTGTTAATACTAAGCAGTGTAAGAGGGAGAACACTGTAAATTAGTTGGTCTGTTGTTTCATTCTATAAAAAAATACTCTGAGGTCGTATTTCACTGACTCTTTCAAGTAATCATCATATCTCTCAGAGGGCAGACTTTTTTCATTCAGATATAAACCTTTCCAGTGGTCTGAAACATATTGCAAGTGTTTTAGACTGTAATTCCTCATTTGTCTTCAATGAAAATAAAGGGATTTCTGTCTCTGACCACAGACTTTGCCCACAGGCTCCCTCTGACCTGTGGCAGCCTAGTGAAGTGGTTGGGGTTAAAAACAATCTTTTCTCTCAGTGAACTGCTCTGGTTGGCAAGGCAGACCTACAACAATTGTGGTGGTGTAACAGAGGAGGCAGTGGTATGAAAAACTAGAGTGGGATCTCCAAAAATTAGGGTGCAGAAGGGAATGGGTTGTGGTCTTTGTAGCAAAGCAGTCTGGTGGTGAGTAATTGCTAAGATGGCCAGCCTATCCTCTCCCTTTCTCTTAACATCCTCATTCCTTTGGGTTGGACCTGGAAATTGCATGGTGACAAGATGAGTCTTCTGACAGATCAGCCTTCAGATTATTCTGCGTGGTGAGGGGAAAGAGGAGGAAAGGTTTCTACCACATCAGCCAGCTGAATCAACTTGCCCTGTAGCTGTATGACTGGGAGCAGGGCAGTAGTGTGTGGTTGGTGGCAGATGGAAGGGCTGGCTGCAGGATCTGGCAACTAAGATCAGCTCTGGCCACTGGGGAACCTCAGCCAGAGGCAGTAGTTTCACACGGAGTTCAAGCTGGTGTAGGTCGCTGCTGCTACCAAAGAGGAAATCCTGCCTCCCACAGGGCCTCACTACCTCTCTCCTCTCTCTCGGGTCATGACAAACACTCACAGAGCCAGGCTATGAACCAGGTCAGGATATTGGTTCAGATTTTAATAACCCTTTTTTTCCTTTCTTTTGGATGTATGTTTGCTAGCCAAGCGCTCATTTTGGCACGAAGTATCAGACTAGAAGAAATTTCAGGAGACAGGTGAGATTAATTCTGTTGGCTCTGAAATTGAAAAATTAAACCCTGAGGTTTCCATTTAATAGTATATGATGAAGTGATCCAGCAGGTTTCTGCTGGGGATGTGTTTTACTGCCTCCTCTCCTCATTCCCAGCTGCATGCTCCCGATGCTTATTTTGCATCCATTATGGCACTCCTCAGATACCTCCATGGACCAATCCAACTTGCTAGCATGGTTTTCCCCTGTCAGGTAGGCTGAATCTGCTCACTGAAGGAGCCGGTGGATGCCAGAGGCAGTGCAAGGCTGGGCAAGGAGGGCTGTGCGATTGGAAGTGGGGAGGCAGAGGGAGAGCCAACCCTCTTAGAACCATTTGGCTGCTTCTGGAGCCAGAGCCCTGGAGGGAAGGAGTGGGGAACCACATCTTCTGGTTGGACCTCATTGCACTAAACCAGTCTGGTGAGCTCTGCAGATGGCGCTGACCCAGCATCCTCAGAGGTGGTTGCTCCTCTCTCTTCTTGCTAAAAGCCATTGCTTTTGTCTTACTGGTTGTTTCTTCAACACCCTGTTGATTATTCCAAATGTAATGAATATGTGTCTCAATTGCTGAGTCTTAGTGTAGATTTATAATTTATTAGAGAGGTTGCAATCATGTAAAAGCAGGACACTGGTATGAAAGATGTATTGTCTTCCAGGTTTGGGTCTGAAACATTCACGTTGTCTGTTAGTTTTAAGAGTTTGTAGTAAAATAAGAAAATTTAAACCAGAAAGCTAAAATTTTGTTGAAACAGAGTATATTTTTCTCTGTAATGTATAGGTTAAGAAAGCACAAATAAAATGCATAAAGTAACTTAAAAGTTGCATAAATCAAAAATCTGATTTACATGTATTGGAAGAAAAAAACCCCACACCAAAATTGGTTTGCCCCGTTTTTGTGATTTTGTCTTGGAAAAAGAAGAAAAAAGCCAAATTGTTGATGCTTTGGCAGCTGCACAGGTGACGTCAGCTCTTCCATTGTGAAAGATCTGCTTTCTTTTAGACAGCCTTATGGCATTTCATCAAGTTTTGGTGATTCAGCTGAATTAAAAACCAACTGGATTTAAGTCTCAATTCCCCTAACTGCTAAACCAAACATATTTCTGACCACACAGTCATTGCTAGATGGCCTGTCTTAAAGCAGTATTGTAGCTTTATATCCCACGGAAGGCAACTTGAGAATCAGAACTGAATGACATGGGGAAAAGAAATGTACCCTTTAATACAGACTTGTTAATCAGAACCTGTCAGTACACACTGTATTATTTTTTAATCTGACTTGCTAAATTTATTAATGAATTTAGTGAAATTCACAAAATCTTGTCGCCTACACATACAGCACCACCTCTTCAAAAAGAATTTGAATTTCTTTAAATTAGAAATTTGTATTCAAAATAAATATGTCATTGGGTGGGGCTGTTTTAGGCTGAAAACACTTTTACCTTCATTTAAAATTCCAGACTTAACCATAAACTAAAACTTCAAGGCATAAAAAATTGTAGCCTACGAATTGTAGTCAATTGATTTTAAAGATATCTATTCATAGAGGCAGACATCCAACACAGAGAACTTGTAAAAACATTTTCTGGTTTTCCTCCGAACTTCTATTTGCCTTGAGCAAAATTAATCAAATTTTACATTGCTCCCCTTGACATTTGGAAAAAGGCATTACCTCATATATTGCTCTATTAATTGCCAAAATAAATGATTGCTTGTAAGGGGCTAGATCTGCTACATGTAGAATGAACAAATAATATATTACAATAGAGAAAACATTTCAGTTCTGGGACTGATGTATCATTCATGGGCATTAAAATTGCATTATAATGGCTGTAGCATTATATATTGTATCCATACATATACCAAAATGATTCATCTTGATTAAGGAATGGACACTCTAGGCTCCTTTAGGCCCCATTTATTACTTATTTTGCCCAGGTAAAAGATGATTCCTGAGACTTTGCAGGCCAGAAGTGATTTCTTCCCTAGTTTTATTACTGATGATCTAGATGGTTTAGGATTATTTTTATTTAAAAAAAAAAAAAAAAAAAAAGGTGAAAAAACAATCCCTGGTAATGGAGTTAAATGGAGTTATTCAGTAGCAGCAGAAGATGTAGGTATGCGTGGAGGAGTGTAGATGTAGGTATGCATGGGCTTCAAATGGGATAAATTTACATCATGTTTGTGCCAGGCAAGGACCCAGAATCCACTCTCAGAAGTCAAAAATGTGCAGAAAAGCGACCAGCATGCTTAGCTGGCTGAACTTAGTTATGACAGTTGGAATGGGAGAATGGTCAATAATGAGGAAAAAGACAAACACATTCTTTGCTTCTCTGAATTTCTGTTTCCCTGCGAAATTATACATATGCATGCTGACCATCTGGATTCTGTCATCTTTTCATTAGGAGAAAATCATAAATTGCAGTGACCCCCTGTAAGTTTATAAGGCAGGAGTTGCCAATATGTGACCCTGAAGCCATGCGTGGCCCTCAATCACTTCATGCAATGCTTTTCATGCTGGCCTGGCAGTTTTGGCCAGAGCTCAGCTCCAGTCTCTAATGGGAGGCTGCCATTCCAGCCAGCTCCACTGCCATTCACATCAGAGATAAGTGGTGTTTTTCTTTTGGCTGTTGACTGTGTGAAGTTTCTGGGGTGTAGCTCTGTGGCCAGGAAGTTTGGCCTGTGGTTCTGTGCTGCCTTGGCTCTTAGCCCACCTGCATCGCAGTGTGAACCATCCGTCAACTGTAGTATTCAACACCAAGTGTTCAGGGATTGCACGTTTGGTGAGCCTCATAAATACTAATCCCCATGTTTCCTTTGGGATGTAGATAATCTCTTTTAGAATTTAGAAATATTAAGTCACTTGATCAAATGTCTAATGCCAGTATCATGGCTGGAGTTCCTAAATCCCTTGGTATTACTTCTTTTTTATCCTTCATTATATCCCATACCTATTTGAACATAACACTAACATTTTATATTTTTATGCAGGTCCTGACATAAATGCTAGATTACATTTTTCAAGTGAAATATCTTTGAGCTGGAAACCTGTCAAGTTATAATTGTGCAAAGGCTGTTAGAGTCAGGTTATATGCTGCTCAGTTCTCTGCCTTGAACACTGCTACGTTACAGTGATACAAGTGAGGTTTGGGTGTTTCACATAAGGCCATCTCAACTTGACCTCAATTCATAAATTCCATTTTCCATTCAGTTCAAATCTGTTTCCTGGAAAAAAGAAGATTTTGATTTTTTTTTCTTGTTTTGCCATCAAAAGTGAAAGTCAAGTATTTCCTTTTACCATCTCTCATTTTGTGATGTTTGACCTTGTAGGCTGTATTAGTAAATTTGCTCTTATTTAAAGTAATTTTTTTTTTTTTTTTTTTTTTTAATTCTGTAGTTGTATAGCAACTGATCTGGATAAATGCTTCACCTTGTTGATGTTCACAGGGTATTTTGCTGTCATGAGTAGTTCTGGATTTTACTGAATTATTTGTGTGATGTGTTTTTTTGCAAAGATGTAATCCATTGTAAAAATCAAGGTGAATACTTTGAAAGAATGAGAGTATTTTCATATGCTTACTTTTGTTGAAACAAAGAAGAGTATGCATTTTGAAAGATAGGAGACTGAGCATGGTATTCCAGTATAAATCTTACCATTGGAATCAAACATTACTATTAGAAAACTGCAATTAGAAGGGTAATAGCAGATCTAGTGAATTAAGATAGGTGAGCTTCACTGGGTGAGTTTGCCTATGGCACAGCCTTATGCCTTGTCCTTGTCAACATGTCAATAGCAAGTTAGAGTGTCTTTGGGCTTGTCTGTTTCTTCAAGATCCATATTCTATCAATTCTTCCAAGGTTAAGGTCATGGCTGTTCCTCAAACATTTTTATTTTAATAAAGTAACAGAAAGACTCAGATTTTTGTAGAAAACTCATTATTACCATAAAGCAGCAAAAGGTCACAAAATGTCTTTCCTTGCTGAAGTAGCAAAACCCCTTATTTCTTCAGTAATTCATTGTCACAGTATAGGCTGGAAGAACCCTTGACATTTCCAGAGTTTCCTTGTTGAGATAAAATAACTGCTCTATACATTACTGATCAAAAAAAGGGAAATAAGTTAAAAATACATATATGCTAAGGCCTTGTTAGCCCACAGAGCCATACACGTTTCAAAGTGAGGATAGGAAGCTTGTCCTTCCTTCTGGCACATTTTCATGGACTGTCATGTTGATTAAGGCATCAGAACTACAAACACATACGACTTCAAAAACATGCTTTATAAGTAAGACAGAGGTTATACAGATATAACTAAAATGGAAAAATCATCATTTTCAAAGGGCTGCTACTGACTATTGAGCTATGATTTAGAAACACTATTGAATATTTTATTTATTGTATGCATTATAAGCATGAAAGAAAAACTATTGCTTTTAAGCAAAATTGAATTGACTTTTTCTGTATGAAGAGGTAAAGGTGTAGATGGAAGAAGGTGTATTGTGTGACTGTGAGCCTTTTCAAAAAATAGGCAGCATTTTCTCTCCAGTAGGGAGAAGAGTTGTCTGTTTTCTGTAGTACAGACCATCAGTAACGACAGTGGTCCATAGCACTGTAGTAGGCCTAGAAATAACCATGAAGAACTTGTTTGACTCTCGTGTTGATTGTGTGGGTTTGTTACTGGGGAGAGAGAAAATGCTTCTGAATTAGACAGTGCTATTCAAAGCTACCTTGTAACTTTAAGCTTTGATTTATATGAGAAATCTTTAGTTCTTCTTAAGAAGGCGAAAGTCTAAGATGCTGTAAATAACCTACTGATTATAGGTTTGTTAATGTACAACAAGCAATGTCTATGCAAAACCAGTCTGTTCACAAACAAGATGCTCTCATACGTACTTTCCTTAAACCAGTCTAAATAATCTGCTTGGGTTTACAGTATTATTCATCTATTAAAGTCAGACACTGAAACTTCGATGTGTAAGTTTTTGTATAGTATAAGAATATTTTTTTCCTGTATTTCCCAGTGGTTTTTCATCACAGAAATAAATTTGCAGTGGATGTAAAACAGCTTCAAATCTAGTAGAGTAAGTGTTGAACAAGACTTTAAAATATATGTATTTTCTGAGACATGCAGTAAGCTCTAAATTTCAGCTTTATTGTGGATGATGGCATCTGTGAGTGTTACGATAAGTATCTCTAACATTTTCTCCTGCCTATTTCTCCATCTCTTTGCATTTCTCTATCTCTTTTCAAACTCCAGTCATGGAAGTAGGAGTTAAATCAGAGAAAATACAATGAAGTTGCTTCAAATCTTATATCCCAAGAAAGAACAGGCTAGATACTTACAGCATTATCCATTATAATGAGGAAGCTTTAAAATTTCCCTGCATTTTGTGGATGAAATTTCATTTTGACAGTTCATTGCTTGAGATTTGCTGAATTTTGGTAGTTATCAATACTTTAAGACAAACCTATTCTGGTGAGATGGGCACTTTTAGCCAGAACTGATTATACTCTAGCTGACTGTCTTGTGTGCACTGGATTCCAGAGTTAAATCAGTTGCAGGAGGAACATGAGTTGCATTCAAGCCAAGATAACAATATGTGTTTTGCCAAAGAAATAAGGACAATTTCTTAGAACTCCTTCTGGAGTTTGCTTTGTCCTGTGCATTTCCCAATGAAAACTGAGCAACAGGTTGCTTCTCAGAATCATGTCTAGCAAAAGGTAATTTTTGTCATGAAGTTACCATTGTATAAAGTGCTAAAAATAAATTTCCAGTACAGCATCATTTACAAAATTTCTAATTTATGTATGTGAAACAGCGCAAAATTTTCTGTTCATGGGTAAGTGATTGTTTTGGCTGGGGAATCTTCATCTGCTTGTATCTAAGACTTTATGCTTTGTAGCTACAGGGGAGAGAAACACTCCCTCTTTCCCTCCAGTTCCTTTTCTAAATGTGTGGAGAACAGTTGTGTGTTTCCATATCACTGATAAAAAAATGAGGCATTTAAAAAGACCTTATGTTTCTGAATAGAAGATCTAAAGGTCTAAGGGTGTCTTCTAATGATAAAAATATTAACTACGCCTTTTTCTCATTTGCTTTTTATTTCTCAGTAGAATTTTCTTTGAAAATGTAGTCTTTCTTATCTTGCAGGTAAGTAGTTGATTCAAGTGACTGGTTCGAGATTTTAGGAACTGTATAAATTATATTACTCAGAGAGAGTCACAATTATAGAGTGTTTGGAAGAGACTTGATTTTATATTCATCAGTGGAAATTAAAACCGTGGTACTTTCACTGCTCTCAGTGCTATAACCAGTATGGTCTACTGTATATATTAAAAACTTGAACCATATTCCATATATTATTTCTTGATATTTAGGAGAAGAAAAAAAAATCTCATGTTAAATTAAAACGTGTTGGTGCTTAATCCTACATCATAAAGCAAAGGAATTCAAATAGACTGGAAAACCAGCATAATTTCTGACCCAGTCCATAGATGCATACTACTTTTATTATGTATGCAGCTGAACAATACGAAGAGTACAGCTTTCCAATTGCTAAAGTGACCTTCATTAGAAGCAGTGTATGCTGAAAGGTATTTATATGTTCTTATGTTCCCATATTAAACCTTCCTGCCATCTTCTGTCTGTTCTTCCCAGATCCAGGTACTTCCAAACTGAAATATACTCAAGGAAATCTGCATTTATTTTTGTTTTCAGTACCATTCTGAGTTTTACGGTGTGATATAGAGTCCCTAATTTGGATGTATTTGTAGACTGCCTGCTAATCAAACTAATTTCACTGCAAGTGCTTGCAAATGAAAACCGCTCTGTGCCTATAGAATATTTTGCATCCAGGGATGCTAGAAAAACACATAGATCGTTTAATTAAAATTCGGAAGATAGTAAGAAGTAAAGAATCTTAATGGTTTAAGATTCTTAAGAATTACAAATGATGTACCCACTACATTTGCTTGCTTTCTTGTATAAATTCAGAGTTTTATGTACAACTTTGGCACAAGTGGGTATCTCATCACCGAGTTAAAGGCCTATTTTCTGTGTTGTCATTAAAAATATTTGTTTTTATTATATGATGTGAGATGGAAAATATGGAGAAAACCTCCACTCTAGAGTTTCGTACAGTCTACTGGGGAGAAATCTCTCTTGAAGGATGGGAGATCACAGTTCAAATCTGTTTGTAACAGTCAGGATAACTCAGTTACTTGATCAGTTACCAATGGCTAGGGCTTTCATTGTGACCTGAGAGTTTCCTCCTTTAGGGAGGAAAGTGTTGGACAGATGGAAAAATGCCATCGAAGGAGAGTTCAGAAGATGCGGTTGTGGGAAGCAGCTCTGACCACAAAGAAAAGTTATAGGGTGGCTTCCTGAGTTTTACTGCAGTGAAGTTATGGTTGATTTCTCAACTTTGTGTTTTCCTTCGCGGCTGCATGCTCCTATAAAGAATCAAGCGATTGGGTGCCTGTTACCTGAAGTTTTGTATGAGATTTCGAGGAAGTTGCAGACAGCTTTCTCGAGGGTGATATTTATGTGGAGTTCCATAATATTGAAGAAAGTCCATGATTTTTTTACCTACCACTTCTGCTATTGTAACACAAAAAAAAAGGCTTAGGTGATTCAAAGGAGTCTACAATGTCTCTTGATAGAAAAGTAGTCACCTGTGATTTTTGAACTGCTTGGGTTTTATTTCCTTTCTACTTAATGGGCATCATGTAAGTAAATGTTTTAAATCCTGATAATAGAGTAAAATTATTTACACTGGAGCAGAAGCTGTTGTGTGCAAAACCTTTTGATTTATTTTAATGGAAGCAGTAGGGGAATGATACCATTACCATTTTTCTGACATTTTATAGAAACTGGTGAATACAACAAAGATTTCTCAAATGTTGATTCTATACCAAATAGTATGTTGATTTTAAAGACGATAGTGAACGTACTAGAAAATACCCTCTTTCTGTTTGGGTTTCATATATAAGTGGTTTTTGGTTCACCAGCTCCAGACTTCTGTCTGGGAATCTCCTCTGTGGTTTTATAGACTACTAATCAGATCACAAGAGGTGGGGAGGCATATGCATCGCCTTACTGTGAAAATAATACTAATTATTGCTTGTTGCTTCTAAGTTCTTGTGGAAGAACCTGAGTGGTTTATTTCCAGTGTTTGATTCAACTATTAAGCAGAATTCTACTCTGTGACATACAGAGTTGTTCACTCCTCCCTTAATAAAAACATTTTTATAAAGTAAAGAAACTTTTTTTTAGTCACCCATAGTGCTTTAGAGTATAATCTCAGTAGAATTTAAAAAAAAAAAAAAAAAAAATCTAATTTATCCTCTTGAGACTTGTCACTCAAGGTCACACAATCTTTTGAAAACCTGTCTTCCTGGAGTGACAGTCTTCAGTGAGTTAACAATGTGTATGCACAAGATTAAATTATTTTAAATGCAGTATCTCTTTTTGGACATGTGCATTAAGTGCCTCTTCATTCCCCAAAGCTGCCTTACTGCAAGCACTAGTCTCTGCAGTTCAGTAGCCTCTTGCCTTTTGGCTATGTGATGCAACTTTGTTATGGCTGCATTCCTTGCTCTGAGGATGTATCTGATGGAATCCCGTGATGGGTGTCTCTTGTCACTCCTATAGCTCTCTGTGAGTCTCTCCAGCCTCTGTTAGCAGAGATATGCCTGAAAACATGAGCGCTCCCAGTGATCCTCTCAAGGGTCTTTGCAAACAAGCAGAACTTTATTGCAGTGCAGTCTTAGTGACATTTGTGGCTTATGTGGTGCCTGCTGACAAAATGAAATCTCTTTTATCACACTGGGGTAAGGATGGCAAGGGACCAGCAGCTGAGACAGATATTCTAGCTATTCTGATAACAAGAAGATGCTATTAAAAGAAGATTTTACAAAGCAATAGAATAACATGGAGGTTTTCCACAAAACGTCTTTGGTGATTGATAGAAAAAAATTGGCATGTAATTGAATTTGAGGGTATAGCCAAGATTATATTTGCTCGGAGAATGTAGTCTAGTCTAATTAGAATATGACCGTTGCTGGCAAAAGCAGATGATGAACCTCCTGGGTAAAGAATTCATGTCTCACCCAGTGTTTCAGCACACTTGGGTTTTTCTTACTGTGGGTTCATGTTGCATAGTAGTGCTGTTCTGCAGTGTAGTTGATGTCTAATTAGGTCAGGTAGAGACTATAGTTGCACTGAATATAGTAACATCTACCAACATGATGTGCCTTCATTCAAGATGCTTCATGAAACCACTGGGCCAGTGAGTTACACTGGTATGTCCCCTGTCAATTTAAACAATAAGGTTTTGATTATTTGATTGCATTTGGCTCAACATCACACAAGATGGGAAGAACCTTCCTTCGGTCATGCAGGTGATGGAAGCAGCCTGGTCCCTGGAGTTCCATAGAACATGCAAATTAGTTAGTAGAGGATTTTAATTCACAGGGGATTCCACATCATCCAACTTTCTGACTGGTTTCTGAGTGTTTTCAGTCATATGGTATTCTTTTTGAGATGGAAAGACCAGAAATACAGTTTTCCAGTTGCATAGAGCTTTTTGCTTTGTTCATCAGGCCTTTTCTAATATTCTTTGCACTCAGTTTTCCTTTTGACAAGTGATGACATAATTCTGAAAAAGCATCAGCTTTAACTATCATGATCCCAAGGTTTCACTCTTGGACAGTAAGGGTGACTCGCAGGCCATCATTTAACAGATGAATTTAGGATTGTTGTTTCACACATGCACCACTTTACCTATATGTATGTTAAGTATCATTGCCTATTTAATGCCTATTCACTAACTCATAATGGTCTTCTGTCATTCTTTACAGCCAGCTTTAAATAACCTATCATCATCCACAGATATTGTGATCTCACTGTTCATTCCCTTTTCCAGGTCATTTGGAATATGTTCAACAGTATGGGTCCCAGCACAATTTCCTTTTGGAATTCAGTGGTGGTCTCTCCAGTGTCAAATCAAAACATTTTTTGTTTCTCATTTAATTAGATGAAATTATGTGAGTCTCTTTTCCCATAGCTGCTTAATTTCTTGGCCTAGATGGCCATGCAGTATGAGAAGTAAACTTTTCTTATGTGGATCCTGTTATGTATTATTTAAATATTGGAGTGGAGTACCAAAGGAAGTGATAGTGGGTGTTGCATAGCCAGACAAAATTTATAATGAAAAAGGAGTCTTGACAACTACAGAGATAATTTTAGTTACTAAGAAAATATCTAGGGCATCCTTTTGTGTGGTATACATTGTAAACTGCAGGGTATCAAACTGTTTAGACATTCAGGTAGTGTATTATGCACACACGCTTTTGTTACAGGAAATGTTGATGATATTCCTGCTATGGCTGAAAGTTTTTAAATGTACTTTACATCTGCAAAGCGCTAGCCCCTGGTTATTATTTGTTTCAGATGTGTATCTAATTTGCACTGGAAAGAGTGTGAGCCATCTAAAATCTTAATTCATCTTGTGGTTTTTGTCTTTTCTTAATGCATGCTTTTCAATTTTTTTCCATCAAGCAGTTTGCAATTAAGCTTGGAGCTTTATGTGATTGTATTTAACCTGTCATATGGTTAAATCTGCTCTTATATGATAGTATTATAAATAGAAGTTTAACTGTAGGAATGCCACTATTTTTCACTTTTTCATTTGGGAGATACGCTGCAAAAGGCAGATAAGTTCTAAGATGAAGAACCAAAGGTAGAAGCTTCATTTGTTTCTTTTGTTTCTAAAGGGCACTCAGTATGTGTAGCTGATTAGAAAAGAATGTTTTTGTTACTGTGTAGGATGTTGGAAAATTGTAGAGGCATAGTCAATCTGACACTCACTTAGGCTGTTTAAATTAACTTTTTAGGCAGGGCTCTGTCTCCTGAATAAATAATAAATTGACATTCTTTTGTCTTTCTCCAAAATTGCTCTCCAGTGCCCAACATTGCCTCCCTGCACACTAGTATTGTAGACCACAGTGTACAGAAATATAGCATGCTTCAAGCAGTATTCTTTTGGACCCTTTAAATTTTGTGGTTGAGACCTCACTAAATGGCATGTTAGAGAGAACTTCATGCTCTTTGATCTCTCACCAACCAAGGGAACTTCTCAACATGGATCATTTTCATCATCTTAATCATAGGCTGAAGGCAGAATATTTTATTTTTAGATGTACTGCCTATTTATATCTCCACATTTTATGTTTCTACCAATTGCTTGAGTTGGTCTCATTAAAAGAATGGAGAAGGAGAGCTAGAAGAATGAGAAGAGTGATTGATCTATGCCTATAAGATCTGTGCAAATATCATTGCATATATAGATATAGAATATGTATTATTCCCCTCTATATTCTCTTTTTCAAATCTCAGCCAAAAATCTGTAGTTTATCTTCTTCCTTCTTATTTTTAAAAATTAGATGTGAAGGTTAAATGAATATACTTTTAAGAAATTGATTACCTTTAATAAAATGTTTCCACAAATTTACCTTTCAGACTGATCTAAAGAATGAGCCTTTCTTTTTTTAAAAAGAAAAAAGTTCAGATTATACCTTTTTTTTTAACCTCTCAAGTTTACAATATGGGTGTTGACTATCCTTAAATAACCTTTTCTTAGGAATTATGGCTATGTGGTACTTTACATGTTTGCTTTGCAAAGTAGAAAGCAAAAGATTGAAACAAAACATAGGAAAAACTTACAAAGATGCTGGCAGATTGGAATTTTCCAGCCTACCTATCAAGTACTGTGTTGTGGTGGCTTTTTGTTGTTGTCTTTGCTATTTTTAAATTTTGCCTGCATTAGGAAAACTTCTTTTCTTGTGTTTTTTTTTTTTTTTTAAGTATTTGCATGTGATTGAATATTAAATAATTCAAAGAATACCAGTGAAAGCTGTCAGGAACATCGTAAGGCTTAGAAAAATAACCAAGTTGGATTTGTAGGCCTCATTACTGAAGAGGAGTAGAGAGCTTCTGATAAGACATCTAAAGTTGTAAAATGTAATAAAACTAGATCAACCCTTCTTCTTTTTATTCATGCAGCACTAGAGGGTCATAAAGTTATTTTGGCATACAGCAGCTGTAGAAAAATCAGTTACACAGAAAAGAAATGGATTTTCGGACATTTTTGTCTTTTTCAAGGTGATCGTATAAGTTTGTATATTTTTTTTTGTTTTAGAAAAGTTTCTGATAGGTCACTGTGCATGAGACAAGGAATCAATAATCGATTCTCAAGCTTACGTTGATCACCAGGGAAGAAATGTGAAGAAATGTTTCTTCCTATTTTCCACCATCAGAAATCATTGCCCAGTTGGATAGGTGAACTGATTAGTTAAGCAGAAGCCTATTGTAAGTGTATGCAAAAATACATAGGAAGGCAGTGGTTTTTTCTCTGGAAGAGCTAGCCAGCCAACCTAGATCAGGAGTACACATGGAATACTGAATGAGATCAGAAGAGCTTTTTCGAAAGGCTAGAAGTTAAAACACAGGGCTAAGCACACTGCATCATTTTTTGTGATCTTCCCTATGCTTAGAAAGTAAAGTGAAAGAACAGATTGCTGGACAAAGTAAGCAGTTTTGGTTCATCTCTTCTGTTTTGCTTTGACTCGTCAGTTGTTAATTACTTCTTGGGATGCACTGCGGGGTTGTATGTACCAAGTAACTACTTCATATGGCAAAACCTGTGATCTTGTAGAACTTCTGTAAATTGTAGGGGCTTTTTGAAATTTAAAATGTTGTGATTGAAGCAGGAAATAATGTAGGTATCAGATTCTGATATCAATCACAGTAGAATAAATCCGCTGTGAATCCATTATTTCAATTACGTTACTCTTGATATATGTTCTGGTATAAATGCAAAACAAGTCTTAAGCAAATGACTGACCTGTCTACACTGATACAGACAGATCTGTGCACTGGAAGCCACTGCTAATACAAATTAGTATTCTTATTTCTTTATGCTATCCCTACTGTTAAGAATACCACTGGAAGTAAACTATGGGTGTGCTGGAAATTACTCCTGATGGTGTTCACGGATTTGTAAAACTACAGTTAAACCTGAATCTGAATCACATATACTTACACAGGAGGATGACCAAGATGGTGAAAGGCCTTGAGGGCAAGGCTTAGGATGAGTGGCAGAGATCACTTAGTTTGCTCAGCTTAGAGAGAGAAGGCTGAGGGGAGCCCTCATCACAGCCTGCAACTGCTTCAAGGGGAACAGCAGAGGGAGAGATGCTGGTCTCCTCTCTCTGATGACCAGCAATGGAACATGAAGAGATCGAATTGAAAGTGTGTCAGAAGTTCAAGTTGGGTGTCATGTGGTTTAGTTTTAGGTAGTCCTGCGAGAAGCAAGGGTTTGGACTCAATGATCCTAACTTGTACCTTTCAACTCGAGATATTCTATGATGCTGTAATTACCCTTCCTGAAAGTTCTGAAACTTTCAGTTCAGTGCACAGAGAGATCAATATAATAAAAGGGGTTGCATAAATTCCTCCAATATAGTGCTTTCTTTTGAAAACAAAATATTTGGCTTGTCCTGAACTGAAAATAATTTGGTGTATGATCAAGCCAAAAATCTGGTTAGTTCATTATCCTGTTTCTAAGACTGGCACTCGTGTAGGAAGGAATGTATGAGTATATACGAGTGTAAATATATAAATATACTTATCTTGTATGCTTCCCACAACCTGCAGTTAATGGAGCTCCTGATTTTTAGGTTGTGATTTTGGGCAAAAGAATCCTTAATGGATTTTAATTCCACTTTGTGAACTCTTTTTATCATTCAACCTGCATAAACTTCTGCCATGCCAGCATCCCATGGAAAAAAATTCCACACCTGAGTTTGATTTGTGATAAGGAAGTATGTACTATCATTTCTTTTGCGTATGCGACTTCATAATTTATGCCATGTCCCTATTAAGAAAAACCAATTATTTCTTACTCAGCTTGTCATGCCACACAGTTTCATAGATGTCTGTCCTGCTCCTCATCAGCTGTCCATCTCTGAGGATGAAGGGTCCTATTCATTTAGTCATTCTTCACGCAGAAGCTGTGCTATAGCTTTAATCTTTCTTGTCACATCTCTGTATCTCATATGGTTTTGCTGTGTCTGTTCTATAACATGGGGATGACATATTACTGAACATGTCACCACATGTAACTGCACAGTATCCCTTGTAAGGCACAACAAGGTCCTAACTGGTGGCATAGTGGCCCATAGTTTGCCACTTCTAAAACTGGTTTTGCTTTTCTTAAATTCTGCTGGACATTACTTGTTCATTACAACTTCATAAATTCTTCCCTAAATAGCAATAGCTTGTTCAGAGCACATTCTTCTGTGTACGCAGAGTTAGGATTGGCTTTTTTCCCCTCATGTTCCTTACTTTCCTTTTTGTCGTACTTATGTTTGTGCATTAGCAAGGCTTAATGCATTGAAAGATTGTTCACTTTTCTAAAAAGTCCCATATATTCTCTGGTCATTATTCAGGATGTTATTTATATACTTATCCAGTAGTAAATTTCTTAACATCCTGCCTGAAAAATATGCTATGAAATATTCAAATTATCAGAATGGCAATTATTTTTGCAAATGCAGCTATCATTTTTGACTGATGCTTTCTCAGCATTTAGCATAGATTTTTTCAGAGTTGATGACATTGGCCTTCTGGAAAATCAAGTCTGTTAAAGATAGATACAAATTAGCCATTGAAAATTATTTAGGCTTTTACATCCTAATTTGGAATACATATCTGTTTATAAAGACAATGTAGGACAATGAAAATGAAAGAACTAAGCTGAAGTTTTTATAAGGGGAAAAGGGCCAGGCTTTTAAAGTATTTACATAATAAACTCTCTTGTGGGTAGTGGGAGTTGGCCACCTCAATTCCTTTTAAAATCTGATCCTGAAACCATTTTTCAGGCTGTCAAGACTAAGGATGGTCTTCAAATATGATAGAAACTCCATAGTCACTTGCCAAGGGCAACATTTCTGAAGGACTTTTTTTTTCCTAGAGAGATGTGAAAGCTATTTGAATATTTTTTAGAGACCTACAACTCCGAACAAAACTCTAAAATATTTAAATCAATTCATTGTAGCATTAAATATTTGAAAATAAGTATCTGCATGAAATTTCACTGCTTTGTTAAGTTATTAAAGTTGTATCATTTCCCAAGAGACTACTTAAAAAGAAATATAGCAGCTGGTGAGGCTCTGAAGTTGGGCTTCAGGAAACAGTGGCTTCAGTTCGAAAATAGGAAAATTTATGATAAAGGCTGTGGGATTTTTCTTTTAAGGTAAAAACAAAGGTTTAGTATTTCACCAGCCACTGATACACAGGTGATCAAACAGCACAAAAATAAAATGTCTAGCCTCTTTGCACAAGCAAAAGTATCAAATTTTTTAGATATAAGTCTGTAAGGAGGATATGCAGGCATTTGAAGGCAGACTTGATTACACAGACCAATAAAAGGCTTCTGCTGGATTAGTCCATGGGGCTATTGCTACTGCCTGGTCAACCATACTGGGGAAAAAAACAACTAAAAAAACAGCAAAACACAAAAATTCCCCCAAAACCAACAAAAACAAAACAAACCAAAACACCATCCAAACTAAAATTAAAAAGAAAAACAACAACAAAACAACCCACCCCAAAACAACAATCTAGAACAGATGCAGAGAAAAGCTGCTTAAATGTTATGGGAATGAAAGTTTTATCTTTTTTACCAAAACACAAAAGAATGTGACTTCTTTAGTCTGCCAGATTGGAGAAGGAATCCCTGTAAAGTTCATACGTTGAGGGAGAAATCTGCCCATTCATTTTGCGTTTCACCTGCGCTACCAGACGTTGAAGAATGAAGACGCAGGTAGAAACTTAACGGCTGGGTTGAAGAGAAGGAGAAAGTGGGGTACGTGCAGCGGGAGGAATATCCAAGCTTAAGGTGGAAGTCATATGATGGGAAGAAGAGAATTCATGTCAAGCAATATTTTTATCTAAATTAGTTCTGTATCTGGTGCTTCTATGTTGTAATAAACTGTCAGTCCTATAAATATGCTGTGTAGACACCATTCGAACAAGCATCTGTTTTCCATGGGTGGTATGTCTAATAAAAGTTGACCTGTACTGTCTGGGAAGCAGCACACTTGTCTGAATAACAGACAGTACATTTCTTTGGCATAAGACAAGTGCTTGCAATGGGTGAGTTAACATGACTGACAGAGTTCTGTTTATAATAACTCAACATAAGGGAATTTATCTTTTTCTTTTCAAGAAATTTTGCTGAAAGATAGTATTCCACCAAACAACTTCAACTATGAGCTCTGGCATTTCTTGGTTTAGGAGTTCAGTTCTATTACTGAGATGAAATAAGTAGTTTTTAAAAATATTTTATCTTCTTGAATCTTATTTTAAGTCTCATGCATGACATTCTAAGGATATTTTGCAAAGTACATCTGAAAATACAGTCTTTCATACTCTTTGTTTGAATTATGTTACCTAATTTATCTTGTGTAATTCTATGGCTTTGCATGCTGTAGCTCAGCAATCAGAAGCGTATTCTCCATGCTAAACCTTAAAATCAGAAATGCAGCCCCATGCAATTTTTCTTTTAGACCAAGCCTTCATATTGTAATTTTGAGACTAATATTTAAAAAATACGGTTGTGTTTTTTAATCTGCTGAATGTCTTTCATTGTGCTCTTTAAGAAAGTAGGTGGCAAAGATGAGTATTCTCAGTAACAAACAGCAGGACAGAATAATAGATAACATAATGATATGGGAAAGTAAGCAATATTGATCTTTAAACTGTTTTGTACCTGGTACAGACATCACATGGCTGTGGGGGAGATTTAGCTTCCAGAAGAGATTCTTCTGGGGGTATTTATGAAGTTTTCCTTGCTTTCATAAGAGTTTGGGGTTTTTTACCATCAGCTTCAGTGCTTCATGATCTAAGATGAGTACTCCTCAGTTTGTGTATACATACTCTTAACAAGTAGTCCCCTTTTATAACCTTATTTATCTGGGAACATTATGCAAGTCTGATGTAAACAGAGAACTTGGGCATGCACAAAAATTGCTTATTCAGGAAAAATTGATTCAAATCCCAGTAATAAAAGTGAAACTTAGCAGGACCATCATAAAAAATAGAGAAATTGTTTGTGTCCCAGCAATTCCTAACTTTCTATTTCTCTCTTCTTTTTCGTCAGATATATATTTGCTCCACTACAGTGTAGATTTTACTCTTTTTAGAAACCTCTAGTTCTGCTTCTAATATTGGATCTCACGTGATCATTGTACATCTCATGGATTCTTTTTTTATTTAAGTGGCAAAAATCTGTCAGCTGAGTGCTTCAAAGTCCTTAAGCTGGTCAAAAGCCATCTCCTGAAAGATGCTAGAGAATAAGCTTTATAAGCTTTGGTTTCTCTTCACATCCTGATGCCTTGTTTCTAGTCTGATTATAGAGCTGCTGTGTGGTAGTCTTTTGGTAAAAAGGTATCAGCTGATACAGTTGAAATGAAGCTCTTTTAGATTTTATGTCTTAAACTCCTATCTTGTTTATGAAAGCTGACATGCAAGATTGTTTGAATGCTCCTGGAGTGTCTGTCTGACTCCCTCCTGGTTTCAGCACAGAACTGGTCTCCTGATTACTCCTTGTGTATGCATGTTAATTTTTTTCTGAGCTCCCTCCTATAAGGAGATTTTGGTTTCATTTTGAGAGGATATTTGCACATAGTTGACACTTCAGAGATTTTTGCAGTATCTGGGGCTACATCATATGCGACTCTACCAAAGAAAGTGTGAAGACATGCTTCATGCTGTGTCATGCCATAGAAGTACCTTGCTGGCCAAATCTGTGTGAATGTAGCCAGCTCAGTTCAGAGGGACAGCTCTCTGCATGTGGATACAAGTCAGGACCTGGGACTTGGTCCCTGGAGTGATATAATAGAGTAACAGTAGTAGCAGTGATTTAGATCTTTCAATTCTGTTTTCCTGACCAACAAAAAATATAGGCACTTCTATGAGCAAATTTAGCAATTCTGATCATGAACATCCTTAGTGGGTCAATGCCAACCTCATGAAGATCAACAAAGCAAAGTGCAAGGTCCTACAGCTGGGTTGAGACAATCCCAGGCACTGCTACAGGTTGGGCGGAGAAGAGATTCGGAGCAGCCCTGTGCAGAAGGACTTGGGGTGTTCGTTGATGAGAAATGTAACATGAGCCGGTAGTGCGCACTTGCAGCCCAGAAACTAACTGTATCCTGGGCTGCATCAAAAGAAGTGTGACCAACAGGTCGAAGGTCGAAGGAGGTGATCCTGCCCCTCTACTCTGCTCTCATGGGACCCCACTTGGAGTATTGTGTACAGTGCTGGTGTCCTCAACATAAGAAGGACATGGAGCTGTTGGAGCAAGTCCAGAGGAGGGCCATGAGGATGATAAGGGGGCTGGATAACCTCCTGTATGAAGACAGGCTGAGAAACTTGGGACTGTTCAGCCTGGAGAAGAGAAGGCTGCGTGGAGACCTCACAGCAGCCTTCCAGTATCTGAAGAGGGCCTACAGGGATGCTTGGAGGGACTCTTCATTAGGGACTGTAGTGATAGGACAAGGGGAAGTTGAGGTTAGATATAAGAAAGAAGTTCTTTACTGTGAGGGTGGTGAGGCACTGGAATGTGTTGCCCAAGGAAGTTGTGACTGCTCCATCCCTGGTAGTGTTCAAGGCCAGGTTGGATGGAGTCTTGGGTGACATGGTCCAGTGTGAGGCGTCCCTGCCCATGGCAGGGGAGTTGGAAATAGATGATCTTAATGTCCTTTCCAAATCAAACCATTATATGATTCTATGATTCTAATACAGGTATATGAGATACAGATATAATGTCTGTATATGAAAGGAGTACAGTTATCCAGACTAAGATGTGACATTTTCTACTGATAACTTTTTGCAGTGCAGTTCGAGTTAAATACATCCAGTGAAACATAGCACAGATGTTTTCACATATATATAACAAATTGTTCGTAGAATACATAAAAATAAATGGATGATCCTGCTTTGTTTTCCAGTAGAATTCTAACAATGACTTCATGCATGTGCAATGTATCAAAATTAGTTTACTTTTTCATTAAGGTCTTGGCATTGACAACAGGACATCTTTACCACAGAGCAATGCTTCTCCCTGGGATGACTCACTTTTCAATATATCCATGCATGCAGCAATCCGACGTGGAAAATGGAAGTTACTAACTGGATATCCAGGTAATGAAGTAACTCCTTTTTGCACAGTGTGTCACATCTCCCGCCTGCCTCAAACACAGTTTAATTCTGTTTAATGTATGTTCATTTCTTTTAGCTATTCTAATTTCTCAGGTTTTTGATCACATGCAAAAATCTGAAAGGGACACTTCCAAAATCCAAACAATATATTCTTTCATATTGCAAATATTTTGTATGTAAATGTATACAAATTTCACAGTAAAAAAATCATAGAATATCTCAAGTGGGACGGGACCCATAAGGATCATTGAATCCAAGAAGCAAGTCCATTAAGTTAATTGATATGAGATTAAGTGACATAGAATTTTGAATCCCAGTGTTGCAGCTTTTTTGTATAAATAGGACTCCTGTATAAGTAGCCCTGGACTAGAGATACTCTGGTGCTGGGATGGAGTTAAGGAATGCAGCAACAGTCACTGTCAAGTGGCTTGTCAAAGGACGTAGTGAATTCGTGGATTGCAATATAACTCTATGTCACCATACTGCTGCATTGTATCTGAGAGTTAACCCCTGGTCTGTTCTTCTTTCTGCAGGCTGCAGTCATTGGTTCCCTCCACCATCTTTGTTCAATGAGTCAAAGATTCAATCATCTGATCTACCAACAAAGAGGCTTTGGTTATTTGATATTGTTCATGATCCTGAAGAGAAAAATGATTTGTCTGAAAAACATCCTCATGTGGTGGAAAAATTGCTCTCACGGCTTCAATATTATCATAAACGTTCAGTGCCTGTGTTCTACCCCGATGAGGATCCTCTCTGTGATCCAGCAGCAACTGGGGCTTGGGGTCCTTGGGCATAGCACACAGCATCTCATCCTGCAGAACAAGCCTGTAGCAGAACCTGGTTTATGGACTCAATGTCCTAGTCACATATTTCTTACCTTGTTTATTAACCGATTGCTAATTGTGAGCTCATGCCTTGAGAAATTTAGTATTTTTTACTCTTAAAATATGTTGGGAATCTTTTTTCAGTCTTTGCCCACTCTCTCCTCCAAAAATTATGTGTGAAATGTTGCTAAAATTATAAATCTGTTGTTCAAATATTCTTTATCCAAAATATGCTATTAATGAAGAAGGAAAAATGTTGCCTCCTTCCTTGAAAGAGATTGCTTCTGTTAAAAAGCTGCAACAATCGTGGCATCAGGGACATCCAGAATGCATTCATGTTGGGGAATAAACTGCGTTTTGTTTTCACGTTTGTCCAGAAGACAAATTCTATTGGAAGAAGTTACAAATCTGTAAAGAACAGGAAAAAAAAATCCCATTAGTTGACGTAATAACTTTTGCCCTTGTCATGCATCTCTGTCCAGAAAAGGGAACAGATGGAAATCTCCAACAGAAAAATGAAACAAACAAAACCAAAAAACACCTCCCAGAATACAGCAAAATCCCTCTTTTATCACTGTTTGTTTATATCACTGTTTATATATCGAACTGGAGTAGAGAGTGGTGGTCAACTGGACTGTCAGGCAGAGGGATCTGGACAGTCTGAAAAAATGGGTGAACAAAGACTTCATGAAATTCCACAAAGGCAGAGTCCTGCACTTGGGGTGAAATGGCTCCATGCAGGAGTACATACTGGGCTATCACAGGATAAAAAGCTTTTTTTGCAGGGAAAAAAATCTAAGTATCCTGCTGGACAATAAATACAACAAGATTTGCCATTGCCTCTCTGGGTAAAGATGACCAACCACATGCTGTTCCTTATAACCAGGAATGCAGCCAGCACATTAGTGTTTATTCCTCTCTAGCAGAATAGCATCACATTTTGGGCTTCCCTGTACAAGAGAAGTATCGACAAATTGGAGTGAGTTCAGTGGAGCACCATGAAGATGCTCAAGGGGAGGAGAGTAAATGAAGGGAGGCTAAAAAAATTAGTTTATGCTGGAGAAGGAAGAGAAATGGGAAACTGCTATCCTCATCTATGTAATGGGAGAGCATAAAGATTAAGCCAAACTCTTCTCAGAGGTGCACTAAGATGAAAAGCACACAGGGAACACGTGGAGTTCCAATTCAATATAAGAAAAAAAATCACACCATAAAGTTAGTCAAATAAGGGAACTGTGAGGCTATGGCATCCCTATCCTTGGAGATGTTCACTCCTTGGCTGGAGAAAACCCTGAGCAATGTGATCTATCCCTGTAGTTGAATCGAATTTGAAATTGGCCCTGCTTTGGTGGCAGTGATGAGGAACAACCAAGTGACCTCCAAAGGGCCCTTTCTGCATGAATTATTCAACGATTTTGCAATAAACAAAACCTTATTTCTATTGCCTGCCTAGTGAGTACCCTTTCTCCTCAGATTTTGTTTCTTTATTACCATAATAGAGACTGTTTTCATCCTGAAGTGCATTCTGAGCCATGAGGAAACAAGGCCAAGCAACGTTTCTCGATTACTCATCAAATTGATGCAAGATCAACCCACCAGCTCTCTGAATGTCCCAAACCTTGAGTGTGGCAAGAGTTCTGGTACTGCTTCTCAGTGTCCTTAGACAAGTGTTTAGGCTGCAGAGCTCTAGCTGTCATCCTCTCCAGAAAGCAGGGATCTAATTCCCTATTTTCTGGCTCCAGGACCAATTCCTATAAATTGTGCCAGAATTTTGTACACCTTTTCCCAGTTTTTCTTTGGGAGACTTGTGCTAAATGATAGCAAACAGATTCATGAAGAGACAGACTTGGTAGAATTTGTGCCCCCCCCCCCCCCCCTTTTTTTTTTAATAGAAAAATAAAGCATGGGAAATATGAAACTTAAAAAAATTGAAAATGCTTACAAAAATGAACAGAAATTCTTGCATTCTGGTACAGTTGATTATCCATTACACTGTGTTAAATCTACCTTGTGTTTTCCACCTTTGATGTTTTCCTATAAGAAGTGAAGCCAAAGGTCTCCAGAAACTTGTTCAGCTGTTTGTCTTTTTCCCAAAGAGTCTCATGTTTTTTTGTCTCCTTTGTCACTTCCACTTATTTATTTCAGTATTTTTTTTATTCTATTTCATTTAGTCTCCTCAGCTTTGGAAAAAAGAAAAAAAGAAAAACAGTTGGGAGGAAATAATTCTCCTATATAATGGGTAAACATATATTCTCCATGGTTTGGTTGAATATGTTTTGGAACCCCATTTCAGACCAAGGGTCAATATCCTTCTCCATTCATTCATCAGAAAACAGATGGTTGCAGCAGATTATGACCAAGACCAGCATATCTAAGAAGCTCTTCAGATTGTCCCTCACCTTCTAAACGACGGCTCAGAGCCCCAGAGATTTCACTTCTGTGTATTAAGTTGCCTTCAGTTTTCTCTTCTACGAGGTTGCACAACTTTTCCATTGGGGTCCTTGGCCATAGTGCATAACCTTACAATACCTTGTAAACTGTTGGTATTCAAAAAATTGCACATTTCCACAGCTTAACTAGATGTTGTGTGAAGAATTATCTGTGTTTGCGACCTGCCTCCAGATAAAATACATATGCTGTAACAGAAGCTTTTCTATACTGTATTCAACATTCTACATTCTACAATAGAACTCTTACAGCTTTACATTTAGCAACTTTAATATTAACCAGTATCTTTAAAATATCAAAAAGAATTTATATGTTTTGCAAAGGTAGTCTCCAAACTGACAACCTGATCACATCTCCTTCTATTTCACAAAACACATTCAAGTTTTTCTTTCTACCATGTGTACTGTTATTCAACTCCTCAAGTTTTAGCTAACACACAGCTCGTGCAGAGGCCTGATGTGAGTGCGCGGAGCAGTGCCATCAAGTTAAGGTGAGAGCAACACGTAGGCAGCCCACAGGAAGGGCTAAAGTTCATTACACCTGCAAAAAAGTAATCACCTGCAGCTTCCTGTCTCCTGCAGCCATAATCCTTGCACATTGATTGTCTGGCAGTTCCTTCAGAATCCGCTAACTTACGGAAATGGTGTAAACCAAACTTCTAAGCTGGAAGGCATAAATACATCAGCTTACCCAGAAGCATATCCAACAGCAGCCAGAATGCTGAGGTTTTCATGCTTCCTGCTGTAATATAGGGAAGGCCTGTGCCATGACAGAGGAAAGATGAGCACTCTCATCATCTGCTAGGTAACTATTTTGCTTCTAGATGCATGAATTATGAGTCATGAATTAGACAACTTGTGAGTTAGAAGCCCCATGAATTAAGGGAAGAATTAGTGAATTCACATGTAAGACTAGTCTGTACAAAGTGGATTGTGGCCATGTTTCATGTGTTTGTTTTCTTTCCTAATGAGCTCATAAAATAATAGCAGAGTATGTTGTCCTGTAAATTTGAGAGATCCAAATGGTCCATGACAGTGGTGGCTTCGGAGCTTTTGAAGTTTTTGAATCACAAATGAGTATCAGGCTCTTGTTATTTGCTGACCACAGCAACGGATGGAAAATGTAAGCAACAAAACATTTTTATAAGCTATATCATCACCTTGATAAAGCTCACATCTTCTTTCAGTAGTTCTAGAAAAACCTTTACTGTGTTTCCCTTTCCTAATTATTGCAGTTTGTTTATTTTATACCAATGTAATGATTTATGCTAGTTTATAACTTACTTGTTTAGTGCAACTTCAAGTTTCATATTCTAATTTTCTGAAGCATATAGTTCGTAATATGGTTTAGAATATGGGAGTCTGAAAAAACAATCTGTAAAGTCACCTTGTGCAACTTTAGAGTTGCTATTTTTGTATGTTACGCATTAATGGTACAGGTTGGCCTTCAAATGCCTTTTTGAAATGAATCATCCAAATATCAGGAGTTTCATCTGTTTAGTACTCCATTCCTCAGTTGTTCAGAATGTGTTGGTTAATTTATTCTTGCAATCAAAATGCAGATGGAGAACTTAACAGCCATTCCCCAGTAGATAAGGCAAGTAGATCCAGTGAATTTACATTATTCTCAGTCTTGAAAGAGTTGGCTGTTTTTTATATAGTGCATATTTATTTAGCACTCTGTCTGTGCAAGCAGACATGTAAGACTAGAAAGCTAATGGTTTTCAGTCAATATCCACATAGAGCATTTTATAGTAGCAATTACCGGGTGTGGTTGCCACAATAACAAGGGACTGGACTTGGGAATGGGGGAAAATTTCTGCCCTACATTCCTGTGTGTCCTTCATCATTCAGCACTCATATTACATGAGGAAAAATGTTCGCTTACCCACAGAAGTGGGAACTTTTGTTAATGATATTTTTAATACAGGTACTATTCTTTTTATGCTGATATCCTATTTCATGGGAAAAAAAAAAGAAGAAACATCAGCTAATTTGTGCAAGCTCAAGTAATTGATGTGTTTGAGTCTCTCACCAATGTCAGCTTCTTGGCTGAAGTTAGACAAGATTAAAGAATGTCTAATTTTAATTTCAGAGGTAAGCAGAGGTTTTATATGTTCTCTTTGCTGTGTGTCTCACAGTCTGCATTTTAATATCTTGCTGATATTCTAGTTCATATAGTTTATCTATGAGGAAGAGACTGTGGCATGTCACTGTCTTACGAAGGTATCAAATTCACCCTCTATTTCCTCTTGGTATATTTTTAAATCCACAGATTCATTATTTTCTCAGCTACAGTACACGTAAGTGTTTATTTTGTTTCCTAATTTTTTTTTCCATGGGTGGTCCTTCATAAAGTATTTTAATTGAACTGGGTTAGAGAAAAAAACCATCTGGCTGACACGTTTAGGTTGGCATCTGCAGAGAGTTGTATACTGTTCAGTTGTTTCAAATTGGGAAATAAAGAATTCTTTATATGTTTTGTGGTTACTTGAGTAACATTAAAAAATGCAAGCATTTTGAACTCTCTAAATAAAACTTCAGTTCATCCCTTTCCAAGTTAAGATTCATTCTTAATCTAGCACACATCTGAGAATTTTGAATTCACAAGTCTTCATTTTTATATTGTAGAAATGATTTAAGCTTCAGAAAAGTAATGAAGTTTAGGAAGAGTGTTCACACTGGCTACTCATTTTGCATTGCTTATTTACAAAAAAGATATACACAAACAAGGAAAGGACAATTTTATAAGCAAACCTGAAGATATGGACCTGTTCTTGAGCTGAAGGCCCTATATTCAGCCTGGAAAGAATTTGTTCACCTTTCCTAAAGCTGGTATGTGATCTTGGATGAAACTCTGAGTTTAATTCTCTTCACAATCTCTGAACAGGAGAACCCGGAGTATAAACATTTGTGATCTGTGTGGATTTGAAGCTCCACTGGCAGTCCCTCTTGGCCTCTGTGAATTCGCCTCTCATCTCACTTTCTGACAAAGTGGTTTAATGTTAGTAAGGCTACTGTGGATATTTCCAAGGCTTTTCCGTGTTTTCTTTAAGAAGCAGCAAATGAGTTTAAGGTGACACAGAGAATCCTATTAGACCTGTGCCACCCTGTTGCAGACTTACCACAGAGTCCTGATGGAAGGGGTGATAATGACAGAGACGCTGATAGGGCATTTGTGACGGAGTCTGGCACATGATGGCATGCAAGCTCTATGTGTATCCATGCTTGTAATCCTAGGGCCAGGGAAACCCAAATGAGCAATAGGCAAGTGAATCACAAAACACAAAAGTCTAACAGTCTACGTGAAAGAAAACTTGTCAAAGAAAAAATATCTAATGTCAAGCAATAAGTGTGGGCTGTGCTTAGCCTGGGAACACCAAACTATTTTCAAGGTGTGGCAGTTGTCAAGGGAGAATTTGTTTTCCTGCCTATCTGCTCCTTTGACAGCTTACTGCAGACCCCCTTCTAACTGGACCCTGAGACTGTGTCTCTGTCGTAACTTTAGCGTTAGCTCTAATGTGATGAAGGGGTCAGCCCAGCCCTTCTCTTGGCAGCCCCTTTGCCACTCCACCCTAAGCGGACCCATAGGTTTCATGTCTCTCTAGCTATAAATAAGCTGATGTTTGTAATAGGAAAGTAGTGCTTTTGCTGAAAGAAGGGAAAAAACTACCAATTCTAACTTTGGGGAGGTTTTTCAGCTTTTTTTTTCTCTGCCAGCAGGTTTTCAACTGAGTATTTTAACTCTTTCAGCTTACTGTCTCTGTCAGCTACAAGCAGTGGTCTTGAATTGGTTTCAGGTTGGGTTATTTGGGAAGGTCCTGGTTAAATATACAGTAAAGGGACTCTGAGGTCCCAAGCTGATTTTTCTGATTCCAGTGTTCTCACATGTCTTCTTCCGGTGCTGTACAGTTCATGTATGAGCTCATCTACATCAAGCAGGACTGCTGCAAGAAACAGTAATAACATTTTAGCAACAGAGCAGGCAGAATGAGTCAGCTGTCCAAGCATGGGTGGGTTCAGTGACGGCTCTTGTGACAATTGCATACTGTGGTTAACAGAGCCAAAGAGGATGATGCATTAAGTTCTTCTTGCATTCATGATCCCTCCTGAGAGTGTTCTTTTCATGGGGTGATGTGGAGAGAGATTAGAAAGGTTGGTGATATATCTGCTGCCAAGTTTCAAAAGAGTGACTACTGGCTGCCACCATCAAAGCAGCTACTGGATGTTGATCCCCTAATTCTGGCCAAACTCAGTAGCAACAAAGGCAGCTATATTTTGTCTGCAGGACTGTAGTTAAAAGAAAGTACAGTGAGTATCGCTAGATTTGGATCTAAGGAATGCAGTGCTTATTTGGATGAGTCTTCAAAAGCCACAACAAGGTACTACACCAAAGCCACAGTTCCAGCCTGCCAGATTCTGGCATACAGGACAGGGATAAAAATAAAAGAGCTCTGTCTTGCTTTGTGCCATGCATCTTATGATTTCTTCAAGCAAACAAGGAGTTAGAATGCAGTGAATACACATACAAACAAAGTAAGCTGTGTTTGGTATTCAGCAATGCTTGTTGAGTAGTTTTGGGCACAGAGCCCATAGTAAAGAATGGAAAACTTTGGTGAGGACATCTGTGGCCTGCCCGAATCATTTCATGGTATCTGCAGTTCTGCCAGGAACATCCCTTGATGGCCCTATCAACTGAGGATGTTGGAGCCTTTCTTCACTGTGTACATTCTCCCAGCACACTTATGGAGTAGGAGTCATCCATTTTTATCGGATAGAAAGCTCTGAAATGGCTTATTCAAGGACATCTGAGTCTTCACTTACATTTATCCTGTCTCACTGGGAAAAAAAGTTTAACAGGTCTCTTTGGACGATGAGAAGATTAATCTTGAGAGCATTAAGTCAGAGGTTTTAGTTCACATGTAGCAGACATACTGTCAGCTCCATCTTGACTCTACTTAACTCTCTCTAACAAATATATATATTTTTTCTCTCTAGATTACAGTCCTGGCAGTTCTGTAACTCCAAACTGTTTTCTCAATGTTGCCCACCAGTGTGAGGTTATCCATGAAAACAGTCATTTTCTGGAGGATCAGCATTTTTCCCCTCTGCCTTTTGTATTAGTGATGAGGAGTGTTTTTAAAAGGCTGTGAAAATCATAGTAACTGCCATCTCAAGAATACTGCTGCCCTGTAGGTGGCCCTTATAGATATACTGAATTTTCACTTTAATTTCTTGCCCCCTTTGCTTTGTTTTCAAATATTATGTTTTTTATGTCATACTTGACTGATAAAGCACACTCTGTAGTAATCCTAAGGTGGCTATTAGTCTGGTCTGGTCAGCACCACCATCACCCCTCCCTTCCTCCCCCACTCCAGCAATGACATGTTGTAGAAACAAAGTCATTCGCCTGCCTTTCCAGTTCTGTTTTTGCTTTACTCCGTAATGAAGAGGGCATGGTCATGGTATATTAAACAACTGGATAAGAGCAACATATACATTACCATTATTCTGCTTCTAGCTAAAGCGCCAAGACTAATTCAGTGGAGAAGTCTGGCTAAGAATTTACTAATAGTTTTCTTTTGCCATAAATTCAGCTTAAAAAAAATAAAATCCAGAACTGAAATAGCACAGTCTTTGGCTGAGTAAAAATAGGCACATTTAAAATATTGAGGAAGACTTACTTACTAAAATATCCCAGGTGGATTTTGAAAAATGTAGGAGAGAGTAGAGTAGAACAATTGCATTTCTGTTTACATTTGCCCTAGAAAGTAGCCCACTCTGAAGAAACATTTAGAGAAGTGAATGATTGAGAGATTTTCTCTTAGAGGCAGCAGGTATAAGGCGTCTAAAATTCCTTCTAAAATTCCCTTGATTTGTAATTGCTTGTTAACAACAGGTTTTTTTGGCAATTATTTCTGCCCACAATTATCCCCTAGAGGGATTTAATACACATTATATTACATGGAGAAGTTTTTAGAATTCACCCTTTTCTGTATTTACTTTATAAGAAAGAAAAGGCCACAGTATAGTAAAAAAATGGCTAAAAGCAAATTTTTCTTTAATTATTATTCCACCACTAGAATATAGAGTACATTTTCTTACGAAAAGGAAGATTTTCTATGCAAATGTTTATTCTATTTATAGCATTAAACAAATTTGCAAGAAACCATTTTTCTGGCTGTAAAGAATGATTGTATTTTTAAGAGGCAAGCCTGATTATTAACCCACAAACATTTTTGAGGATTTTTGGACTATTCAATGAATCATGCATTTTATGTTTAGATTGTGACATAAAATATGTATGAACCCAATCCAAACCCCAAATCCACACAAGGCAAGCTGCTACTTTATCTAAGTTTGCGGTACTTCTAATTATCACATTTTAGGTCTCTGATTCTAAATATGAAGATGAAATTACTCAGTGCATTAGCATCTATTTTTCTCAGAAGCAGTGATGATGCCGAGACCCTGCTATAACAACATTCTTTAAGAGCCATTCTTCTTACATCCTATAGAAGTGTATTTGTAAGCATAGCAAGCTGCTAGCAAAAGCTGATTTTTTACTAGCAGCCACTATCCCTCCTTTCACTTCATGTGATTTAGTAACATTTGTTTGATGGTGTGTTCAAAATAAAGTAATGGCCTCTTTTTATAGGTGAGTACTTGTTTTATCCATAGTTTTCATTGTGCTTTGCGTAAGTGTACTGCTCATGAGCATTTAAAAAAAAAAAAAGTAAAATTGAAGAATACTTGGTTTCATCCTAAACATTAGCCACGCCATAAGTGACTATAACACACTGATAATCATTGAAACTCTAGATGTAGCACAGATCTGGCATTGTTTAACTACATAATTCTCAGCTGAAAAACCTCTTTGATTCTTGTTTGCACATAGAGTTGTATTTGTTGTGGAATCATGGGCTTATTTTGAGCCCTAATCCGAAGATGTATTGTGCCAACAACTGTTACCCTGTGTCAGTGTTCAAAGAAGAGAAACTTACTCTCTCAGTTAATAATGCTCAGTTAATGAAAGTTTTTAAACCTATGCATATTACAAACACTTTATTCTTGTTCAAAGATTATAGTTTTTTCGTTTTTCAATCTTTAATGGTAGCTAGATATGACTCCAGAGAAAGATATCAAACATACATTTATTCATAGAACTTCAGGTTTCAAAAGAGACTTTCTAATATTAGGAACTATCATTAATAAAATTTACTGCCTTGAAAATGTTATAATCTCAATTTCCTCATCCTTCTGCTGAAAAATCTGGAAATTAAGGATGTTATTTCATAATGATAGCTATAAATCCTACAAAGAAAAAATATGTTTCAGATAGAATTTTCTTTTTGGTAGACTCATAATAAAGCCTAGACAGAGAGACCCCAGTAAATCTGGTAGATTTCTATAGTTCTAAAATGGGCCCAATTTAGCTTTATGTTACTGCTTAGAAATCAAGTTCTAAAAAGCCGTAACAGTGACTACTGTTCTTTCCCTTAGGGTCTGAACAAGGAAACCCAATCTTTTCTGGTCAGCAGTAGGAATTCCACTTTGTAATCTGACACTCTTCATTCCTCTCCTCTCAAAGGCAGTAAACCAAAAAAGTTAAAGGCAGAACAAATTTTCAAATCGTGTAGCATTTTCAAACCCTCATGCACCTTTAATAATTTGTTGGCATGTTAAAACTGAAAGCTTCATGACCTGGCCTTGCTCTTGTTAGTTCCTGCTCTTGTCACATCATCTAGTTATGCACGTTTCACTGAGGATTCATATTTTCATGTTTCTCTGATTTCCGCCTTAGTGTTCCAAACTGTTGACAAATAATAAGAATCATAGCATTTTATTTATTTTTTTTCTACTTCTGGTTTCTAGCAAGCTTGTGGTGTTAGCATGCTTCTGCATATTTATGTAGCAGTAACAATTGGATCTTTTCATGCTTAAAGTGAGTAACTCAACTGTAATTTCTTTCTGAAAGACTTTTATTTCTCCACCAGTTATATGGTCATGGTTAAGGGCAGCTATACAATTTAAAATCAGGCAATATTTTGTGAGCATGGTATGTCTATCCAAGCACACTTCTGTCCTAATGGTGCATAAGCCTGCTCATCCGGTGATCACTGGCTGTAGAACATGGTTGTAGCACACTGGTTAGAGCAAGCACGTTGCCATACAGTTTTACTTCATAGAATCATAGAATCATATAATGGTTTGGGTTATAAATAACCTTAAAGATCACCTAGTTCCAACTCCCCTGCCATAGTCAGGGACACCTTCCACTAGACTAGGTTGCTCAGAGCCCCATACTGCTATCATTTCTCTTTACTCATCATTCTGTGATGCTATAAAAGATGGACATATATTTTTACAACTGTCATTGCAAAGTCCATAGACTCTGGACTAAGAAAGTTACCTAGTTGCTTTGGCTGCTAGGTCTCATATAGGATTGCTCAAGTTCATATTAGTGTCCATATGCCCTCTGACTTCATTGGAAAACCTCAGTGCTATTTGAAAAAAATCAGATTATTTGCAGCGAAAAAATATCAAGCATGACACAAGCTACAGACTCAGTTGGAACTGTATAAAATTCCATTAGACTTATTTGTAGTAGGAACAAACGTAGTAAGAAGAGTGGTATTAGGAAATCTCTGGTTGCTGTTCTCTGTGCTCTCAATATACATCCTGGACTTTATCCATGTATATTGAATATATGCATCTTTATTCCCTTCTGTGACAAATTTGTTCAAGATGTTTTTGAAGAGGTACTGATTTTGAAACATTTCTTAAAACTGTATTATTTGCTGGACTTACATGAGAAGTTCCAGAAAGTCCACTCCCTCAGATAGTAGAAATTTCTTAGAAAATTATAGCAAGGTTTTGGTGAATTCTTATACCTTGAGTTTGAGTACATCCCTATCGCTGACACCTTTAGTATATGACATTTAGCTTTGATCCATTCCCCCCAACAGTCACAGAAGCTGTTCATGTGACTTAGAGAAATAAAAGCCTACACATTTCTGTATGCTTACTCTAAGGATGTTGCAACAATAAATTCCAGCACAATTACTTTATGCTCATAGGAAATTATGTGGGTATTGCTCACTGTCACTTTTATCAGTGAATGTTATACAGCTGAAATTTACGCATTGCCTACAAAGCAGGAAGGGATTTAGATGATAATACATTGGCAATTACTACACCCTGTTCTTAATGGGTCTGCCATCATAGACATTCTGCACCACCTTCGGAAATCAGCTGCTGGGAGGAAGGAACATGGGCAAGAGCAGTTTCTTTATATTTTGCTAGTTTCTTCCTTGTGGGAAAAGATCACATAAAGCTGAAGTACTTTCAAGTAACTATTAATATTTATTAATGATTTTTTTTTAAATTATTTCTAAATTTGTCATGGACAAATTAAGAAGAAAACTCTTGTCAGACAGTGTCATTTAACTATATCAGATGAATATAACTGCACCTAATGTTGTAACTGCTTCTTTTTCCCACACTGTTGTTTTATTTTTTTAAACTTCAAAGTCTCCAAATTCCTCCTGATTGATGCACTGATATTTTAACAATGTCTTTGTTGTGTACTGCAATCAGACAAGTGCTAATCCCCTTGAGGAATCTGGCAGGGCTGTGGGAATCTTCCAGCCATAATTGTATCTCTATCACAAATGTGGTGATATTGGCAGCTTCAGCTGAGTTGACAGAATGTGCTGTTGTTGAGGGTGAATTATATCAACCTTCTCTATTGACTCACAAGTCCAAGGGTCACTCATTTACTCATTCTGCTCTATCTCTGGTAGCGGGTTTTTTGGTACAGTTCTGTTAGATGTTATAGATATAAATGGCTGCTGTATTTAAACAAAGAAAGACTAAACAGAAAAACTGAAAAGAAAAGCCATCAGGAAATCCTAATTATATAGTTAAAATAAAGTTACTAGAGCAAAAAAGAAGTGGATGGTGAATTATAATCAGTGAAACTGAATTTTAATGGTGTACTAATGGTGTAAAAAAGAAATCTTTCATTTTTATTAGCTTGAACATTAAGAGAAAAGCAAAGAAATGTAAAGGTGCTGAATGTAATTCCACTTACTGTACAACCATGATATCCCAAATCTTTTATTTACTTATTCGATTGTTTACAAGTTATTTCAGCTGAATACTTAAATATGTTTGGTTTTCTTTCACAGTTTCTAAGCACAGAATAATTCTATTGTAAACTAATTTTGGGGCCAAAGGACGTTGCAGATGCTTCATTAAATGCCTAAACCTCCTCACATTTATTCAGTTTTTGGATATCTGTCTCAAGCCATGATTATAATTTGTTCAAATTCTGGCATGGACCATCTATTTCTCTGGTAATAAACATGGTTTCCGCAAGTCCAGGGAAAAAAAATTTTTGATTTTCATAGTTGTTCTTCTTGCTCTGTATTTATGTAAGAAAAATTGAAGACACCTGTCATTCAGATGGTCTAGCAGACCTGTGAGATGAAGAGTATTCGCTGAATTTTCTATGACCAGACTGTGAAGAAATAAATCCTATTTGCTGCTGTTTGGTTGGTTGGTTTGGTTGTTTCCAGAGGAGTGGTTCAGGGAAGTTCAGGGCCATAGGAGTTCTTCAATTAGTTTGAAAGACAAGAGAGAAAAAGGACCCTTATTTGTTTTACTGTTTATACTTTGTTCGGGGTCCCTGAAGTCCACTTGGCCTACAGTTTCAGAAAGACCATGATCTGGCTCTGAATTAGATGTTTCAATAAAATCAGATAGCCAAACCACAAGAATCTAACTTGTTAGAAATGGTGATGGAACCAAAATGCAAATCCACAAGACTAGCATACGCACAGTAAGTAGAGGACATACATAAAAGCTTCTGCTGTACCCTTAGCTTAGGGTTGTGTTAATTTTGCTGTTCTTACATCATTGGGAAATATGCACTTTGCCATAGAAGATTGGGTTCCTTTATTTGCTGTTCCAAAGCCAGAATATATATTCCATATACTAATACTAGCTTTAATTCTAGTTTTCACTGTGTAGTACTTGGTTTGAAACTGCTGCATGGAACCATCTACTAATGACCTTGCACTATCATCTATCTCCCCACAGCACTCAGAATGACCATGCATACTGAGTGCGTCCCTGCCCTCCTGTGAATTCCCAGACAAAACATGGTACTTCCCTTTATCAAAGCAGAAAAGTCTAATTCTTCTTAGTTTACTAAATTACACTTAGAATTTTCTTCTTCAAGAATTTCTCCAAGGGCTGTTTCAACAATTTGTAACCAAATGTGACTCCCAGGAAAGATTACCAACTGAATTAGTTTACATGTTAAAATATGACTGCTTACTTGTCGTTCGGTGACTTTGCAAATGTGCCTACCACTTTCTTGTGTAACTGTCCTCCAAATACAGAATAAGAAAAGGCTGGAAAAAGACTCTTAAGAGAAATAGTACAAAATGAAATTTGCTATTTTCTTAAAACTAACTAACCTAGCAGAAACATTTATTTTAAAGGTTTCAGTGGGATAGTTAGCCAAGTTTATTACTGTGCAGTGACCAGCACCATATTATTTTGTAACTACAGCTCATGTACTGTATAATTATTGAATTTGGCTATGATGCCAAGACATAAGGTGTATGTAATAGCTAAGTAAAAGTGTTATACAATCAAACTGCAGTTTGTATTGTTTTGTCTTCGCATGCCATAATTTTCTTTATTCACTACAGCTCTTTTCAGATGTTTTGGTACTGCAAGAAAAATGTGCACTAATGACTATGCAACCTACTCTGGGTCAGTATGTGCTTTATTTTTCTCTAATTAGTTTCTTCCTCTCTCTTTCCTCTTGAGTTTATTAGCCCTATAATTATAATAATTAACAAGATTTACTTTTACTCAATTGTCGTATTTTAATTCTCATTTCTTATTTTTTTTCCTTATTATTCTCAATAATTACAGTGTTCTCGCAATATCAGTACCATCTACAGCTCAATGGAAATACTGGGTTTCCAAGCAATTATTCTAATTCTATCTTATCAGTTCAAATACTGAAAACACGAATTCCTGGGACTAATCACTATAGTGGTTCATTAATGTTATCTCCAGCTAAGCATTTTCGTTTGTGTTTTAATGTAGATCATTCATCACTTCTTGGAAAGCTAATATAATTTTTATAGAGATGAAAAACATAAAAATGAAATTTAAAGTTTTCTACTTACACACAAAATAGTTAAAGATGCAGCATGGCTTGCCAAGACTCAGCACATGAGAGAATCTTTGAGAAATTAAAGTCTGGTTTAGCGCTTGTAAGTGTGTGATCCAAGAGATCATGAATTAAGATGAATTAATTGTCTTTAACAAGGATAGCTATTGTGGAAACAAGTTTTATGCTGCAGTCAGAACTGACCATAAGACAGAAATAAGATTATCTGATTATTTTACAGAGACAAGGCAATTAACTCATCAGAAGACAGGGTTACCACTGAACATACACAAATTCAAACTAGTGGCCTAGAATAGAAATTCGCATCCCTTGTAGCCAGGTAGTGCAATAATATTTACAGAGTAGATAATTTTAAGAGATGTTTAAAAAAAGACCTTTTTCTATGAGAGCTCTCAACCTAATTTAAAATGAGGATTCAAATACCGAGGTTTTTATAATGTGGTAAAGAGAAGCCTAAGTTAAAAATCCCAACAGATCTCCCATGCTAAGAATAAACAAATATGCACCTGAAGGGTAAATAAGCAGTAAGGTGAGAGGAAGCATTACAAAATTGCTATCCTTATTTTAAATGAAAGCCAAGGGTAGTAAAAAATACATATTTTAGCATAGGGCTGGATCTCTAAAAATTTTAACAGATGGTGGTCCTCAACCTCTAGACAAGCCAAAGCTCCTATTTAGTTCTCATCTATTTATATTGAGTCTGATTTTCACATCGTTTTAAAGCTGATATAGAGATACCATATCAAAAAAGGTGATTGGACACAGTTTTCAGTGAATAATTGAGAAGGACAATGCTCTGTACAGGGAAATGCCATAAATCCTAATTATCAGGCTCCTTCAGCAGGGTTTTCTCAGTCATTAGATTTGTTTTTGAAGTTTGTTCTAGCCAGCATTCTGGTCAACAAAACACTTTATTGCTAAAAGCCAGTAAGCTCAATTACATGGAATTTAAACCCAAAATTCTCAATGAATATTTTAAACGTGGCTTAGCAATAAATACAAGCTATTATTAAGTTGAAATACAAAGTTAGGATTTTACTTTACAGAAATGCCATTTTTTAGTGAAAAGGCACAATATTTTCAAAGCAGCTTCATGTGGCTTTATGCTCTATGTGAGGACAACACTTCAATGCGGTACATAAAAAATGAGAGTTCATTGCATTCACTTGACTTTATATTATTATCCAAAAAAAAAAGAATTCCATTACTTTGTCATTAACAGCTTCAGGTACCAGAAAAATTGTAAGTGTGCTGACACAAATTTTGTTGCTGCTTTTCTGTTTGTTTTTGGTTTGGTTTGGTTTTTTTTTCCTAGGCTCCTGTTCAAGCTCTCTGAAAAACTTCGGAGGTTGTTTCACATTCTTCAGTGTGAAATTAGCAACTTTGCTGGTTTTAAGCAAATGGTTTCTCACTCTTCCAAGTTTATTCAGTCTATGCTCCTTAATTGCATCTAATGTTTAGTCCAACAGTCTTAAATGTAGTGTTATATGCTGCTCTGCACAATGAAATCTCATTTCAAAAGCTTTTAAATTTTTAAAGTATCAAGCGTAAACCTCTTTGTACATCTTACATTATTTTTTTCTATTAAAATTGAGAACACATGGCAATGTCCCAAGTAAGCTAGTATAATACTCTGTAGTTTGCCTAGATACAAGGAAATTGCTACACTGTAACTCTTAGTATTTAATTGTGATTCGCAATTGACAGAGAAAAGCTTCCTGGTGTGATTTGGTGCTGGAGTCAGTAAACAAGCTATATCAAAAATACAGGACTCAAGTTTAAAAGACGTTTTCCTGACTAGTTTACAGATCTTTTCTTTTAGCAAGATCCAGGTTCTTCCTAGTCATATAGACAATATTTGATCTCCACATTAAAAGGTTGTTTCCAAATTAATGTCAGTACGTACTGTGCATACCATTTGTTCTTTGTAAAAGACATGCTGTTGCGTGCCCCAGGCTGCTTAGCACATCTGAATCTCTTTAATTTGACACATGTCAGATTAGGACTCTAGTGAGGCCATAAACATGAACATGATGTAGCCTCACAGGATGTGAAGGGTGCAGTAATGCTGTTGCAGGCCTTTTTTTTTTCTAGGAGAGTTGCTCTAACCTGTAACTTCTTATTTTTAATTCATATTTGGTGGGTGTTACATGTATTTTACAGCTAAATTTCTCAAGGTTATGTTTTAAATTAAATATTACGTGCTAAGTGCCTTCTGGAAAAATGAAATACATTCTTTTAGTGAAGATGGCTTGTACAGTATGTCCTCCAAAAGTTGGGGTTTTTTTTTGAATCTTGAGTGTATTAGAATAGTTTATGGCAAGGTCCAAGCAGATGGAAAAAGAGTTACTTGTCAGGAAGCTTGAATTTAAACACAGAATAACGTAAATGCTTCTGAGGGAGAAACAAGGATCAAGGTGAAAGTGTGATTCAAGACAGTATAGCTAACCTTATATGTGTAAATGAGAATTCCATCTTTCTTTTACAGTCGCAAAATAAAAAGCTGATAGATTGAGCTTTTTAAGCAATTTCTCTCTGGAGATGGATGTGATCATTTCATATTATCCATATTCAAAAGTATGGAGGGTTCCACTGCTATTATAAGAGCACAAAAGGAAAATGGAGTGAAGCTGAAGCCATATGAGACAAGAAATGGAAAGGATTTCAAAAACATCCCAAAGTACTGTATTACTGATGGCTGACAAGTAAGGCAAGAATAAACTACTAATTTGGATTTCTGGGCTGGAGGGCATCATTATATCTTCTGCAAGAACTTAGAGTGCAAGGTGTGGAAATGCAATAGTCACCAGGACAAACAAAACAAAGAAGGGGAATACAACAGAAACCAATATGCATTATAATTTTTTCCTCTTTTTCCATGCTGGCAATGCCATATCAGTGTGCACAATCCGGAGCACCCAGATTACCATAAAATATGCTAGGAATCCATTTCCCATCCTTGAATGTGTGGCATGTGTAGAAATTAGCTTAAAAGCAGCACAAACTGACAGTGGGAGTACTTGGTGTCTGTAACTGCTGTGATTCGTGCTGCTCTGGGTCTCACGGACAATACACGTGGAGCTTAGGAAGCCTTAGTGTAGTCATGGTTGAGTTATTCCCTAGGAAGTATAGTTCACTGGGATGCCCATTTTAATTCTGAAAAATATTTCAAGCAGTTATTCTAGAGCTGGAATTACAGAGTAAGAATCCTATTTCACTGAATTTCTTTAAACAGTTTGGGTGAATCATCCCAATTTTTAAGCATTTTCTTCAAATTCTAAATTGCTTTGAAAAATTTAGCAGTGTTACAATCTTTGAGATTTTCCTATCTCTAATGACGTTAGCACTGATGAATGAAAAACATAAAGTAATTTTGAGATATTTTATTCCTAGAAATAGCACTAGACTATTTCCTTTTATAATTTGTAACACAGCCAGTAGAACTGTAGGATATTTTGGACAAAGTCCTAGAAAATGCCTCATTTGTGATACATAATGTAGTAGCTGAAGAACATATCGGAATTGCTTTTTTCAACTGGATATATGAGTTGATAGAGTAATTTCAAATACTATATGCATTATATATTGTATTATTATATATCCTCTGAAGATCGTTAAATCATTTGACTGTATATGTTTTCTTTTAGCACTCCTTTGGACATGATAAGATATTTTTAAGGCATTATAAAAAAAATAGATTAGCATAGCTCGGTATTAATGTGGGAATTTCAATAGATGAATGTCATATCTAAAACCTGGAGCCCTTAATTATTTATTTCTAATGGATGTCTTAGTTTGTTCAGTAGAAAGGATACTGCTAATTTAAATTCCCATGAATTAACGCCTGAAAGGGCACTTCAAAATTCTTGCTGTCCTAGACCCCCAAATTATGGGAAAGAAGAGAAAACAGCTGTTACTGCTGTTGCGTCAGGCAATATTTTTTAGCTAGACAGCTTTTTTTGGTAATACTTACAATAATATGTGTTTCAAAAATACAGATTAGACACAGTGATAAATCTGGATCCCATCAGTGAGCCTGAGTGTCTGCACTCAGTTACAGCCTTCTTAAAATACAGTGGACTCCAGCTTGTACCGCGCTGGCTGAGTCCCAAATTAGCTGAACAATTACTGTCCCTAAAACACCAAGCTTGGTTCAGAGCTGGAATGTGAGACCTCAGAATACTCAACCAGGGACAATAGATATCTCTTGACACCCACCAAGGGCCTTCGGCTCTTCGCATGTTTCCTTCTTTTAAAGGTCTTCTTTTTTATAAGATACTCTGGTTTAACTGACCTTATTTCTTCAGTTCGTTTTTATTTACTGCCTTGCATTGGTTTGCATGCCTAGAAAAGTGCTTTCTTCATCAGTTTCCTGTGGAAGCTCTAAGAGCTCTGTCCTTTCTCCCTTTTACTTGTTCCTAGTATCAAAATAACCTGCATGCTCCCAAGCTAACTTTCCTGAGTCACTCTAAACTTCTTTCTTCTGTAGAGATGAAAATATCAAAATATCTCTCTGGATATTTTGGAAATAAGTCATTAATTCAAATTCAGTATGGTTAAATACAGTTCCCAGCCTTTCCTTCCAAATCTTCCTCCCATTTCCTTTCTCTGCAGACACCATTTCCATGCTTTCTGCCACCCAGCCCTGATCTCTCCCTAAGTCCTCACATGCAGATAGTCTAGATATTGTACATTGATTCTGCACATAACAACTTTGAGCTGCTATGTTTTCTGTTCATCCACGGCTAAAAGGCTCACATGAACTTTATTTTAGATCTGAACTATAAAATTTCTTTTCTCTGAACTTGGTAGAGTGAATATGATATTGCTATTACCCACTCAGGATGCTGTTGCACCCTTCATTTTATTATTGTCTACAACATAAGGTGTTAATTTTGAATGTCCTTTTCAGCTTAACCACAGTCTCTTCTCATCTGTCATTTGTTACCAGTGTCCATTATATTACTAACAATCCATGATGATCGATTTGGGGCTTTTTTTTTTTAATTTCTTTTTCTTTTTTTTTTTTTTGCAATGATACTTTTACAATAAATGCTCATCAGTAGTTCTTACTGTGACTTAGTTCTCAGTATCCTTCTCCCTGTCTGTGCCTAGGGATTGGTGATTTTATCTGATTTGCTTACAGTGTAAGATGTTTCTGGTCAGGATGCCCTCATTTTACTCTATGTTTATAGTGTGAGTATGAGTATAGTATGAGTGTGAGTATGATTCGTAACCAAGGTTCCTACAAGCTATGGTAAAACAAGTTGTAGCAGATGGATTTTCCCAGTCTTGAATGTCCTTTTAATATATGTCCTTAATGTCCTTATTTTCATATATGTCCTTAATGTTCTTCTTTTTATATATGTCCTTAAATGTACTTTATTTTCATATAGCCATCACTGGCTATAGAGTAGAGGGATCATATTCCTTTCTGTAACACCATATGCTAGTTGACACTAGAGGAATGAACTACTGAAAACTAAATGTCATAACTAAGTGCTTACAGGAACTGAGATTTCTGAAGTTGTAAACAAAAACAAGCAAGCATTACATGAGAAAGATACATTTTCGTGGAGATCTATCTCAGCTAATGTTTTACATCTTACTTTTCTTTGCGGTAGAAGAGCAAACCACAATAAAATAACTCCCATGTGCGTACTCAGTTCCCTCTGACTCTTCCAGAGCTGAGACCCCTCTTTGTATATTTCCCACCATTTTCTGTATTCTTAACTCCTATCTTTCCATTTTCATTGGAGTTCATAGGACAAGTTCCACTTTTAGTATTGTTATTCCAACATTATTTTCCTCCAATAAAATTCTTCCCTATGTGTTTCTATAGTCAGACCATTCATTTCAATACAATACGGAAATTTATTCCAATCTTTCACAGTGAGAAGGTTTTGGAACGCAGCCACCTAAAACAAAATTGAAAAAACTCCCCACAAACCACCATCCCCCCAAAAAAAACCCCAAAAAACCCACACAACCAAAAAACCCCACCAAAACCACAAAAGGAAAGTAAATACAATCAGGGAACAAATCTAGTATGAATGTATCTGAAGCTTATAAAGCTGAGATTGATTTGCTGTTTAGTCTAACTAGTTCTTCTTAATTGCATTATGCGTACATGATATTCCCTTTGTTCATTTTTAGCTTTTTGTGAGCACCATATAGACCTTTTTGTATCTTCTCCAATATTTTTAATAGATTCCAGTGACTATTCACAGACTAAGTGAGAGTTTCATTTTGAGCCAAATAGTATCATCTGTTTTGCTTTCCAACCTATATGTTCTTTGCTAGTTATTTGGATGTCGTAGCCTCTTTGGTTTTACTTTCTGCTATCCTGTTTTGTCTGCCCTGTCTATATTCTATTCTTATGACCTTCAGAGAATGTTTTCTGGGCCACATCCAAGACTGTATTTGTTCAGGTGAACTTCAGGAAATTTCAGAGTAAAATAATCCTTCGTTCTAACAGTTCACAGTCCGTGGAGAATTTAAATCGATCAATCAAAGTGACGTCAGGTAGTACTATTTGGGGTTACAAGCAAACCAATGTTTAGGGAGGAAAACTGTCTAAACAAATGAATGCCTGTGAAGTTAATACTTGGGAAGATCTATGAGGAAGAGGAAAAACTACTATATCATCCCTTCCATCTTGTATATTACTTAATCCAAAGTGTGCTTGCTTGATGTCTTCGTTTCCTGTTTGGATAATGCATATGTGCTAAGTTCTGGTGATGAGTTGTTTGTTTGTGCAGTGGGATTTCATATAATCAAAATAAAAATGTTTAGAGCTGCACTTCAAAGCCAATGTCATAATTAGTTAGCATTAAAACCTCACTACTTCAATAGAAGGAAATACCAAGTTCCTCACAGCAATTCTAAATAAATAAGCATTTCAAATTAAGAAAATGATATGCTATGCTTAGATCTGTCTGGGTCCCAACCCTTGGCCTTCAGGGCCAAATCACAGGATTTCAGAGTGCCGCTTCCTACCTCCTAGTAAAAACTGCCTGCTCATTACTGGTTTTCTAACTTGCAAACTCATTCAGCCCCACAACCTAATGCACTGAGCTTGCCACACAAGTTTCTGGATTCAGGATAGTATGGTAAAAAGTATCTGTAACAATCTGTGCTGAGGACCAGACAGCACCCTATGGGATTGGACTACTCAATGGCCCAAATTAAATGTTCAAAGCCATGGTTGCCCTTTCTATTACATGCAATACTGTGAGTCTATAACCAGCTTCTTAAAAACTTTATCATAGCATTCTGTGGGTTATCATTTTCTTATTACCCAGTGTCATCATTCCCATTAGTAGTTGCTTTATCCAATGGCTAAGTGCACATAAGTGCTAACTGGTAGCAGTTTGTGTAACTCTTCCTGCGTAACTTTTTCTGCTGTGTATTTTTAAATAGCAAACATTTTTTAAACAGTCAATGGAAGAGGAGGAGGAGGCTGCTGCCGCCACTGTATCTCCTACCACCCAACCATGACAGTATCACTCTTTATCCTATCTGTTAAGCGCAGACTTACATGTAATTCGGACACACATGGGTGTCTATATTTAGAAGCAAACTTCATAAATTGATATAGCAGGGATGCATTAATAATTATTTCCTTTCATTCTAGGTAAGCTTTACCAAATCAATAGGCACTTCGTGTATCTGTGCTTGGCAAAATCTTGGAGCGGTTTCTCCTGGAAAGCATGCTAAGGCACATGAAAGCAATGAGGTGGCTGGTGACAGCCAACATGGCTTCACTAAGGGGAAATCCTGCCTGACCAATTTGGTGGCCTTCTATGATGGAGCCACGGAACTGACGGACAGGGGCAGAGCAGTTGATGTCATCTACCTGGACTTGTGCAAAGTGTTCCACACTGTTCTGCGCAACATCCTTGTCTCTAAATTGGGGAGACATCAATTTGATAGATTGGCCACTCAGTGGATAAAGAACTGGCTCGATGGCCGCACGCAAAGAGTTGTGGTAAATGGCTCGATGTCCAGTTGGAAACCTGTAACGAGTGGTGTCCCTCAGGGATCGGTGTTGGGACTGGTCCTGTTCAACATCTTTGTCGGCGACATGGACAGTGGGATTGAGTGCGCCCTCAGCAAGTTTGCCGACGACACCAAGCTGTGTGGTTCGGTTGATAGACTGGAGGGAAGGGATGCCATCCACAGGGACCTTGACATGCTTGTGAGGTGGGCCGATGCCAACCTTATGAAGTTTAACCAAGCCAAGTGTAAGGTCCTACACCTGGGTTGGGGCAATCCCAGGCACTGCTACAGGTTGAGCAGAAAAGAGATTCAGAGCAGCCCTGTGCAGAAGGACTTGGGGGTGTTGGTTGACGAGAAGCTTAACATGAGCCGGCAGTGTGTGCTTGCAGCCCAGAAAGCCAACTGTATCCTGGACTGCATCAAAAGAAGTGTGACCAGCAGGTCAAAGGGGGTGATCCTGCCCCTCTACTCTGCTCTCGTGAGACCTCACTTGGAGTACTGTGTACAGTTCTGGTGTCCTCAACATAAAAAGGACATGGAGCTGTTGGAGCGAGTCCAGAGGAGGGCCATGAGGACAAAAAGAGGGCTGGAGCACCTCCCATATGAAGACAGGCTGAGGGAGTTGGGGCTGTTCAGCCTGGAGAAGAGAAGGCTGCGTGGAGACCTCATAGCAGCCTTCCAGTATCTGAAGGAGGCCTACAAGGATGCTGGGAAGGGACTCTTCCTTAGGGACTGTAGTGGTAGGACAAGGGGTGATGGCTTCAAACTTAAACAGGGGAAGTTTAGATTAGGTATAAGGAAGAAGTTCTTTACAGTGAGGGTGGTGAGGCACTGGAATGGGTTGCCCAGGGAGGTTGTGAATGCTCCATCCCTGGCGCTGTTCAAGGCCAGGTTGGACAGAGCCTTGGGCCACATAGTTTAGTGCGAGGTGTCCCTGCCCATGGCAGGGGGGTTGGAACTAGATGATCTTAAGGTCCCTTCCAACCCTTACTATTCTAAGATTCTATGGTTCTATCTTTTTAGGACTTAAAAGATGATCATTGAGAGAACTGATCTTTGCTACAAGAATATTTCCAATGCAGGTTTTATGCTTTTTGGTTTTGTGTTATTGATGGACTATCATGGTTCTAACACATCCTTTTGAAACAGTATGGGACATTTAGTTGTGTCAGAAAACACTGATCCAAAAGTGATAGCATCATCTATTATGGAGACTAGCTCAAAAACTGGAATTCAAAAAGTCTCATAACTTTTTGAAAATTTATATATTTGTTACATTAATTTTGTATTATTAAGTTAAATTGTGACTGCTCTGTTTGTGCGAAGTCACCAGGGTTAAAATATTCTTTAAAGAGATGTTTATTTTTGGACAGGCCTATTGAGTTGTCTCCTATTGTATGGTAAAGTAGCTGCTCTCAGAAGTCACAGAGAGTTCAGCTTTAGAAAGACACCCTTATTTTTTAGAAAATTAATTTTCAGAGTCTTTAATGGAAACAAACAAAAAAGTCTCTAATAAAACCTTTTTAGAATGTTTCATTTGATGACTTGTCCAGCAAAAAAGGGAAAAGTAACATAAGAATACAAGTTTGGACAACAATCAGCTGTGAAAGTGTATGCTTCATTTTCAGTAGGTGTAGATAGGTGTGTATGTTTCTAATGTTTTCTGCCACAGGAACATAATTCTTGGTTTTTTGTCCTTGTTCCTTCCTCTTAAACCTACATACCTAGGAAAACATTAACCGATTTTCCGACTTCTGAGCAGCAGACACTAATTATAAAGGTACAGATCCAGCAACTGGACCTGGTCAGATGGAGTGTGCCTTTGCACAGCTAAAGACCTCAGAGTCCCAAGCTGACAGCAGGGCCAGCCTGCATTGATCTGTCTGTATCATCAGAGCCTAAGAATAATTCAGTCCAAAACCACAGCTTCAAGGAAATGCAGTGCTTATGCAAGATACCGTTCTGATAGCTGTGAAAAGACATCTCCTTCCTTTTTCTCACTAGTAGGACAGCTTTAGCTACAGCAAATCAAGTTTTGCATTAGTGTAGCACTTCATTTATGTCTCTGAGATACCCTGAGTGATTTATTTTATTGACCCACTTAGTGTCTGGTTTTATCTATTGAAACAGCCAGCTCCAATCTAGCAAGTGAAGCTGATGTTGAGAAGAGCTGTATGAAGTTTGACACCTGCCATCCACTTGCAACAATCAGCATATTACACAAGGGCTCAATTGCAGAGAATAGCAGAGGCATGCGGAGACATGTCCAAGCCTAAACCATAATTTTCTCTGCAGATGCTTTAAATGGGTATCGCTACTAGTAGACACGTATGTGCTTAGCATTAGATATCTTAAGACACTAAAAATTACAAAGTTCTTGAAAAGCCCGAGTCATCAGAGTGCTGCTTTGAAACTGGAAGTGTTTAACTGGGATTTTAAAGTGAGACTGGTGAGAAATCATATGTTCTCAGATGAAAAGATGTCAAAACAGCAGCTTTGCAGACAATTTTGGAGACATTTTCTTCCAATGTAAATTGTGTAAGTATTAACTTCTTTTTTTTTTTCTTTTTTTTTTTTTTCTTTTTTTTTCTCTTTTTCTTTTCAGAAGGTCTAGACTAAGAGGAATGTTTGGAAGTGGGGTGAGTTGGTGCTTACCATTCCCGCTTTCATTCAGTGCACCCTCTACGACGAGGTCCAGAGGGCAGGTCACGGATGCTGGAAGGGCAGTGGTTAATACCGGGCCTGACAGCGCCGGTTCCTAGTGGGTCCGTGGCAAGACGCCGAGAAAGGACCGCTGGTTATTAAGCGCCAGGATGGCGGGTCAGCACTTATCCGGGCTGTTTGCTGGGGCTTTCCCTTGGGCCAGCCGCTGGGACGGCTGTGGCACTGACTGGGGGCACATCATCCCGACCCTGCCGAGGAGCCGGCTGCCCGCAGCGGCTGCCGGCGGGGCCCAGAGGGGCGAGGACGGGGCCTCCCGCGTCCCGTTTGGCTCCTGCCCGGCCCCGGGCACAGGCACCCCGCCGCGGCCGTCGGTGTGAGCGCGGGGGACGTCAGTGTGAGGGGGCCGGTCCTGGGCAGGGCAGGGCGGCCGCGTCCCATCCCTCCCCGCCCCTCGCCGCGGCTCCCTCCCTCCCTCCCTCCCTTCCTCCGGCTGGGGGCGGCCGGGTCGGCGCTCGCCGGGATCCTATTCCTCCTCCCTCGGTGCATGGTCGCGGCGGGAGCGGGGAGGGCGAGCCCGGCGGGGCGCGGGCCGGAGGCGGTGGCGGGAGCAGAGCCCCAGCGCGGAGGAGCCGCCACTGCCCGGCGGAGGTGAGGCGGCGGCGGCCCCGCTGAAGTTGCGAGGGGAAGGGTGGGAGGACGAGAACGGTTGGGCGCGTTTCCATTCATTGCCCGTGCGGCGGCCGGGCTGCAGCTCCCTTCGGGTCGGGGCTTTTAGCCGCAGGACGGGCTGGGAAACCGCCGGCGGGCGAGGAGGGTACGGGGCACGGCGCGGAGGGCACGGCGCGGAGGTAACGGCGCGGACGGGGCGGTAGCGCGGCGAGAGCCGCCCAGCGTCCGCCAGCGAAGCGGACAGGCGGGAGGCACCCGCTGGCCCCTTCCCCGCGGGGCGCCCGGAGCCGCCGGGCTGCCTCCCCGCTCTTTCCCTCCCTCCGGCGCGGAGGTGCCGCCGAGCCGCCAGCCGCGGCGGGACGCGGCTCCTCCGCCCGCGGGGAGGAGGTGCCCCGCGCACACGTACGCAGAACCGAGCGGCCGCGGCTGCCGTCTGGGTGTCTGCCGGTGGCCGCGGGGAGGCGGGGTGGGGGGGGGCTGCCAACTCTCTCTCCCGTTCCGTTTGCGCGGCGAGCGCCGTGAGGAGCAGGGCGAGGACGGGGGCCCGAGGCGGGCGGAACGGCGAGGGCGCCACCCGCCGGGAGCGGTCCCAAGGCAGCTTCGTGCGGCGCCCGGAGCGTGGTGGTGGTGGTGGAGCGGGAGGCGAGCTGCCCCTGGCCGGGCCTGCGCCCACGGCCGCGGCACCTGCAGCCCCTGCCCTGGGGGACGGGGACGGGACGAGGCCGATCGTGTCCTCAGCGAGCTGCCCGGAGAGCGAGGGTTCAGAGCTCACCTTGGCGCCTTCCTGCTCCGGCGTGTTCTTGCTTCCTCTCGCCTTTCTGCGCTCAGTTTTTGGAAGGGGGGGGGTGGTGGTGGGGTGTGTGTGTGTGGGTGTGTGTGTGTGTGTGTGTGTGTGGTGTGTGTGTTAGGGTATTTTGTTTCTTAGGATCCTTACAGAAGAGGGCGAGAAGTAGACGGCACATGTTAACAGTGAAGGTTTGTTGGTAGTTTAGGCATCGCTCCAAACGAACTCGGTTACACGCCGCTGAGATTGTATCCCACAATTCAGAAGTTGCGGGTGCGTTGGAGCAACATCAAGTAAAACAGCACGGCTAGCAGTGCTGTGTCCGGACAAGTGCGAGCGCTGCCAGTACCTGGTGGCAGGGTGGCTGGGTGCTCCATCGTAGTAAGTTTACAGTGAGCCAGAAGCAGGCAAAAGAGACGGTGTGAGTGTGTGCATCCTGAAAACAGATGTGTTATTAGGAATAACTGAAAACGATTAAAAATCTTTAGCTGACCTCATCTAGAAGAAAATATTGTGTGTGTTAATTAAAAGGTTTGGCTTTCATAGGGAAGCATTCCTAGGCACCATTACAGATACCTTAATGAAAATGTCTGCTCAGTCCCAGTCCTGCAGCAGGTTCTGGCTGCACAAGCTCGCACCTGCAGGGAGCCCCATAGTTTTCAGGGGGTTTGCTTTGGTCACAGAAACCTTACAGAGCTGTAACTCACTGAGGCCTAAATACATGCTGTGCACAGAGTGGCTTATTAGAAAGTGTCAATGGCACTAAAATCAGTGTTCCACTATATTTTTCTAAATAAAACATGCTACAAATATACAATCCCAATTAATCTCTGGCACTTTCTTTTTTCCATTGTTAGTTGCAGAATACAGACGGACCATCAGTCTGCTCTGTTAGGGCAGTTGTTAATGAGAGGGGTTCTTCTCAGACACAGTTTCATGGGACCGTTCCTCAATTTTCATTGCATATGCTAGTGGCAGCCACTCTGGCTTTGATTACATCACAGCCTTCTTCACAGGTTTCCTCTGTCTGGGTCGTGGAATGGGTTTAATCAGTATGTGAGAAATTGCCCACTTTATCTTTTTTTAGTTAATCTTCTGCTTTTATTAAGCATTCTGGGAAATGCTCGTGTGATGATGTACCCACATGTCAGGCAAGTAACAGTAGTGTGTCGTTTGCTTTTAAGGCTATAAATCCCTGGGACTGGGTACAGCATTTCTGTATAAGAGTGTCATAGTCTTTTTTTTTTTTTTTTTTTTTTTTAACAACTTATTTAATCAAAGCATATTCCTCTACATTTTCTCACAGTCACTCTTGTGTGTGCTTTGCTGGTAAGTTTGGATCAGAAATACTGCCGGCAAAGGCTGAAAGGAAGCCAGTAATTTTTCATGTTCTAGCTTGTAGCTGTGAAAATTGCTTGTGGTGTTCTGTAATACAGTAGGACAATGACATATTAAGTGCTATATACTGTTGGATCAGCAGAACCAGGTTGGACTGCAGGTGACTATAGCTGGCACCAGGCAAGAAACCCAATGTTTTGTTTTGTGTATGGTGTAGACATTACTGTTTAAATAATCATTACATGAAAAGGAAACCACATCTCTATTTTCCTGAGTGATGTGAAGAACACAATTATTCATCAAAATTTGTATTTCCAGAAGCTTCTCCTTTGTTAGACAGTTGGAATACCAGTTGAAGGGCTCCTCAGTAACAGAGAAGTAGTACTTACAATGAGGGGACGTGTTGAACACGGGATGGCAGCTCCTACCTGAAGTAAGATTCCTGGTTATTCACTGTAGGCACCGACGAGCTTCTAGGAATTTCACCTTCAGCTTCTTAAAGATAACTTGTTACAAGAGGAAAAGGAAACAGTTTCTTCACATAGGAACACTCCCACCGAGATAGCTGGGCTTCTCCCTCACCATGCAGCAGTCCCAGAGCTGTTTGGCGAAGCTTGGAGGGTGGTGAGGATGGTTGCTTTGCTGTCCCTAACTGTCCTCACTGTGTACGCACACGCGTGAATTTGTGCACAGGCACAAGCACACATGGCTCGTCTTGTTGGCTGACCCTTCACACCATCCAGTCTGCAGAGAGGAGAGCAAAGATCAACTTCTGAACTGGTGGCTTTTGACAATGAGAGAAGCTGTTTTGTGTTCCCGTTCCTTATTTTCCCATGAACAGGGGCCTTCTGTGTCTTTCCCTTTGCCTCTTCCCTGTCTGTTTTCAGTGCTTCCCTTCCCCCACAATAGTTCCCGTTTCTCTGCTTTCTGCCTAGGGGATAAATCATTTGAGGTGTCAACATTCTGAACTCACTTGGGAACAAGGGCAGAGGTGGTGAGTGGCTGGAAGGTGTTACTGGCTCTCAGAGTCCTTTCTTTGATGCAGATACAATTGCTGATGTGATTATATCTGACAAGTCTGTTAAAACGATGCCAAAGACTTTTGCTTACTCTATTTTTCCTTCCCGGTTTTACAGCTTTCACAAAAATTGACAGGATTCTTCCAGGTCGTGGTGCCTAAAATCTGCTCTGGAAAGGTGAGACTAATAGGGTGTGTTCTAAAATCATCTTACTACATAGAGATGAACTGGAATTAAGCTGAATGTATGGCCTTTTTAAGGACCAGATAGAAAATGAATTTTTATAACTGCTTTTGTTTCTCCCTATGCTTAGACTTTAGGAGGTCAGACGTAAACCACAGATAAGCATTTCAACACCGGTTAATCAGAGAATTTTCCTAGAAACATTTTCCTAGAAGATAGTTTTGTGGAAAGTAATTCCAAAGGAAACAAAACCCACAGTGAAAAAATAATTAAATTACAAATTTGCTGCAAAAGCAAGCAAATGACTGCAAATGTGCCTGATCTGCATGAGTAGATCAGGAATATATCTGACATTGTGAACTCAGGGGATGCATGTGGTAATTGGGCAATTATTTTTTCCATGACCAAGCACGTATATATCACAGCAGAAAATATGCAGAGACTGTTGTGTTCACACATTCAATAGTATCCAGTTTCTGACTGAGTATATATAATTAAAAAAATACCTTGGTCTGTTGCTGAAGGTTAATTTCTCCAGTTTTCGTTTTCTTCTGGTTCTCACAATCATACTATCTCAGCTTGGAGCTGTGTAGTAAAG